>NW_028270140.1:91859304-92170554 GCF_037043375.1 Chiloscyllium plagiosum
CTGAGAGATCTGGTGCCAAGCACCAAATTCAAAATGGCCTCTCCTCTAGTCAGGCTATCTACTTAGTGAATCTGGAACCCTTCATGGTCACACCTGACAAAAACTGCTCCATCCAAATGATATGAACTAAGGAGGTTCCAACCCATGACAACAACCCTGTTACTTCTGCATCTTTCCAAAATCTGCCTCCCAATCTGTTCCTCCATGTCTCTGTTGCTATTGGAGGATGTGTAGAAAACTCCCAATAAAGTGACAGCTCCTTTCCTGTTTCTGACTTCCACCCATACCGACTCTGTAGACAAATCCGCCTTGACAACCTCCCTTTCTGCAGCTGTGATACTATCCTTGAATAGCAATAAATTTACTTCCCCCCTCCATTCCTTTTGAAACATCTAACCCTGAAACATCCAATAACCATTCCTGCCCCTGTTCTATCCAAGTCTCTGTAATGGCCACAATATCATAGTTCCAAGTACTAATCCATGCTCTATGTTTGTCACCATTATTCCGATACTTATTGTGTTAAAATAGACACACTTGAATCCATCACACTGACTGCACCTTTGCCCTATCAACTGTCTATCCATGCTAATAGATTGTCTGCACGATGTATCTGGCTGTTCACTACCTACTTCATCATCTGATCCATAGCTCTGGTTCCCACCGTCCTGCCAATCTAATTTAAACCCTCCTGAAGAGCTCTAGCAAACCTCCCACCAGGATATGGGCGGCATGGTGGCACAGTGGTTAGTACTGCTGTCTCACAGCGCCAGAGACCCAGGTTCAATTCCCACCTCAGGCAACTGTCTGTGTGGAGTTTGCACATTCTCCCCGTGTCTGCGTGGGTTTCCTCTGAGTGCTCCGGTTTTCTCCCACAGTCCAAAAATGTGCAGGTTAGGTGAATTGGCCATGCTAAGTTGCCCATAGTGTTAGGTGAATGGGTAAATGTAGAGGAGTGGGTCTGGGTGGGTTGCTCTTCGGAGGGTTGGTGTGGACTTGTTGGGCCGAAGGGCCTGTTTCCACACTGTAAGTAATCTAATAGAAAACAAAATCTAATCTAATACTGGTGCTCCTCCAGTTCAGGTGCAACCCGTCTTCCTTGTACAGGTACCATTTTTTCTAGAAGCTATTCCAATGATCCACATATCTGAAGCCCTCCCTCCTACATCAGCCCTGCAGCCACATGCTCATCTGCACTCGCTCTCTGTTCCTAGCCTTATTAGCCCATGGCACCGGTAGCAATCTTGAGATTACTACTCTGCTCATCCTGCCTTCTAGCTTTCAAGCCAAATCCTTATATTCTTTTTCATGTCCTTTCCCTACCTCTGTCACTGATACCGATGTGTACCATGACTTCTTGCTGCTCTCCCTTCCCCTTAAGAATCCTGTAGACTCGATCCGAGACATTCCTGATCCTGGCACTTGGGCGGCAACATACTATCTGGAGTTACATTTGTGACAATAGAATCCCCTGTCTGTTCCTCTTACCATTGAATCTCCAATCACTATCACTCTCTTATTCTCTCTCTTCCCTTCTAGGCACAGAGCCAGACTCAGTGCCAGAAACATGACCGCCATGGCTTTCCCCAGTATGTTGCTCCCCCCCAGCAGTATACTTATTACTGAGGGGAACGTCCACAGGGGGTCCCTGTACTGTCTGCCTATTCCCTTTCCCTCTCCTGACCGTCACCCAGCCACCTTTATCCTATAACTTAGGTGTGACTACCTCCCAATAACTGCTCTGTATCACCCCCTCAGCCTCCTGAATGATCCGACTTGTATCTTCTGGAGTTTCAAAGAGCAAAAGGCAACTTGCCTGAAACATATACAAATCTAAGTGGTCTTGAAAGGATAGAAAGTCTAGAACTTTGAAAGTTGTGAGACTTTGGAACTCTCTTGCTATAAAGGTAGTGGAAGAAGGATCTTTGAATGCTTTTATGCAGAGAAATGTAGAATCTTTTTAAGTAAGGGGTGAGAGGCTACTAGGGATAGGTGGGAAGGTGGATTTGAGGTAACAATCAAATTAGCTATGATCTTATTGAATGGAGTAGGTTTGAGAGGCTGAAGGGCCTACAGACTGCCTCATTCCACCTCTAAGTTATTCCCTGGTGCTTTAATAGGTAGGGCAGTAGCAGATTCCAACATGACTTTTGCTTCCATTTGTTACTGGTTTCAGGTAGATACTACCTGCCTCTTGATGCTACTCAACACCTCTGATTGGACTGGTCTCCTGTCAATTAGGTAATTCACATTATTGAGACCAATGTAGCTTCAGCACATGCTTGTATTGGAGAAGCCGATTCAACATCTCAGCCTCATAATAAAAGGCCATTGACTGTAATAATTAATTGTTTTCTTTTTGTAAATATTATGAACATAAAAATTATGAATACAAGTCGGCCATTTGGCTTCTTGAGCCTGCTCCAAACATTCAATAAGATAATCGCTCGTCTGATTACATTTCCATCCTCCCTTATTACATTTCACTCCATTGCTTATCAAAAATAGATTTACCTCCACTTTTAAAACTCTGTTTACACAGTTTTTTCCAGGAAGTGTTCCAAAGACTCACAACCCACTGAGAAAATAAGTTTCCTCATCTCTCTTTTAAATGGACTAACCTTTATTTTAAATAGTGATCCTTCGTTTTAAATTCACCCACAAGGGGAAACATCCTTTCAACATGTACCATGTCAACCTTTTCAGGTACGTTTCTAAACTTCAATACATGCAAGTGCCCAACCTTTTTTGCAAAAGATTAACGACCCATTCTGGGCAAGGATCCAGTAAATATTCTGTGATCTGCATCCATTAATAATGTTATAGATCAGACCAGATTTCTTCAAAACATTTTAAGAAGGTAGCCCAGACCTTAACTTTTTCTTATTTTAAAGACAAATGTAAAGTGTCTGTTCCAGATGTAATGTGATATTGTAATCCAGATGTAAGGTCAAACTACTCGACATTAAATAAAACACAATTAATTTGTGATATGGAGGTGCCAGCGTTGGGCTGGGGTGGACAAATTCAAAAATCACACAACACCAGGTTATAGTCCAACAGGTTTATTTGGAAGTACAAGCTTTTGGAGTGAAACTCCTTTGTCAGGTGGCTAGTGGGACAGGATTGTAGGACACAGAATTTATAGTAAAAGGTCAAAGTGTCATACAACTGATGGGATGTATTGAACAAACCGAGATTGCTGTTAGGCCTTTAATAACTTAGAATGGGTTTCAGGTTTCGTTTCATTAATATGTAAGTCCCAGAACTTCTTTCAAGTCACATTCCCAAGATAATTTAAGGTTTTATTAAAAAAAAGGTAACATCTCAGCTCAGACAATGCATTAAAGGTGTGAGGTTAGAGTCTGTCTAAATTCTAATCTTGAGGCAAAATAGTTCTACTTCCAAAGTAGGAATTTTAAAAATGTCGCATGGACTGACTGCCTACCTACAGATTGTGTGCTTTTTGAATAAAATAGAATGTACCTGCAAATACTAATCTACAAGTGCAAATTCACCCCATAGATTTATATATGTGTGTGCGTGTGTGCTTGAGCGCGCATACGAGGGAGAGTAAGGGAGTGAGAGAGTATGTTTGTTAGAGGGAAAGAGTATGTGTGTGTCCTTGCGTGTGTGACAGAGTATATGCTTGTGAGAGAGTGAGAATATGGGGGCAGGGGGGTGTATGTGTCTGTATGAGAAAAGGTCTGCATGAGTATGTGAGTGTGATCATGTGTAAGAGTGTGTGTCCATCTGTGTGTTTAGTGTAGTCGGGTCACCCGTAGAGTAACATGAACACAAGATCCCGCTTGAGACCATTCTAATGGGTACCAAATTTAGCTATCAGCCTCTGCTTGGCGACTTTGTGTTGTTGCGAATTCTTAAGTCTGCCTGGAGGACAGACATCTGAAGATCCGAGGCCGACTGTCCTTAACCACTGAAGTGTTCCCTGACTGGGAGGGAACATCCCTGCCTGGCGATAGTTATGCGGTGTTCATTCGTCCGTTGTTGTAGCATCTGCTTGGTCTCGCCAGTATACCATGCCTTGGCACATCCTTGCCTGCAGCGTATGATAGACAACGTTGACTGAGTCACATGAGCACCCGCTATGCAGGTGGTGAGTGGTATACCAATGTGTGATAGTAGTATCCACATCGACACTCTGACACATCTTGCAGTGGTTGCCATGACACGGCTGTACGGTGTTGTGATCCATGTTGTCCTGAAGGCTAGGCAATTTGCTGCAAACCATGGTCTAAGGTTTGGCAGTTGTTTAAATGTGAGAAGTGGAGGCGTAGGGAAGATCTTGGCAAGGTGCTCAACCTCTTTGATAATGTGTTGCAGACTGCAAAGAACCTGTCTTAGTTTCTCTGCTCCCAGGAAGTACTGGACAAACGAAGGGTACCCTATGTCTCTCAGACACACACAGCAATCCCCACCCACTACCAACAGCATCATCCCCCCCACTCACACCCTTTCACAGGCATATGCTCTGTCATACTTGTGCACACTATCTCCCTCTCTCCCAAACAAACACTCTCTCACTCCCTCACATGCACGCATACACTCATATAAGTCTATGGGGTGAATTTGCACTTGCAGATTTGTATAAGCAGATAAATTTTATTTTGTTCAAAAAGCACACTATTGTAGGCAGTCAGTCCATGTGACACTTTATAAATTTCTACTTTGGAAACAGAACCAGTCTGACTCAAGGTTGGAATTTAGACAGACTCTAACCTCACACCTTTAATGCATTGTCTGAGCTGGGATGTCAATTTTTAAAAATAAAACCTTAAGTTATCTCAGAAATGTGACTTGAAATAAGTTCTGGGGTCTACACATTAATGAATCGAAACCTGAAACCCATTCTAAGTTAGGAAAGACTTAACAGTAATCTAGGTTTGTTCAATACGTCACATCAGTTGTATGACACTTTGATCTTTTACTATAAATTCTGTGTCCTATGATCCTGCCCCACTAGCTACCTGACAAAGGAGCAGCGCTCCAAAAGCTTGTACTTCGAAATAAACCTGTTGGACTGTAACTTGGTGTTGTGAGATTTTTAAACAATTAATTATACTGTAGTTAACCAAAGAAAGATAAATTTAGAATAACTTAACACTATTGAAAAATTTAACAGAATAACAGATAAATAACTATTACTAATTAATTGTTCGAATATAGCAACATCCCATAAACACATGCCTTGGCAAAAAAGGAAAGTTCAGACACTGATTCTCACACACAGTTCTCCAATCCAGGATGAAAAAACATCAAGAGAAAATTCAGGAAGAGTAGCAGCCAGGAGATATTCACTGAAGTTTCCAACTCTGTTGAGACCTCAGTAGCTGATGTTACTCAAAAACTAAAACCCAGAAATCCTAATCTGTAAGAGCTGGCCACACCGATTCAGGCTGCTTTAAAAAGTGGTCTTACCAGCCAACTCAGTACCTCATGTTCAATCTCTCTCTTTAAAGAAACCAGGACAAAATAACTTAAATCTACAACATTGTCACAATAAGGGGACTCTTTTGTCTTAACTTTTTTTTTATTTCAGGGGATGTGGACATTGCTTGCTGGGGGATTTATTACCCATGGTTTAGATCAGAGTGGTGCTGGAAAAGCACAGCAGGTCAGGCAGCATCCAAGGAGCAGGAAAATCGACAGATTTATTGCCCGTCCCTGGTTGCCTTTGAGAAGGTGATGGTAAGCTGCATTCTATTTGGTGTAGGTAGACCCACAATGCCAATACGGAGGGAGTTCTGGAAATTTGCTGCAACGACATTAAAAAATAGCAATATATTTCCAAGTATGGAAGGAGAGTGGATTGAAGGGGAACCTGTAGATGGTAGTGCTCCCATCAATATTGTTCCACCATTGAATGGGATTATGACTGACCTGATAATTCTAAACTTCACTTTACTGCCTTAGGGCAGTACAAATGTGAGTTCTTTCCTAAAAACCAACTTGATTTGTTTACATTAGGTTTTGATATCAAGATAGTTAATATATGTCAGAAATAGGGTGGAAATAGTCATTTCAAGACCATTCCAGACACCACTTTCACAAACTCTCCATTCTCAGGGTTTTACCCCAAATTCAATTTAGATTCTTGAGGTTTTCAGTTTCAGCAGACATCATTTCAAAGATTGCAGATGATACAAAACTGGGAAATGTAGTATCTAAATATTATCTTTTATGATTTATTGATTCTTACTTTTAGTTTGCGACGAGCATTGAATTCCTGAAGTTTCTTTTGCACGTTATCCATATGAATGAAATTTGCTGCTTTTCCTATTACCCAGGGGTGTTGTAGGGCCTGATAGGTAGTTAGGCGTTTCTTAGGATCCAAAACAATCAACTTTCTAACCTGAAAGAAAATTTTGACATAGAACAAGAAACATATTCAGTAATCAACCAACTTTTGCAATAGAAAACTACAATATGTCTCATCTCTGGGATACACCAAACAACCCCACCATCCTGTGGCCAACCACTTCAACTCCCCTCACACTCCCACAAGGACATGCAAGTCCTGGGCAACCTCCAATGCCATGTCAAAGCCACCTGCCAATTGGAGGAAGAACGTCTCATCTTCCGCCTTGGGATCCTTCAACCACACGGCATCAACATCAACTTCACTGGTTTCCAAATCTCACACCCCAACCTCATCCCAGATCCAAACCTCCAACTCAGCATCGTCCTCTTGACCTGCCCTAACTGTCCATCTTCCTTCCCACCTATCCACTCCACCCTCCCCATCAACCAATCACAAATATCCCCCACCTACATCCACCTGTCACCTTCCCACATACATTCCCCTCAGCCCCACCCCCAGCTCCCTACTTATCTCTCACCCCCCCCCCCCATTCCTGATGAAGGGTTTATGCCCAACGTGACTCTCCTGCTCCTCAGATGCTGCCTGACCTGCTGTGCTTTTCCAGAGCCACCCTTTTCTGACTCTCCAGCATCTGCAGTCCTCACTTTCGCCTGCAACATGTCTCAGTATTGCAACACACACATTATATAAAGTCTTCCTTTTCAGTCAGAGCCGGATGTATTATATGAAGGACAAAGGTAATGGCCAAGCACTAAATTGGCAATTCCCAGTTTCATGTTTTTAATTATGTCTAGCTGAAAGGTCAATCCCTTTTGTACATACACCACCAGTTTGAAAAAGGGTATCAGAGAGTGAGATAAATGAGAAAGTGTTGACTAAGTAATATGTTTAAACAACTTGAAGACTATCGGCGGAAAGAAACATTGACAGAGATTAAAACGTTTTGAGATCTTGGGAATTTGTTTTATTTGTTCTTGAGATGTGATACTCATTAGCTTGGTGAGCCTTTATTGCCTAAAGCTAACTCTCCTTGAGAAAGGTGATGGTGAGCTATCTTCTTGAATTGCTGCAATCCTTGGGTTGTAAAGACACCCACGGTGTTGAAGAAAGTATTTTGACCCAGCAAAGGAATGGCAGTATAATTCCATGACATTTTGGTGGGTGGCTTGAGGGGAATTTGTAGGTGATGGTGCGCCCATGCATCTCTTGCCCTCGCCCTTGTGAGATACAGGTTTGCCAAAGGAGCATTGGTGAGTTGCTGCAATGGACTTTGTACACAATTTGTATTACTGGTGGAGAAAGTATGCCAAGGATTCCAGAATTATTGTGGTTTGCTGGGCCCTTTACTTCACAGTGGCTGCAGAGAGGAATGGAGTTAGTGCAAGAGCATGCTGAAAAACATCTGGCATCCTTGACAAAAACATCCTGATGTGTTTTTGGCATTTGCAGACACAGACAAGCCTGCAACATTATGAGAAGACAATGTTTTAGTTGACTAGCATGTCTGCAAATTGGCTATCCATCTCAATCTGTCAGACTACATTCCTGCAGTCATTCAGCCAGCCATCATATTCAAAGCTTTTCCTCCTCATTAAAGGTGACCCATTTACCTGAAACTGACCAAGATAACTTGGAGTTACAATAAAGCAAAGACCATTTCAATAAATAGTGCATATATACCTGTAGTCATTGTTTCATTTGAAATAAAGCATTTATGAAAAAGTAGTACTACAATAAACACCCAAATGAATCCCTTTGTGCTATTAAGGCTCTTTCCTCTTATACTTTCCATTACTTCTATGTAGTGCTACCCTGTGAATTCAGGAGAAGTAGTGTCAGGCTGCTTGACTGCTTGCTGTGACCCAAAACATGCCTCTGGTCAGCATCTGTTTTGTTTTGGACTGCATGATGGTCTGATCAAGGCTGCACCTGTGGTTCAGAAGGTGGGATCAGCAGAGGCTAAGAGGTAGAGGCAGTCAGAGAAGAGTCCCCATTAGCCATTTCTCATTGTTTTCTCTCAAAGCCTACCTGCTCTCCTCTGCTAGTCAACAGTAGGAGTGCACTTAGATGCATGACAGTGTAACATTTTGCTGTCAAGGTATTCTGTAAACTTACCAGAGTGTGCAAGGTACTGGTGTCGACTAGCACGCTTTCAGTAATTTACGGTTTCTGATTCTCCAGGAGATTGACAAATCTTAAACCAGAGATGGTAATCAGTGCACATGCCTGAGACAACATGGCACACATTAGAGATAGATTTCTCCATAACCTGCACATTGGTATGTACAGTCTCGAGAAATACTGCAGAAGGAAAGACATCTCCTGTTGCTGTTCCACAAGTGGTCCTGTTTTTAACGATGTCTCAGGCTCAGCATCGATATTTAGCTGAGCAGAACTTTCAATGTTCGCTGTCCTCCTCCAACAGGCACTCTCCACTGCTATCTCTGTTTCCAGTTCCTGCCCTGTTCACATGTATTGTGCTCTTCACCATGTGCTACCCTACCTATCTGTGTTGATGTACCCACAGAGATGTCTGGAGCTGCAGTGATGGAGCACACACAGAAGTCAGGTGATGATGCTTCCTCTGAGAACTCTTTGGGCTTCCCCTCTATCAGGATCATCATTGTACTGTGGGAGAAGAGAAACCGGAATTAGACCTTTAAACAATAGCAATAATAACATGTTTTCCAACTATCTTTTCAACATCAGCAATTTTGTTACACTCTGCACTTTCATTCAAGCCGTTAAATAAATTGTAAATAGTTGAGGCCCCAACACTGATCCTTCTGGTGCCCCACATTTCCAACTGGAAAATGACCTATTTGTCTCAATTCTGTAACCTTTTACATTAGTGCTGATAGGAAGTGAAGTAGAGTTACAAATTAGCATTGTGCAGATCATGAGAATAAAGGTACAGTATTGGTCTAATCAATTCAACATGAGCAACAAATAAGCTTCAAGTAGCAATGTATCATCTAGTGCTGTCAGCAGACCTCTGAAACCATATCCCATCTCCTATCATTATCATCCCACTTTGCTGATCAAAAATCTTTCCTCCACTGCAGTCAGTGTGGCCATAATTGCAGTCCGCCTCTAATTCGTTACCTCTCCTTGGAACTGTAGACTCTTTTCTACAGGGAGAAAGGACAGAGTTAGGAGTGTGAGAAGTGAACTTTTTTCCGAGGATTGAGGATGAACATTTGAGGAGGATATCTGTGAAGAATATGTATGAGAGGGTAGTAGGACAAGAGTGAATTTGAGTGTTGTCTATTGAAATGAAAACTTGAGGATGATGTTGCAGGCATGCTTTGTATATGCTAAGAAAGTAACTCAGTGAGAGGAATGCCACGTTGCAGAGGTGGAACGAGATGGTAGTAGCTTTTAGCTGAATGGTCTACAATATTCACCCTTTTGGATGTGACACTGGATCCAGGTCCTGAGCACCACACTCTCATGGTCACCATTTGCAGCAGGCCTGCATGGTGAAGCGGTGTGGCCATCTGCTACTGTCATCGTGGAAGTAGACTTCTTCTCTGGTACTGACTGAATGCGTCATGCCCTCCAAGGATGAGTCTGAGGAATGAGGAGACATGTGGAAGGCGTGAGGAGGGCATTCTTTCCCTAGCTTGACATCTCATATCAATCCTGCAGCAGGCTTCTTCTTCCCATAATTCAGAGCTAGGACAGTGAAAAATGTAGGAAGAGTAGACAGAGTAAGTCCATCAAGAGATTGCTAGACTACTTTGGATATTTCAAGATCAATTTGGAACTGGCAACCAGTGGAGGTCGGTGATGATACAGCTGTCGAGTGAAAAGAATACACTGCCGAAGGGAAAGTTCTAGATTATTGGAGTTTCTGTAGAATGATGTTTAAAAGGGCAATGCGATCATTAAAAGTTCTCATGTTGACAAAGATTATTGAGCATTTTAGTGGCTGTGGGATGAGGGGAAGACAGACATAAACATGATTGTCAAAATGGAATTGGCTATGGCAAGGTTGGATTGGATATGGGGCTTGAAGCTCAGATTAGCTCAGAATGAAATAGACACTAATGTTACTCACTCGCTGGGCCTACCGCTGAGCAAACAACTAAACAGAGAGATGTATTTAGGGGACTAAATATCAATATTGCTGACCCACAGCTGAACTAGATAGCATTGTTCTTGCCAATGGTGAGTCAGACAGAATGGTCACAGTTGCAGATTTGAGAGTGGTGGCAGAGAAGTAAAGGTGAATGCAGTAAACATGTAAATAGAAACTAAACAATACTTATAAATAATGTTTAGTGTGCATATAGAGTGTTCAAGGCTGTACTATAGGCCATACAAAGCAACTGTATGCATGTAGAAAAATACATTGTTTTTAAGAATTTATTCTTGGGAATGTGGGCGTTGCTGGGTGGTCAATTAGGACCATCCTAATTGCCCAGAGCATGGTTAAAGGTCAAGCACATACCTGTGGGTCTGGAGTCACATAGGGCAGAGCAGACATTAGTGAATCAAACTGGCTTTTACAGTAATCAACAGAGATTACACAGTTGCGATTAGACTAGATTTTTTGATCATTCCAGATTCATATTGAATTCAAATGTCACTATCAGCCAGGGTGAGATTTGAATTTATGCCCCAAGAATATTCGCCTCAGATTCTGGATTACTAGTCCCATGACATCACCACCTCCCTGAGAATTACCAGAGTTATAAAGCAATGATACAAAACATACAAATGGAACCATGTAGGAGGAACAGTGGAGAGAGATTTGGCAGTCAACCATAAATATTGATGTCAATTTGCTGATGATGGATAATGTATCAAAGGCAAAATTATTGTTGGTGACTCTGACCTCGGTTTTGTGAGAGGAATGGAAGCAAGACTGAAAAGAATTGAGAGGGGATGGTGGACAGTTTGGAACACAGCATTTTCTCCCAGTCTGTTTGAGGTGAGTGTTTTGAAATAACTCTTCAGACTGGACTTTCAGAATCTGGAAGAATGTAATTAACATTTTGAAGAGGCTATTAATGGAGCTTATTTTTGTAGGATGCTCCTCCCTTCCCAATACATGAGGGGATTTAAAAACTTTTCTGGTTTCATGAATGTGTTCCTTTGTTTCGCTTATCAAATCACTGAATTAGATTTTTAAAGGTCTTTTTAAAAATTTACACATTGCTCTGGCTGCCATAGTGTCAAAAAGCATGGAACCAGACCGTTCGGTCCAACTTGTACATGCCGATTAGATTTCTCCAACTAAAGTGGTCCCACTTGACCCATATCCCTCTAAACCTTTCCTATTCATGTACCTTTCCAGATGTCTTTTAAATGTTGTAACTATACCTGCATTTACCACTTCCTCTGGCATTTCATTCCAAACATGAACCACTCTGTGTGAAAACGTTGCCCCCCAGGATCCTTTTAAATCTTTCCCTTCCCATCTTAAAATTATGTCCTCTGGTTCTGAATACCCCTATCCTAGGAAAAGACCTTTACTATTCACCTTATCTACACCCCTCATAATTTTATAAGCCTCTGTAAGGTCACCCCTCAACCTTCTACACTCCAGGAGAAACATTCAGACTATGCAGTATCGCCTTATAACTTATACCCTCTAGTTCCAGTAACCTCCTTGTAAATCTTTTCTGCACCCATGCCAATTTAACAATATCCTTCCTATAGCAGGGCGACCACCTGAACTGCTAGTTATCTATGGTAGGAAGTTCAGGTTGAGGTTCCGGATGTAAGTTTGCTCGCTGAGCTGGAAGGTTTGATTTCAGACGTTTCAGCACCATACTAGGTAACATCATCAGTGAGCCTCCAGATGAAACACTGGTGGTATGGCCTGCTTTTTATTTGTGTTTAGGTTTCCTTGGGTAGTGTCGTTGTTTCCTGTGGTTTTGTCATTTCCTGTGCTTTTTCTCAGTGGGTGGTAAATGGGATCCAAGTCAATGTGTTTGTTGATAGAGTTCTGGTTGGAATGCCATGCTTCTAGGAATTCTTGCACATGTCTCTGTTTGGCTTGACCTAGGATGGATGTGTTGTCCAAGTTGAAGTGGCTTCCTTCCTCTTATGTATGTAAAGAACATGTCCAGAAGCCCTAGCCTTTCTTCCCTACATCAAAGACATCTCAGAAATAACTGCCAGACTACTCAGACCTCTTGGCATCATGGTAGCCCATAAACCCACGAACACACTAAAACAGCAGCTAATGAACTTGAAAGACCCTATACAGACAACAAATAAAACTAATTACAAAAAACCTTGCAAGAACTGTAACAAACACTACATTGGACAAACAGGCAGAAAGTTAGCCACCAAGTTACATGAACACCAAGTAGCCACAAAAAGACATGATCCACTCTCAATAGTATCTTTGCATACAAATGAGGAAGGACACCACTTCGATTGGGACAATACATCCATCCTAGAACAAGCCAAACAAAGACATGCACGAGAATTCCTAGAAGCATGGCATTCCAACTGGAACTTTATCAACAAACACAACGACTTGGATCCCATTTACCACCCCCTGAGAAAAAGAACAGGAAATGGCATCACCAATCCAAGGAAACCTAAACACAGATAAAAAGTAGACCATACCACCAGTGTTCATCTGGAGACTCACTGATGATGTTACCTAGTATGGTGATGAAACATTTGAAACCAAACTTTCCAGCTCAGCGAGCAAACCTACATCCAGTTATTTATGGTGTTAAATTACGATCTGTCAAAGCAGAAAATATCCTTAAATGGCAAATACACACAACTATCACATACTTACCATCAGGATATATAAATGGTGACATCCGGCATGGTTTTCTTCATACAGCACTACAGAGGATTGAATAGTTTTCTTCCTAAAATGCATAATTTCTTGGCATAATAGATGTATGACAATAGGGCAAGTTAACCTTTAAATGTGCCTTGTAACAATTTATTATTTAAAATTGTAGTAAATGCAGAATTCAACAAACATTGATTCCTAAATAGTTCTTCCTCCTCCAAACAGTTTGCAAAGATCTGTTCCATATATGCCTGAAAGATTGTGAAGAATACAGTCTTGAAAGATAGTTTTCTCTGACAAGTGTCGTGAACACATAAGCAGGATGTTCTCTACTAGTTAAGGATAGTTTTTTCTTATTTACACCATCAGTCCAGGGGTAGAGGCACTACCACTCTGCCACAAGAGGTCTACTTGTACTTCTTTCATGCCCAGCTCCTCCTTCACTATTAGTTAATGGTCTCAATTGTGTCACAAGGGAAAGAACAGATTAAAGACTATGCCATTTCCCCATATCACCTAGATTTGCTTAAACACACATGACTTTTGAACCTGGGAACAGGATGCTCACCTGCTCAATAGAGATAGCACATTATTCATGAAGTCCTAAGGAAAAGGAAAATTTTAAAAGGGGATTGATACTCAAGAACAAAAAAAAGTTAAGTGGCATTTGATAATGTATTCAAATCTGCATATATTAGTATTTAGGTTAGATATAGTATAAGCAAAACATGTGGCTGTTACTGCCTTATGTCTCACTCCCAGTCATTATTAATTCTTTACTTAAATCTAAACCCTCAAATCTATCAGGCATGTGTAACCCAAGCTCCACAGCATAGATAGCGTGAAGAATCCAATAATCACTTATAATTTATGCCACAGAATTACATTAATGCCTGAAATTTAGTTCTCAATTTCATTTCTTAAAGCAATGGATTGTGGAATTAATGCACAACGATGGACTTACAGTACTATTGATCAGAATTTTCTTTGTTATTGTTAGATATGAATATCCACAATCTAGCTAAACATAGAATACTACTGTGCAAAGCTATAACTGTATTCTTTTGACCCACTTGTCAAACTGCTACTCATGCACATCCCAAAGCAAGAGTTGGTTTGTCTTTCCAAAAACTGTTCATTTCTGTCTTTGTTTACTATAAACACTAGCTTACTATGCCCTTCCTAATCGAGCCTCCCCCCCCCATCACCCCCAGGAAAGGACACACCTTTGGGACAGATGGGATTTGTACCCTAGCCTCCTAGCTCAGAGGGATGGAAACTATTAATGTGTCAGAAGAGCTTTCTAGCACATGGCCTTTGTTTACATTTTCTAAGTAACCTGTTCTCTGATGTTATTACACACCTCCAGAGCAAATGCGACTTGAACGCAGACCTCCTTGCTCAGAGGTAGGGGGAGGCGATGGCCTAGTGGTATTATTGCGACTATTAATCCAGAATCACAGCTACTGTTCGGGGGACCCAGCAGAATCCATCACAGTTGATGGTGAAATTTGAATTTAGAATGTACTGATGCCAATGAAACCATTGTTGATTGTCCAACAAACCCATCTGGTTCACTTTTGTCCTTCAAGGAAGGAAATCTGCCATCCTTAGCTGGCCAAAATATAACTCCAGACCCACAGTGAAATGGTTGACTCAAGTGCCTTCTGAAATGGCCTAGCAAGTCATTCAGTTGTACCAATTGCTACAAAGAAATGAAACCGGATGGATCAGCTGGCATCGACCTAGGCACCAAAAAAGACAATGGCAGAAGCATTGAAGGGCTTATGCCCAAAACGTCGATTCTCCTGCTCCTTGGATGCTGCCTGACCTGCTGCGCTTTTCCAGCAACACATTTTTCAGCTCTGGGTTATTTCAATGTTTATTACCAAGAGTCGCTCTGCAACAGTGCTACTGATAGAGTTGTTCAGGCCCTAAAGGACAAGGCTGCTAGACGGAGGTTGCAGCAGAGGGTGAGGGAACCAACAAGAGGGAAAACCATATTTTACCTCATCTTTACCAATCAGCCAGCTGTAGTTTCACCTGTCCATGACAGTATTGGTAAGAGCGACCAACATAGAATCTTTGTGGAGGTGAATTGAGAATAACCTCCATCGTGTTGTGTGGCATTATCACTGCACTAAATTGTACAGGTTTTGAACAGAACTAGCAACTCAAGACTGGAAATCCAGGAGGCACTGTGGACCATCAACAGCAGCACAATTGTACTCCAGCTCAACTTGTAACCTCATGGCCCATATCCCCCACTCAGCCATTACCATCAAGCCAGGGGATCAACCCTGGTTCAACAGAGAGTGCAGGAGGGCATGCCAGGAGCAGCAACAGGCATACCTGAAGATGAGGAGTCAACCCTGTGAAGCTACCAAACAGGCCTACTTACATGCAAACAGCATAAGCAACGAGTGACAGACAGAGCTAAGCAATCCCATTACCAACAGATCAGATTGAGGCTCTGCAGTCCTGCCACATCCAGTCATGAATGGTAGTGGATGATTAAACAAATCACTGGAGCAGGAGGCTCTTCTGGAGGAGGAGACATGTTCACCAATGATTGTACAATGTTCAGTACCACTCACGACTCCTCAGATACTAAAGCAGTCCATGTTCAAATGCAACAAGATGTGGACAATATCCAGGCTTGGGCTGAAAGTGGCAAGTAAAATTCACACCACACAAATGTCAGGCTACGACCACCACCAATAAGAGACAATCTATCTACAACCCCTTGACATTCAATGGTATTACCATTTTCAATGATGTAAGAGCCCAGCACATCAGGGCAAAAGATAATGCTGAAGCTCTCGCAACAACCTTGAGCCAGTCATGCCGAATGGATGATCTACCTCAGCCTCCTCCTCCTAACATTACAGATACCAGTCTTCAGTCAATTTCATTCACTCCACATGATATCAAGAAACGGTTGGAGATTCTGGAAGGCGATGGGCCTTGACAACATTCCGGCAATAATACTGAAGACTTCTGCCCCAGAACTTGCCACTCCCATAGCCAAGCTATTCCAGTACAGTTACAATATTGGCATCGACCTAACAAAGTGGAAACTTGCCCAGGTATGACCTGTACATAAAAAGCAAAAGAAATCCAACCCAGTCAATCACTACTGCATCAGTCTATTCTCGATCATCAATAAAGTGATGAAAGTTGTCATCAACAGTGCTATCAAGCAGCATTTGCTCAGCAATAACTTGCTCAGTGAATCCTGGTTTGGGTTTTACCAGGGCCACTCAGCTTCTCACCGCATTACAGCCATGGGTCAAAGATGAACAAAAGGGCTGAATTCGAGGGGTGAGGTGAGAGCAACTGAGTTTGGCACCAAACAGCCCTTGCCAAACTGGCATCAATAGGTATCAAGGACAGACTCTCTGGTGGTTGGAGTCATACTTGATACATGAGAAGATAGTTCTGGTTGTCGGAGGTCAATCATCTCAGCTCCAGGACATCTCTGTAGGAGTTCCTCAGGGTAGTGTCCTAGACCCAACCATCTTCAGCTGCTTCATCAATGACCTTCCCTCCATCCTAAGGTCAGAAGCAGGGATGTTTGCCAATGATTACACAATGTTCAGTAGCACTCACAACTCCTCAGATACTAAAGCAGTCCATGTTCAAATGCAACAAGATCTGGACAATATCCAGGTTTGGGCCGACAAGTAGCAAGTAAAACTTGCACCACACAAATGCCAGGCTGTGACCACCACCAATAAGAGACAATCTAACCACAGCCCCTTGACATTCAATGGTATTACCATCACTGAATCCCCCACTATTCAAATCCTGGGGGTTATAATGGACTAACACCTCAACTGGACTCACTACATAAATACAGTGGCTGCAAGTGCAGGTCAGAGGCTAAGAATACTGCCGCAAGTAATTCACCTCCTGACTCCTCAAAGCCTGTTCACGATCCACAAGGCACAAGTCAGGAGTGTGATGGAATACTCCCCACTTACCTAGATGAATGCAGCTTTAACAACACTCAAAGAACTTGACACCATCCAGACCAAAGGAGCCCACTTGATTGGCATTACATCCACAAGCATCCACTCCCACTCCCTCTACCACTCTCCCCAGAGCAGTAGTATGCACCATTTACGTGGTGCACTGCAGAAATTCATCAAAGATCCTCAGACAGAACCTTCCAAATCCACAACCACTTACATCATGAAGGACAAGAGCCGCAGATAGATGGGAACACCTCCACCTCCAAGCACACCGTCCTGACTTGGAAATATATCACCGTTGCTTCACTGTCACTGGTCAAAATCCTGGAATTCCCTCCCTAATGGCATTGTGGGTCAACCCACAGCAGGTGGTGTGTAGTGATTCAAGAAGGCAGCTCACCATCACTTTCTCAAGGGGCAACTAGGGAGGAGCAATAAATGCTGCCCCAGCCAGCAACACCCACATCCCACAAATTAATAAATGAATAAATAAACCACCACTGCACCCCCCACCCCAAGCCAAAACTAGCCCTTAAATTTAAAAATATTCAACTTTTTAAAAATCAAACTGTTCAGAGATGTTATTACACAGTTGGGACTTGAACCCAGGGGTAGGGACACTGCCATTGCACCATAAGATGGCCCCCAAAATGTCTTCTAATGAGTATAATCTGCTCCCTATTATCTCTTCAGCATGTGTCTGAGCAAAACCTTTTACAATATTGTCACCACTTACCAAATCTTTTGCATTAAGTGAAACCTCATCCCACCAGGGGGAGACAAAGTCATAGTCACAGTTCAGGATCCTTTTAAACATGTATTGATCTCCCCTCTCATCATAGAATGGTTCAAAGCCACACAGTCTGACAAGAGAGTAAGAAATTGTCAGGTAACAGTTGTCCTGTATGTTGCTGAGCTATATGAATAAAAAGAGCATAGAATCTTAAAATGGTCGCAGCAAGGAAGGATGATATTTTAACTTGCTGCTAGTCTGCATCATGTTGCTATTGTACTAGATTCGTAATGCTGAAGTACATAGATTAGTTTTTCAATAAAATTACTATCCTTAATTAACAGAACAGATGAAATTAGGAAATAATAAAAGCTCAATGCTACATTTGCAGATTCTTACAATATGTAGGTGATGACTCCCACTGACCACATGTCAACTTCTGGTCCATAGGCATAACCTCGTAAAATTTCAGGGGCTGGGTTAAAATAACAAATTAGTGAGACTCAATAAAGGCAAGCAAACAACAAGTGTAATTCTGTAACAAAACAATCGAATTTAGCATTGTATAAAAAGGTAATGCAAGATTTTGTGAGCATTATCATAATCAAATTTCCATCCAAATTACATAATCTAACATAGCTATATACAGCTGCTATTCCTTTGTTAATTATCTGAGTTCTGCAATTTCCCCCAGATATTTTCTGATCAATCTGTTCAGAAATGCTATTATACACCTCTAAAGAGTGAATCCGAAGAGGTTCTTAAAGTATATTAAAGGAAAAAGAATAACCAGAGAGAGAATAGGATCCCTCAAGGACCAAAGTAGATATGTATGTTTAGGACTGCAAGAGATGGGGCAAGGTCCTCAATGAATACTTCTCCTCTGTGTTTACCATGGAGACCGACATGACAACTTGTGAACTTGGGACCTTAGTGGTCATATCTTGGGAACAGTCCACATCACAGTAGAGGTGCTGTTAGACATATTAGAATGTATGAATGTGGATAACTCTCCTGGTCCTGACCAGATATATCTAAGAACGCTGCCAGCGGCTACAGAAGAAATTGCAGGGGCTCTGGCTGATATTTATGCAACATTGTTATCCATGGGTGAGGTCCTGGAAGACTGGAGGCTATTGAACATTGAATCCTTATTCAAGAAGGGCAGCAAAGAAAAACCTGGGAAATATGGAACAGTAAGCCTAACATCTGTGTTAGGTAAGTTACTTGAGAAGTTTCTGAGAGATAGGATATACATTCATTTGGAAAGACAGGGTTTGATTCGGAGCAGTCAGCACAGTTTTGTGCATGGGAGATCATGCCTCACAAATTTGCTAGAGTTCTTTAATGAAGTGACCAGGAAGCTTGATGAGGGCAGGGCAGTAGACATAGTTGATATGGATTTCAGTAAGGCCTTTGATAGGTCGCTCTGGAAGGTTAGATCGCATGGAATCCAGGAGAGCTTGCAAATTGGATACACAATTGGCATAATGATAGGAAGCAGAGGGTAATGGTGGACAGATGCTTGTTGGAATGGAGGCCTGTGACTAGTGGAGTGCCTCAGGGGTCAATGCTGGGCCCATTGCTGTTTGTTAAATATATCAATGATTTGGATGAGTATGTACAGGGCATGATTAGTAAGTTTGCAGATGACACTAAAATAGGAGGAAACGTGGATGGTGAGGAAAGTTATCACAAATTGCAGCAGGACCTTGACTAGCTGGGAAAGTGGGCCAAGAAATGGCAAATGGATTTAATATAGATAAATGTGAAACCTTGCATTTTGGAAAGTCAAATCAAGGTAGAGGTTTCATAGTGAATGGTAGGGCCTTAAGGAGTGTAGTGGAACAGAGGGACGTTGGAGTTCAGGTGCACGGTTATCTGAAAGTGGAGTCACAGGTAAACAGGGCAGTGAAAAAGGCTTTGGGAATACTGGCCTTCATCAGTCAGGGCACTGAATATATGCGTTGTAAGGTTATGTTGCAGTTGTAGAGGATGTTGGTGAGGCCGTTCTTGAAGTATTATGTTCCGTTTTGGTCACCTTGTTATAGGAAGGGTGCTATCAAACTGCAAAGAGTGCAGAAGAAATTTACAAGGATGTTGCCAGGACTCAAAGGTCTGAGTTATAAGGAGAATTTGGACAAGCTAGGCCTTTTTTCTTTAAAGCATAGGAGACTGAAGTTGGGAGGGCACTGGAATTCTTATAGAACTGTATAAGACTAAGAGAGGCATGGAAAGGGTGAATGCACTCAGTCTTTTTCCCAGGGTTGGGGAATCAAAGACTAGAGGATATCAGTTTAAGGTTAGAGGGCAAAGACTAAAAGGATAACTTTTTAACAGAGTGTGGTCTGCATATGGAATGAGCTGCCAGCAGAAGTTGTTGAGGTGGGTACTTGAACTGGATGGAAACTTGCAAGTGGCGGTGTTCTCATGCATCTGCTGTCCTTGACCAGAAGGTGATAGAGGTTATGATTTTGGAAGGTGCTGCCAGAGGAGACTTGATAAATTACAGCAGTGCATCTTGCACATGGTACACACTGCTGCCAATGTGTATTGATGATGATAACAACTCTGAGGAGTCTTGAATGCCAAATATTTGCAATCATCAGTAAAATCTCTACCCCAGGTGTATGTTGGAGGGGAGATTATTGATGAAGCAGGGGAACATGTTTGGACTAAGACACTACTTTGAAGAAATTCTGCAGTGAGATCCTAGGACTGAAATGATTGACCTACAACAATCTCAGCCATCTTCTTTTCTGGCATGTATGATTCCAACAAGCAGAGAGTTTTCCCCCAATTCCCAATGACTATAGTTTTGCTTGGGCTCCTTGATGCTACACTTGGTCAACCATAGGCTCGATTTCAAAGGTAGTCACTCACACCTCACCTCTGAAAATTGGTTCTTTTGTCCATGGTTGTAATGAAGTCAGAATCTGAATGGTCCTGGCAGAACCCAAACTGAATGTCAGTGAGCAGGTTATTCCTTTGCAAATACCACTTGATAGCACTGTCAATGTCATCATCACTTTACTGGTGATTGAGAGTAGACTGATGGGGTCAAATTTATCTTCTTGTTTACAGGACATATTTGGAGAATGTTCCACATTGTCAGGTGGATGCCAGAGGTGCAACACATTCTAGAAAAAGATTTTTCAGTTCCAATGCCAACATTTTTGTCAGGGTGCACAGCCTTCAGTTGTTTCTTGATATCATGTGGAGCTGAGCTCCCACAGGGTTAATGTTGGGAATATTTGTGAAACTTCCACCTTCTGACAGTTATTTAATTGTCCATCACTTTTCAAGGCAGGATATATAGGACTGTGGAGCATATAACAAAGTTGTTGGTTGTGGGATTGTTTAGCCTTGTCTATCACTTGCTGCCTCCAATGTTTGGCTTGCAAGTAGTGCTGTATTGTAGCTTCACAGGTTGACATCTAATTTTTAGGCATGGCTGGTGCTGCTCCTGCGTGCCCTCCTGCTTTCTTCATTGAACCAGATTTCATTCCCTGGCAGGATAGTAATGCTAGGCTGAAGGTTGCAGATTTTGGTTGACTGCAATTTGGCTGCTGTCAGTGGCCCAAAGTAACACATGGTTGCCCAATTTTGAATTAGAATATTACAGTGCATACAGGCCCTTTGGCCCTCATTGTTAGATCTATTTGAAATCTGTCCTATTTAGCACACAGACAGATCAGGTTGTATGGCATTGTATACAATGTGAAGAAAGGATTTTGTCTCCACAAGGACTGTGAAATGGCCACTCATAGAGACAGTCATGGACAGGTTTCTCTGTGGTAAGTGGATTGGTAAGGATAAGGTCAAGTATGTTTTTCCATCTTGTTGGTTCCTCCACCATCTGCTGCAGGACTTGACCAGAACATACAGTAGTGGTGCATCAAACCACTCTTGATGTGGGTCATTGACGTTCTCCATCCAGAGTACTTACATTGTCCTTGCACCCATATTGCTTGCTCTACATATTGTTCAACATGGAATTCACCTGCTGGTAGGACAGGACATGCCCAGGAGTGGTGATGGCGGTGTCTGGGACACTGTTTGTAAGGTTTCATTCTGACTGAATGACAATATCAGGCTACTGCTTGATTAGTCTGTGAAACACCTCGTCCTATTTGTGACACAAGTTGCTATGGAGGATTTTGCTGACACAGTTTCTGATGTCTGGGTTGGTGTCAAGCAGATCATTGAATTACTTTCCATTGTAGTCATTGATAGAACTGAGTGGTTTGTTAGGCCATTTCAGAAAGCTTTTTAGGGTCAATCACATTGCTGTGGAATCACATGTAGACCAGGCCAGTTAAGGACAGCAGATTTCCCTCCAAGAAGAACATTTGTGAACTGGATATTTCAATCAATATTAGACAAGCTTTTTATTTGAGATTTTATGGAATTAATATTTTACCATCTGCCAAAATGGGATTTATTTCCACATCCCCTGAACATTAACCTGGGGTTTAGATAACATGCCCAATGACATGCTATTATATCCCACTTAATTAATATGTCTGAGAGATACATCTAATTTTTAGGCATGGCTGGTGCTGCTCCTGCGTGCCCTCCTGCTTTCTTCATTGAACCAGATTTCATTCCCTGGCAGGATAGTAATGCTAGGCTGAAGATTGCAGATTTTGGTTGACTGCAATTTGGCTGCTGTCAGTGGCCCAAAGTAACACATGGTTACTTTGGGCCACTGACTATCATCTAAATCACTACCTAAGAAGGCTAACTATCATGTTGCTGTTTGATTAAGATTTGCCTTCCCCCAAAACAACAACTTGTTGCTTTAAATAGCAGTTTTAAATCAATACAAATACCTCAAGGCACTTCATAGGAGCATTAAAAAGCAATTAGGTCCTTTTGCTTGGTGAGATGTAGATTTTGAAAGGAGTCTCTCTCTCTCCAATTTCTCAAATCAGACAGCGTTCCTTTCCTCTCATCAGAAGTTTAATCTTTTTCCAGCTCTTCCAATCAATAATTTGGTCTCTCTCACGCTCATCCATTTAGAGGATCCTACCTTGTGCTTCTGTTGCTCCTCGAAGACAGAATCTATAACTGGAAGAGCAGCAAGAGTGGGTGGGAGAAGTTGAATTGGATTGGAGAAATTCGCAGGTTCTGCCATTTTGAGTTTCAGCAGGGGGCAAGTGTAAAAGGGGGATAGTGGAGGAAGAGGATGGATGATGTTGGGCTTGAGTTATAGCTGTGCATGTTGGTTACCCTGGTCTAATTTGTCCTTGTGCTGATTTTTGTTCTTGTGATTCTTGTTAATGCATCAGTTGATGCGTCTTCTAATTTTGGCATGTAAACATGCATGATTTTGAAGTTTGTGTTGAAAATGCAGAACTTTGGTATAATTACACTACATTTATTTTTTTCATCTGCAAGTTATTTTATTTCAGCAAAAAATCTGCTTCTCTCATGTTCCATTTGGGGTGTAAAATCTGATGATTTTAATGCTGAATATTAATTGTAATTTTAAAAAAAAGAATCACGCTTTGGCTTTTCAATTCTAAGTTGTGCATAATTAAGTATTAATATTACAGAGTCAAACCTAATTGAAAGCTGATCATTTTGACTTAGTAGCAATCATGAATCCCATGGCAACTAGGCGAGTGGAGGCAAGTAGTTGAGAAGAGAGGCATGAGGTGTCACTGAAGATTTATTTACAATAAATTCACTTGCATCTTTCTGCTAAGTAATTAAGGCATTATTGATGTTGTGAGGAATCCAATTATTGAGTTGTTTTGGTCCTGGATCCTGGATTTGCCAGCCACAAAATCTATTTTTCAATCTATCAGTTGCCATCTTGAACTGATGCAGTACATTTGGTATACGTACAGCTGCAATGTTGTGATGGAGGGAGTTCTTGGACGTTGACCTAGCAACACTGAAAGAACAACCATGTATTTCAAAGTCAGGATGGTGCATGGCTTTGAGGGACATATGCAGGTATTCTACCAGAATATGCTGCCCTTGTTCTTTTGGATAGTTGTGGGTTTAAAAGATGCTGTTGAAAGTGCTTTCGTAAAGCTCTGCTGTGCATGGCCTGACGAAGGATTACACCCAAAATGTCAACTTCTCCACCTCCTGATGCTGCCTGGCCCCCTGTCTTCTTCCAGCCTCCTGCCTGTCTATTGTGCATATAATAGATGGCACACATTGCTACCACTCTTGGTGGTGGAGGCAGCTTGTGGATATGATGGCTGCTTTTTGTGACATCAAGACACCAAAGATTCAACCGATAACTAGGGAACAAAGTTTGGAACCAATACTGAAGGCAATGGCTTCTGTTGTCCCAATATTTACTTGGAGAAAATTTCTTCTTGCCCTTTCATTATGGAGTATGGGGGTAAGTATTCTTATAATTTTACATCAGTTGAAGAATCGAGAGGGGTGGTAGTGACATGCAGCTGGTGTAGCCAGATTCATGTTGTTACTACATGTAAATGAGAAATAACAAGGGTGAAGCATAAATCATTGGGACGAGTAAAAGGAAGATCTCATCAGAGATAACGGTACAGGAACAGAAAGAAATGGTATTGCAAATATTTGGGGGAAGCAATGGCATAGTGGTGACGTCTCTGGACTAATAACCTAGAACCTTAGGCCAATGTTCAGGGGAATCCCGTCGCAGCAGATGGCGAAATTTGACTTCAATAAAAATCTGGAATAAAACACTGGCCCAAACATGACCACTGTCTATGTTTCTAAAAGTCCATTTGGTTCACTAAGGTTGCTTAAAGAAGGAAATCTGCTGTCCTGACCTGGTCTGGTCCACTGAGTCTTCAGACTCACAGCAATGTGGTTGATACTGAATCCTCTAGGCAATTAAGGGATGGTAATAAATGCAAGCCTAATCCATATCCTGTAAATGAATAAAAAAACTCAGTTTATCCTGTCCAAGCCCAAAGGAGAACATTTGGCTGTCCCTGCATCACTCCAATACATACAAATTGGAGGCATACCCAGCAATCTGACTGATTTCCAAGCTCAATATCACTGATCCATTGACTCTTCCCATTGGTAAGAGTCCCTTTCAGGAAGGCAATATCAATTTTTTGTCTCCACAAGCTCCAAATCAAATATATTTTTGCTTTGGCTCTAAGGCCTTTTTTTCTTTAAATCTGTCTTCAATAAGGCTTTAATAACTATTGTTCCATTGCAGATTGTCTGCTCAGCAGAAATTTCCTCCAAGAAATCACACATAAATATTGGCCGTCAATTAAAAAACAGAATCAAGTTCATAGCAAGTTGAAGGAAGAGTCTTGCAATTCAAGGGAAATGCCTTGATGTTTTAGTGAGCCTATGTATAGATTTCCCTGGTATTCCAAAGTGGAATGGGTTTCAGATAATCGAAAGAATCTCTGCTTATTGACCTCTTCTGGTCATTCAGACTGTCAGCTTAAATAAAAGTAGAGTATCCAAAACCTTTTTTAAAAAATTCACTTACAGGATATGGGCTTTTCTGGCTTGGCCAACATTTATTGCCCATCCCCAGCTGCCTTTGAGAAGATGGTGGTGAGCTGTCTTCTTGGACAGTTGCTATGCATGTGCTGTAGGTAGTCTTGCCCTTAGGGAATTCCATGATTTTAACCCAGTGAAACTGAAGAACAGTGAGTGGCTTGGAGGGGAAAGAGGAGGGTGGCATTCCATGCACCTGTTGCTCTTGTCCTTTAGATAGTAATCATAGAGTCATACAGCAGAGAAACAATGCTTTCAGCCCAACTCACCCATGCCAACCAGGTTTCCTAAACTGAACTAGTCCCATTTGCCTACATTTGGACGATGTTTTTCTAAATCTTTCCTATCCATGCACCTATGCAATTATCTTTTAAATGTAACTGTACTCAACTGTACCACTTCCTCTTGCAGCTTATTCCATATATGCACCAGCCTGTGTGTGAAAAAGTTGCCCCTCAGGTCCGCATTAAATCTTTCCACTGTCACCTTAAACCTATGCCCTCTAGTTTTGGACTCCCCTATCCTTGGTGAGCCTTATGATTTTATAAACCTCTATAAGGTCACCTCTCAACTTCCTATGTTCCAGGGATAAAAAGTCCCAACCTATCCAGCCACGGTAATATCCTTGTAAATGTTTTTTGCACCCCTTCCAGTTTAATAACATCCTTCCTATTACAGGGGGACCAGAATTATATGCAGTACACCAAATGTAGCCTTACCAATGTCTTGTACAGCCATAACATGACATCCCAACATCTGTACACAATACAGAGGAACCTCGATTATCTGAATATCAATTATATGAAAATCGGATTATCTAAAGCAGACTAGATTCCCTACAATGTGGAAACAGGCCCTTCGGCCCAACAGGTCCACACCGACCCTCCGAAGAGTAACCCACCCAGACCCATTTCCCTCTGACCTAACACTAATGCACCTAACACTATGGGCAATTTAGCATGGTCAATTCACCTGACCGGCACATCTTTGGACTGGGGGAAGAAACCAGAGCAACCGGAGAAAACCCACGCAGACACGGGGAGAACATGCAAACTCCACACAGACAGTCGCCTGACGCTGGAATCAAACCTGGGACCCTGGTGCTGTGAGGCAGCAGTGCGAACCATGCCGTCCCGATAGAAACATTACATCAAAGACGTGTTTCCATCAATGATCAGGTATTTTGTTTACAGTGATTAAACAGGCACCATCTCCAAATGACTGACCTCCCACTCTCTCTTCCCACACTGGAGTTTTACAGAGAGGTGTACCCTAAACGCCCCCCTTCCCTAGATAATCTCTCTAAAATTGTCCCGTACAGGGCAAATGTGGAACCTGTCAAAAGGTTGCAGTAAAACTTTGTGTGTGTGGCTGTGGTTGTGTATTTATACTGTTTGGAGACTTACCAAACAAAGGCAGCTGCAGCAGTCTTGTTGTTGGTGTCCAGACCGGATGTCCCAGAGAGGGGGCAGGGGGGACGGGACAGGAGTGGACGGGGGTGAATGGGTATGTGGGAGTTGCACGGGGTGGGGGAGGGCGGGGGGCAGTGTTGGGATCGGGGTAGTGGCACGGTGTTGGACAGGGTTGGGGCCGGGGCGGTGTTGGGCGAGGCCGGGCGATATTGGACGGGGTTGGGGGAGGGGGCGGTGTTGGGGTCGGGGGTGGTGTTGGCGGGGGCGGTGTTGGATGGAGCTGGGGTCGGGGGGAGGTGTTGGATGGGTTTGGGAGGGGCGGTGTTGGGATCGTGGGCGGTGTGGGGTGGAGTGGGGTCGGGATGAGTGTTGCATGGGTTCAGGGCGGGGGTGGGTATTGCATGGGTTCGGGGCGGGGGTGGTGTTCGGTCGGGTGGGTGTTGTTGGATGGGGTTTGGGGCGGGGGCGGTGTTGGACAGGGTTGGACTGGGTTGGGGGTGTGCGGGGGGGGGGGGCGGGACTCACGCACTGTGTGCTGTTGCAGTCTCCTGAACGGGGAGCAGACTTTAAAAACTCTGAGTTCCAGAGGAAAGGCATTTAATCAATTTAAGAGAATAACTGATTATCTGAACGAAATAGTGCCCGCCCGTCTCATATGGATAATTGAGGTTCCCCTGTACTCTAACCAATGAAAGCAAGTGTGACAAATGCCTTCCTCAGCATTCTGTCGACCTGTAATGCCACTTGCATGGAACTACGTACCTGCACTCCTCAATGTCTCTGATCAACAACACTCCCCAGGCTCTACCATTAACTGTGTAAGTCTTGCCCAGGTTTGTCTTACCAAAATACCAAGTCAGAAGTCACACGGCACCAGGTTACAGTCTAACAGGTCTATTTAAAATCATAAGATTTTGGAGCACTGCTCATTTATCAGGTGAAGTGATCACTTGATGAAGGAACAAAAGCTTGTAATTTCAAATAAACCTGTTGGACTATAATCTGGTGTCATGTGACTTCTGATTTTGTCCACCCCAACCCAAAACAGCACCTCCACATCACGGTTACCAAAATACAACACCTGCATTTATCTAATTTAAACGCCATCTGCCATTCCTCAGCTCATGATTCACTGGTCAAGATCCCACTGTACTCTTAGATGACCTTCTTCACTGTCCACTATACCACCAAGTTTGTCATTCTTGATGCCCGAAACATTTGCTCTCCTCGGATGCTGCCTGACCTGCTGTGCTTTATCCAGTGCCACACGTTTTGACTCTGATCTCTAGAATCTGCAGTCCTCACTTTCTCCCACAAATTTTGGTATCATCCGCAAACTTACTAAGCATGCCTTCTATATTCTCATCCAAATGGTTATTATGAATGATGAACAACCGGACCCAGCACTGATCCTTGAGGCACACTGCTGGTCACAGGCCTCCAGTCTGAACACCAACCCTCTACCATCACCCTCTGTCTTCTATCATCAAGCCAATTTCGTCTCAAATTGACTAGCTCTCCCTGAATCCCATATGATCTAACTTTACTAATCAGTCTACCATGTGGAACCTGTCGAAGGCCTTGCTAAAGTCCATGTAGACAAAGTCTACCATTCTGCCTTCAGCTATCTTCTTGGTTACTTCTTCAAAAAGCTCAAACAAGTTTGAGAAGCACGATTTCCCATGCCTCATTCCTGATGAAGGGCTTACGCCTGAAACATCGATTCTTCTGCTCTTCAGGTGTTGCCCGACTCGCTGTGCTTTTCCAGCAACACACTCTCGATAACGATTTCCTATGCACAAAGCCTTGCTGACTATCCCTAATCAGTTCTTGCTTTTCCAAATGCATGTAGACTCTGTCTCTCAGAGTCCCCTCCAACAATGTACCTACCACTGACATCAGGCGCACCAGTCTGTAGGTCCCAAGCTTTTCCTTCCAGCCTTTCTTAAATAATGGCGCAGCATTTGCCAGCCTCCAGTCTTCCAGCAACTCATCCTTAGCTGTCAATAATACAAATATCTCTGCTGGGGAACCACATCCCAAAATGTCTTCGGGTATACTTGATCAGCTCCTGGGAATTTATCTACCTTGATTACCTTCTCTTCTTTAATTTGAAGTGTTTTCAAGACATCACTATTTAATACCGTGGGTTCCATAGCTTCCATGTCTTCCTCCATAGTAAATACTGAAACAAAGTATTCATTTAGGACCTCACTCATCTCCTGTGATGGAGATAGATAGCCTCATTGATCTTTAAGGGGTCCTATTCTCTCCCTCGTTATTCTTTTGCCTTTAATGTTCTTGTAGACTCTTTTTGGATTTTCTTTAACCTTATCTGCCAAAGTCATCTCATGTCTCCTTTTTGCCCTCCTGATTTCTCTTTTCTGTGTATTCCTACACCCCCTTATACTCAAGGAATTCACTTCATCCCAGCTGTCTATACTTGACATATGCCTTCTTCTTTTTATTGACCACAACCTCAATATCTCTAGTCATCCAGTGTTCCCTACTCCTGCCAGCCTTGTTCTTCACACTAGCAGGAACACGCTGTCCCTGAGATCTCATTTTTGAAAGCCTCCCACTGGCCAGACATCCCTTCACCTGCAAAAAGTCTCCCCCAATCAACATTTGAACGTTCCTGTCTAATGTTCTTGCCCCAATTTATAACTTTAACTTGAGGACTAGGCCTATTCTTTTCCATAAGTATTTCAAAAATAATAGAATTATGGTCACTTATCCCAGAGTGCTCCCCACTATCACCTCAATTACTAACCCTGCCTTATCTCCCAAGAGGATGTTGAGTTTTGCTCCTTTTCTAGTAGGACCACCTACAGATTGAATTAGAATATTTTCTTGAATACACTTAACAAATTCCTCCCAAGCCAAGTCCTTAACACTATGACACTCCCAATCTATGTTTGGAAAAATAAAATCAACGATTAAACCTTATTATTCTTACAGCTATCTGTGATATCTCGACATATTTGCTCAATTTCCTGCTTACTATTAGCAGGGGGGTTGGGGGGAGGAGGGGGTTCTATAATAAAATCCCATCAAAGTGATCACACCCTTCTTATTTCTCAGTTCCACCTTCACTGGATGATCCCCCAGGAATATCCTCTCTCAGTACCGTCATGATGTGTTGTTCTTAAACAAAAATATGACTCCCCGCTCCTCTCTTGCATACCCCAGGACGTTGAGCTACCAGTCTTGTCCCTCCCTTAGCCATATTTCTGTAATAGTTATGATATCCCATTCCCATGTTCGCATCCCAGCCCTGAGCTAATCTGCCTTACCTGTCAGGCCTCTTGCATTGAAATAAATGCATTTCATCAGTTACCCCTTGTTCTCTGCTGTGCCCTTGCCTGCCTTGTCTATTTAACTCATTCTCTTTAACTTCTGTACCAGCCTCAACGTTCTCTCTTGTCTCACTCTTTCTTAGGGTACCACCCTCCCCAGTAGCTCGAGTTCCCCACCAGGATATATGTTGTCCTCCACCTCGAAGAAACCTTTTCCTCTTGTACAGGTCACTTCTGCCCCAGAAGAGATCCCAAAAATCTGAATCCCTGTCCCCTGCACCAGCTTCTCAGCCATGCATTAATCTGTTTTATTCTCCTATTCCTACTTTCACTAGCACATGATACTGGGTGTGATCCAGAGATTAATACCCTTGAGGTCCTGCTTTTTAATCTCCTGCCTAACTCACTTTTTTCACTCTGCAGGGCCTCATTCTTTTTTCTCCTAAGTCATTGGTACCAATCTGTTCAACAACCTTTCACTACTCATGCTTCCCTTTGTGAATCTGCTGCAATCACTCTGAAATGCCCTTGACCTTTGCACGAGGCAGGCAACATACCATTCTAAAGCGTTTGCATGCTAAGGAATTTCTGCAGTGCATCTTAGAGATAGTACATACCACTGCTACTGAGCCTCAGCTGTGGTGGTAGTAGATGCTTGTGAATGTGGTGCCAATCAAGCTGGCTACTTTGTCCTGGATGGTGTCAAGATTCTTGAGTGTTGTTGGAGCTATACTCATCCAGGCAAGTTGGGAGTACTCCAACACACTCCTGACTTGTGATTTGTAGATGATGGACAAACTTTGGGAGAGTCAGGAGGGGAGTTATTTGCTGCAGGATTCCTGGCCTTTAGGCTGCCCTTACAGCCACAATATTTGTATGACTAGTTTCAATTTCTGAGTGTTATAAACAGCTTATGGAAATTAACACTTAAATAATCAGACATCAGAAAGTTTACCACAGTATCCTGGTGTTCCACATATAGTCTTCATGGTCACTTGTTCTTCTGTAATTTTGGAAAGTCCAAAGTCAGCTGAAAAGAGGGGAAGAGAGTGCACTGTTTTATCTTCCTTCATTATCATTTTTTTCTGGAAAGATTAAAGATGAAATTTATGAAATTTATGAAATTGTTTCTAACAAGAGTTCTCAATGATTACTGCCTAAGGCATCCAATAATTAAGACAGTTCTTTCATATAGCTGCAGTAATAGAATGAATTCAAGTATTGGTTGCACATACATCAAACAAGTGATCATTGAGATTTGTCAATTTACACAATTTTAAAAAAACTAAATCAGTTCAGCTCTTTTACTAAATAAATAGCCTTTGTACATTGATGCAGTGTTTAGGATAAATTTGAAATGAATGTGTATATGTTATATTTAATAAATATTGGATTCTAATAATTAAATCATTAATCAATTTAAATTGCAGTTGTGATTTGGCTACAATTCAAATCAATACTGTAGGTGTTCAGCAGATACAATTAAGTTCTAGAGTGAAAACTGAGTGTTTTTTTTGCCTGTCATCTCAATCCACGATTTTACAACACCCATGAAATTAATAAGAGGTCACCTGTAATCTTTTAGTTTATGTAATTTTATTTTCATCATAAGGATTTATTTAGGCTCGTTAAATCTACGGTGATCGATAAGACCTGGAAGAAAACTCTTTGTGCCTGACGTCAGAGGATTGAAACTGCAATAAATTACTTTCAAGGCTAAACTTACATAATATTGGTGATCTGCCAACATCTGTCATGCCTACACTGGTGATTTGTCTAATTGAAGAATACAATTCCTCCACAACTGATAAAGAGCTAAGAGGAGTAGGATTTATGAATCACCCTTGATGAGATCTTTGGTCATATGTTTGTGCCTGAACATCTTTGGAGGGGGAATACTCTTTCGAGAGAGGTGAGCACCATAGCCGGACTGGAAAGCTTCATCTCCCATTCCAACTCCATTTTGATTTAGCTCACTCCCTCTCTCCCCACCTTCTCCTCACCTTTGTGGCATACGCTATCTTTAACAAGCTTTGCATGTAAATTAATTAATTGGAAAACAAGGTATTTACTGATGGGCATAACTAGATGAAAAATACCAAAGGTGATTTGGTGACGGGAAAAAAAATGTTCAGCTGAATTTAACAGCACTTCTGGATATAAATAAAAAGACAGGCTTGATGGAATGATTTGTCATTAATGAGGAAATAGTAACACAAATAACTCTTAAAAATCCAAAACCTCAAAATTCAAACAAATTAAACCAGTAAATGATTTGTTCACAATATGTGGGCATTACTGGCTAGGCCTGTATTGAATGCCCTTCCTTAAATGCCCTGGAAAAGAGGGTGTTGAACTCCTTCTTGTTGCACTACTATCATTGGGGTATAGGAACATCCACAGTGCTGATAGAAGAGTTCCAAAGTAATACTATAATAGATGCAGGACTAAAAATCCAGAGGCCTGGACTAATGTTCCCAAGATGAAATACAAACATTCCCATGGTAGCTGATAGAATTTAAGTGTAATTAGAAACTAAGTTGTTTTTATTCTCTTAGGACATGGGCATTATTTCTCATTCCTATTTGCTCTTGGAAAGGGTGGTGGTGAGTAGCTTTCTTGAACCACCACAGTTCATGTGCTGTTGATAGACCCACAATACAATTAGGGAGCGGATTCCAAGATTTTTACCCAGCGACACTGAAGGAACAGTGATATGTTTCCATGTCAGGGTGGTGAGTGGCTTGAAGGAAACTTGCAGGTGGTGGTGTTCCCATATATCTACTGCCATAGTTCTTCTAGATGGAATTGATTATGTTTTTGGAAATTGCTTTCTGAAGATCTTTGGCAAATTTCTGCTGAGCATCCTGTAGAAAGTATATACTGCTGCTCCTGAGCATCCATGGTGGAGGGAGTGGATGCTTGTGGATGTGGTTCCAATCAAGCAGGTTGCTTTGTCCTGGATGGTGTCAAGCTTCTTCAGTGTAGTTGGAGCTGCATTCATCCAGGGGTGTATTCTATCACACTCCTGACTTGTGCCTTGTTGGTGGACAGGCTTTGGGTAGAAAGGAAATGAGTTACTTGCTACAGTATTCCTAGCCTCTGATGAGATATTATAGCCGCTGTATTTATATGGTGAGTCCAGTTGAGTTTCTGGTCAATAGTAACCTCCAAAATATTGAGAGTGAGATATTCAGTGACTGTAACACCATTGAATGTCAAAGAATGGTGGTATGATTGTCTCTTATTGGTGAGGTTACTGCCTGAGATTTGTGTGGCACAAAGGTTACTTGTCATTTGTCAGCCTAAGTCCTGATTTTGTTGCATTTGAACATTAACTGCTTCAGTATCTGAGGTATAGCGAATGACTCTGAACACTGTTCAATCATCCCCACTCTGGTCTTATAAAGCCGCTTAGGATACTACCCTGAGGAACTCCACTTGCAGAGATGTCCTGGAGTTGACATGACTGATCTCCAACAACCACAACCATCCTCCAGTGTGCCAAGTATGACTCCAATCAGTGGAGAGTTTTCCACCTAATTCTCATTGATTCTGTTTTGCTAGGTCTCCTTGATGCTGCACTTGGTTGAATGCAGCCATGATGTCAATGGATGTCACATCATGTCTGGAATTCAGCTGTTCTGTCCACGTTTGAACCAACATTGTAATTAAGTCAGGAGCTGAGTGGCCCTGATAGAACCAAACTCAAGCATCACTGAGCAGGCTGTTGCTAAGCAGGTGCTGCTTGATAGCACTGTTGATGGCAACTTCCATGACCTTACTGGTGTTTGAGATTAGATTAAATGGGCGATAGTTGCCTGGGTTTGATTTGTCCTGCTTTGTGTGTACAGGGCATAACTAGCAATTTTCCACATTGTCAGGTAAATGCCAGTGTTGTAACTGTACTGGAAGAGCTCAGCCAGGGGTGCAACAAGTTCTGGAGCTCAAGTCCTCAGTACTATTGCTGGAATGTTTCAGGGCTAACAGCCTTTACATATCCAGTACCTCCCACCATTTCTTGATATCGCGTGGAGTGAATCAGATTGGTTTAAGACTGACCTCTGTGTTGCTGGTGACCACTGAGGCAGAGTGGGATGGAGCAGCATGGCACCTTTTGGATTATTAGCATTGAGACAACTGTGCATCAAAGGCACATTAATCCCTTGTAACACCTGCCAAATCTGTCAAAAAGCGTGAGACTTGTTAAAATCTGTTAATATATGTCAATCCTGCCAAGAAATGTCGAGGCAGTCAAGACTTATTAGCTACCGATGATGTCTCTTTGCGCTCCTCTTGCTCAAATCTAGTCACATTCGATCACTTGCCATTCTCAGAACAACTCACCACCAGGGCTGGCATCCCTGGCACTGACACCAGGCAAACAGGCTGTTCTGAATCTGGACGCTGCTAGTCTGAAACTGTCTTGCAAGGTTCTGTTTGTCCCAGACCTGGAGGAATGATTAACACTTTACTCTTTTATTTTAAATTTTAGACATGGTGTTGGAACCCCAAGGCAGGCTTTCCACCCAGTCCTCTTCAGCTCTTTCTGGACAAAAAATGAGGAGTCTGAATAGCTATTTCTAAAGGTCAGGTTCACAGAGCCAGAAGGTTCCCCATTTTTGCATACCTGACGTAGAAAGGAAACTCAGAAGCAAAGGCTCGTTGTCACACAGACTAACCTCCATTAAGCTGTGTGGCACAGTGTTCCAATGTGCGATTTGGGACAGAGTGAGAACAGATCTAACCAGTCAAAATCGGGTACCTTGGGTCATCAACACAAGTAGAATTTATCCAATAGAATCCATAACCTCATGGCTTAGCACACACCCTGTTATCATGAATTCAGGGGATCAGCACTGGTTCAATGAGGAAAGCAAGGGTAGATACTAGAAGCAACGTGCATTTCAAAACAAGTTCCAATCCTGTAAAATAACTATACATGCATGTTAAACAGTAGAAGCCACATGCAACAGAGCAAAGTGGTCTCATTACCAAATCAGATCAGATTAAGGCAGTGCATTCTTGGAATGTCCAGTCACAAATGATGGATAATTAACAGAAAGAAAAGGCTCCACAAACTTGCCAACTTTTATATTTGATGCCCAGGTCAAATAAGGCAAGCTTGCTATATGCCTTCTTGACCACCACATTCACCAATGTTACCACTCTCAGAGATCTGTGGACCGATATGTATGTCAAAGCTCCTAAGATTTCAAACCTGAATTTGAACTTCCAAAGTGCCCCACCTTACATTTGTCTGGAAAATCCATTACAACCTTGGTCCAAATATGGATAAATGAGCTGAATTCAATAGGAGAGGAAAGAATGACTGCCCTTGACTTCAAAGACTGCATTAATCCAATTGTAACCTCAAGGAGCTGATAGGAATTACAGAGGAATCATATCTTGCACAAAATTTGGTTATGGTTGCCACGTGGAGGCTATTCATCTCAGTCTGAGGCCATCACTGAGGAGTTCCTCAGAATAGGGTTCTGGGTCCGACCATCTTCTGCTGATTTTTACTCATTATAAGGTCAGAAGTGAGGATGGTAGCAATGATTGCACAGTTTCAACATCATTCACACCTCCTCAAATCTGAAGTTGTCCATGGCTACACGCAACAAGACATGGACAACATTCAGGTTTGGGCTGAAAAGTGCTAAAATCATGCCACTCAAGTGCCAGACAATGAGCAATTCCAACAAGACCAAATCTAACCATCTCCCACTATTAGCATGCTAGAGTTTGCCATTGACCAGAAAGTAAACTGGATCAGAATATAAACAACAATTCAGACTTGTAATTCTGTGGAGAATAACTTACTTCTTGACATCCTAATGGCTGTCCATCATTTACTAGGCAAAGTTAGCAATGAAATGAAATACTCTCTACTTGCCTGAATAGTTGCAGCTAAGACAATTTACCTCAAGAAGCAGACAGACCAGCAGATGTCCTGTGTGGGATTCAGGATTATCAGCAGCAGTGTTAAAATATGTAGTGAGAGGGTACAGACGCAGAAACAGACAGACCAGTGCCAGAACACTGTGGAATTCAGGAAATGTGGCAGAGGTTAAAAGGAACAGCAAGTACAGAGAGGTCCCAGAAACAGACAGACCAGGATCAATGCTGTGTAGCAGCGAGGTTAAAAGGAACAGTGAGTGCAGAGAGATCCCAGAAAAAGACAGTTTTAAAAAATCAACAAAATCCTAGTGTGAAATTGCAAGAAAGCAGTAGATAATTGGTGGGTATTTCTCTTGTTCTTTTGTGACTGAATATTGATTTAAGACCCCAAGTGCAATTTGAAAACTTTACACAGGTAGCTAATATTTTAGAACTTAAAAACAAAACGTTTTCACTTGATAGTGTTAAGAGATTCCTGTGGCTTGTTGGACATAAACAAGAATGAGATTTTCCAATCCATACTTAAGTGGAAGCAGGGTAAAATAAATATCGTTAGCAGTTTTGATCTCCTCATTTAAAGGAAGGGAAGCAGTTCAGAGAAGATTCATTAACATGATCTCAAGAATGGAGGGAATGCCTTCTAAGCAAAGGCTAAATAGGTTGGGACATCCTCTTTAAACATTTGTTAAGTGATTAAATATTATACGTTTTTCATATTTTTGAAAATGAATGTGGTGCATTCTTTCAACACATTTAAACTGGCCACCATATTATACAAGTGTTTTTTCATATTTATTAGCTTAGTAATTTTTTTTGCAAGAAGAAAAAACAATTCGACAATTTTTGACAAAAAATAAATCATCTGTCTTTTAGGTTCTCTTGTAATTGCCCAGTGTGATAACTATTTAGACACTCACCTATTTTTAACAATGCATCTGGAGTAGGAGAAGCATAGAGAAGGTTTTCAGGCTTGAGATCACGATGAACAATTCCATTTTCATGCAGGTACTAAAACGAAACAAAGGAATACACTAAGAAGTGAGTACAGTCACTAATAGCTGAGACATGGGGCTGGCACAGTGGGTCAGTGGTTAGCACTGGTGCCTCACTGCTGCCTCACTGGGCCAAGGTCCCGGATTCGATTCCAGCCTCAGGCAACTGTCTGTATGGAGCTTGCACATTCTCTGCGTGTCCATGTGAGTTTCCTCTGGGTGCTCCGGTTTCCTCCCACAATCCAAAGATGTGCAGGTTAGGTGAATTAGCCACACTAAATTGCCCATAGTGTTCAGGGATGTGTAGGTTCAGGGATGTGCATTAATCAGGGGTAGAGTAATAGGGTAAGGAAATGAGTCTGGGTGGGATGCTCTTCGGAGGGTTGAAGCAGACTTGTGTGGCCAAATGGCCTGTTTATGCACACTGTAGGGATTCTATGACACTCCATTAGTACTTACAGGTGCTGCAATGATGTGGTTTCATCACTAAACCATTAAATGATATGGTGAATAAACATTCATATGGAACACACCGTTGCCAGCCAAATAATGATAATCATTCATGTTCATATGAATTGAATGTTGTATTTTTAATGAAATTCCAGGAATCCTTTGACAGCTAAATGTTCTCTACATTTCTGTGATGTAACCAGATTTTGCATGATCTGTGAGTTAATACATGTAGTACAAAATTGACTTCTGAACTGAGCTATGACCAGACTATTCTTTTACAATTTCTGCAGAAATACTTTGAGGGTGTAGTAGTCCAAAAGGAACAAAACTAAAACAAAGTGGAGGTGTAGAACAAACTTTTTTCAAAAAAAAAGTGTTTTATTTTTCAATGAAGACTTTTCCCCTTATCAGGTAACACTATTTTCATTTTAGGTTGATGACCTGATAATGTGATGGACTACATCCTCTTGCTGTCACAATTATGGGCAACTGAACAACTGAATTAACGGCCATAGATAGAGTGAACGGCAGAAGTAAAGGATGGATTTTCCGAAAGCCAGACAGTCATTATTCCAGAATAGATGGTAGTTCTCCATGAAGACCCTGCAGATCCTCATCGAAGCAGATTTAAGGAATTGCCAGCGAAATTGGAGACTCCACTGGGAAATCCCTCTACATCCAGACACCTCTGCAAGTATCCATTTAAATCAGAGAATTTGGAGGGTTATAATGAAATTAAGGAAAATTTAGTCCATTAAGTACAAGTAATGAAGAGGACTGATGAAAGCAGAGTGGTGGACATTGTCTACATGGACTTCAACAAGGTTCCAAATGATAAACATGTTAGATCACATGGAATACAAGGAGAACTAGATATTTGGATACAACATTGGCTAGAAGGTAGGAGACAGAGAGTGGTAGACAGTTGTTTTTCAGATTGGAGCCCTCTGACCAGCAGTGGGTCGCAGGGATCAGTGCTGGGTCTATTGCTTTATGTCATCTTTATGAATGACTATAGGAGGTGTGGCTGGTATGTTTGCAGATGACACCAAAATTGGTGGTGTAGTGGATAGCAAAGAAGGATACCTCAGAGTACAAAAGGACCTTGATCGGATGGACCATTTGACTGAGGAATGGCAGATGGAGTTTAATTCTAGATAACTGAGAGGTGCTACATATTGGTAAGGCAAATCAGGGCAGGACTTATACACTTAATGGTAAGGTCCTGGGAATGTTGCCAAACAAAGGAACCTTGGAGTGCAGATTCATAGTTCCTTGAAAGTGGAGTTGCTGGTAGACTATGCAGTGAAGGCTTGTCTTTATTGGATACTGCATTGAGTATAGGAGTTGGGAAATCATGTTGTGGCTGTACAGGACATTGGTTAAGCCACTTCTGTAATACAGCACTCAGTTCTGGTCTCATTGCTATGGGAAAGATGTTGTTAAACTTGAAAGAGTTCCGAAAAGATTTACAAAGAGGTTGAGCTATAGGGAGAGGCTGAATAGGCTACTTTCTCTGGAGCATCAAAGACTAGGAGTGGCTTTACAGAGATTTATAAAATCGTGAGGGGCATGGATAGAGTGAATAGTCAAGGTATTTTCCCCAGGATATGGGAGTCCAGATTAGACAGTATACATTTAAGGTGTGAGAGAAAAGATTTAAAAGGGACCTAAGGGGAATTTTTTTCTCAGAGGGTGGTGCATGTATGGAATGAGCTGTGAGAGGAAGCGGTGGAGGCCAGTACAATTACAACATTTAAAAGGCATCTGGATGGATATATGAATAGGAACGGTTTGGAGGGATATGGGCCAAATGCTGTCAAATGGGACTAGATTAATTTAGGCATGGATGAGTTGGACTGAAGGATGTATTTCCATGCTGTACATCTCTATGTCTCTATGACATTGTCTAACTCCTGAGTAACTATAAAGCTAACCTTATACTTACCTCACAAACACCTCCCCAGAGCACCCTCACCCAGCCCAGGGTCTATTTCATAACCTCATTCTTCCCCCTTCCCCCCAAGAGTCCTTTTCATCCATGCCAGACCTGTTCCCCCTTCCTACACTCCAGGCATACTCCCCCAACCTTGCTCTGCACTTGCCCCTTTGAACCGCTCCACACATTATTGCTGTGTTGCATTACAGGAAAATTCTTGTATGGAACACAGCCATCATTGGCATGGCCAGGATTAGTTGCTGTTCCCAAATGTCTTTGAACTGATCGGCCATTTTTGAAGGCAATTAAGAGTCAACTATACTGCTGTGGATCTAGAAGCACGTGTATCTTTATGTGAGGACAGCATATTTCCTTCCCTAAAGGGCATTAGTAAATCAGATCAATTTTCATAATGATAGAAAGCTACATGATCACTATTAGGTTCCCTTTTAATTTCAGATTTTATTGAATTCAAATGTGATCATCTGCCATGTTAGAATTTGAGCCCATGTTTCCCAGAACATTAACCAGGGCCTCTGAATAACTGGTCCAGTGATATTACGGTTGAAACTTTATTGCTGGAACAGCACAGCAGGTCAGGCAGCATCCAGGGAACAGGAGATTCGACGTTTCGGGCACAGGCCCTTCTTCAGGAAGGGCCTGTGCCCGAAACGTCGAATCTCCTGTTCCCTGGATGCTGCCTGACCTGCTGTGCTGTTCCAGCAATAAAGTTTCAACTTTGATCTCCAGCATCTGCAGACCTCACTTTCTCCAGTGATATTACCACTATACTACAGTCTTCCTTAAAATTGAGAGGACTATCTTTGCCATGAACTGAACAGTGAACAGCTGAAGAGAAGGAACATGAGGTGGAAGAGGATGAATTGAAAATGAGGAGGAAAGTAACTTTTTCTTTGGGCTGTTTGTGAAGAAAATGTCCAAGCATGAGGCCAGTAACTACAAGCTCAATTTCCTATTCACTGTCACATGCCTCACCTTTCCTTCGTCACTGATCAACACACTGTCTGCTTACAAAACTGAACTATAATCCAACACAAAATAAATATTCCAAACCAAATTTATAAATGAAATCCTGCATTTGTAAACATAAGTCAATTTTGAAAATGTCCTTAATGTTTGTCTTTGGCTGTCATAATGATCCTACTTAGCGTTATGACTGTGACATGATGGGTAGAAGGTTTCTGGAGGAGACTGAAGATGGGCTTTGAAGGTCAAGCAGTCCTCGGACAGGAAGGCCTGGCAGCAGACTGCATCATGGCAGCATGACTGGCAGGGAGGCACTAATGGAGTGGTGCAGGTGGGAAGATGGATGTTATTTCCCTGAAAAAAGACCTACAGCTCTATAGAGTCAAAGCCATTCATCCAAAGTGGTGCTTCATTAGTCTTACAATTTGTAAGAAGAGAGTTAGATTGGAATGTGTGAATGGAAATTTTTGTCTGTCTGCTGTTATTGATGACAGTCTGGGGACACCTCAACAGTGTACCGTCTAGAGAAGCACAGAATCACAGACAACATCCCAATTTTTGTGTTTAACTACAGACATGAGGGCTCCAGGAATTGTTGTTAGTGTCAGTTGACAGTTTTACCATCATTACCACAGCAACAAGCTGGCCAATAAGTGCATTTGTGTTCAACAGCTTAACATGGTTCCTATGACTATCGCTATGCTTTATTAACATGGTTACTATGACTATCACTCTGCTTAATTTCACAATTATATTTTAAAAAAATCTCCATGGTTTGTGGTAATCTTATACAGGTGAACTCAGATTCAGCCTTTCACATCTGAGAGTTTGATGAAACACCAAACAATTCAAACTTTATCTCTTGGGAGCTAATCAAGACAATGCAGAAGTAGAATTGATTATTTGACAAGCTGGTTTGTCTTCAAAGGAGAACTTTTGAGTTCAATGTTTTGAGCATGTTGCTTCTTAAACCAGAAATCAACGGTCACATAGGAAGAAATGTGATGCCATTATTTCAGATAAAGCAAGATTTTACATCACCTGCATCTCCAGAGAGAGATTAATCAGATTGCAATCCAAAGTCTATCTAGTTGTCGCCAGAAAATCAATACTCTTGAAATTGCAAGCCTACTTAATGTTAAGCATCCCATTAGTATATTACATGGGGCTGATTAGAAAACCAACTCATAAGTGTTAGACTAGAGTGCAGAGTTAAAAGAAAAAGTCTTGCAAAAATATACATGAAAATTATACATGTCAATATAAAATGCATAAGGATTCCCATTCCTTCAGCAATGCACAGGAATTAATCATTTTATCCAATAAACCAGCTATAAGAGTAACATTCTCTACTTCCTAAAGTTTGTTTTAGTGTCACATAATGCTGAAAGGCAAAGGTGTGGCTGGATGATCAACAATAGGTCCTTCATCTACCAGGGCAACAGGCTACCACTGCACAAACAGTGATCCACCTGACCTTGACAGGAATGTTGTCAATCCTATAAAACTCTGCAAATGTCGACAGAAAATTAATCATTTCGAGAAAACCGTGTTACCAACAGTGATAATTCCCAGTGATCATTGATTATAAAGTAATAAGTAGTCGATTTGAAATAATTTAAGAAACAATTTGAAGTCCCCTGATTGAGATCCATATTTATTTGTGACTTGTAATTCAGAAGACAGTGTGATAAGGGAGAATTGGGTTATGGGATCAAGGGGTAACTTTACCAGAAATAAGCTAAATTTAATTTTTGGCGAGTTTCCTGGAGTTTTTTCTTCTCTGCAAGCCAAAGCAGGTTTTCTCACAGTATCATCCCAATCTCACCTCATTAACAATGCCTCATGCTCCTATGACATCCTGCTTATTTTATTTTCGCACTTGTTGAAGGTGCAAATTCTTGCTATGTTCAGGTTATCTGGGGATTCCTGGCACCAGTGCCATCTTTGAACCCCAGCGTTAACTGTCCCAGAGTTGGTCTTCAGCACACGCGTAGTGCCACAGCAATCACAAACTAATACTTCTCATGGTATACAGGTAGCATGGCTGACAGATTCTCACAGATCCAACTGCATAATCCAACATACATCACTGTTTAAGTATCAGTTCATTCAGCTAACGTGTCCTTTGCCACATGCCATCTTACATCCCTAAATCAGTGCGTTCTTTTTTCTCGGAGAAAGTGAGGACTGCAGATGCTGGAGATCAGAGCTGAAAATGTGTTGCTGGAAAAGCACAGCAGGTCAGGCAGCATCCAAGGAGCAGGAGAATCGACGTTTCGGGGCATGAGCCCTTCTTCAGGAATGAGGAAAGTGTGCCCAGCAGGCTAAGATAAAAGGTAGGGAGGAGGGACTTGGGGGAGGGGCGTTGGAAATGCAATAGGTGGAAGGAGGTTAAGGTGAGGGTGATCGGCCGGAGTGGGGGTGGGGGCGGAGAGGTCAGGAAGAAGATTGCAGGTTAGGAAGGTGGTGCTGAGTTCGAGGGTTGGGACTGAGACAAGGTGGGGGGAGGGAAAATGAGGAAACTGGAGAAATCTGAGTTCATCCCTTGTGGTTGGAGGGTTCCTAGGCGGAAGATGAGGCACTCCTCCTCCAGCCATCGTGTTGCTATTGTCTGGTGATGGAGGAGTCTAAGGACCTGCATGTCCTTGGTGAAGTGGGAGGGGGAGTTGAAGCGTTGAGCCACGGGGTGGTTGGGTTGGGTGTCCCAGAGGTGTTCTCTGAAACGTTCCGCAAGTAGGCGGCCTGTCTCCCCAATATAGAGGAGGCCACATCGGGTGCAGCGGATGCAGTAAATGAGGTGTGTGGAGGTGCAGGTAAATTTGTGACGGATATGGAAGGATCCTTTGGGGCCTTGGAGGGAAGTAAGGGGGTAGGTGTGGGCGCAAGTTTTGCATTTCTTGCGGATGCAGGGGAAGGTGCCGGGAGTGGAGGTTGGGTTGGTGGGGGGCAATAGACCTGACAAGGGAGTCACGGAGGGAGTGGTCTTTTTGGAATGCTGATAGGGGAGGGGAGGGAAATATATCTCTGGTGGTGAGGTCCGTTTGAAGGTGGCGAAAATGACGACGGATGATATGATGTATATGGAGGTTGGTGGGGTGGTAGGTGAGGACCAGTGGGGTTCTGACCTGGTGGTGATTGGAGGGGCGGGGCTCAAGGGCGGAAGAGCGGGAAGTGGAGGAGATGCGGTGGAGAGCATCGTCGATCACGTCTGGGGGGAAATTGCGGTCTTTGAAGAAGGAGGCCGATACAGTCATCGATGTAGCGGAGGAAAAGGTGGGGGTGGTGCCAGTGTAGCTGCGGAAGATGGATTGTTCCACATATCCTATGAAGAGGCAGGCATAGCTGGGGGTCATGCAGGTGCCCATGGCTACTCCTTTGGTTTGGAGGAAGTGGGAGGATTGGAAAGAGAAGTTGTTCAGGGTGAGGGCCAGTTTCTTTTTTCTAACCAATATGCAGCCTAGCATTGTTTCATTATCAGTGTGGGAACATCACATACAGGAAAACCTTCAAAACGTTTCAAAACGGTCACTTTTATTCACCAATAGCAAAAGCAAATGGAAACAAACAGACGCTTCTCAGAACAGAAACAAATTACTTGCCTTTCAAGCAGCAACAATTTTACAGTTAATGAATGATCACTCCACACAGCTCTTATCTACTGGAAGTGGGTGACAATTAAGTCCTATCTGGCTTGTAGAGCTTGAAGCTGCTGCACTCTGTCATGCATAATGTGATGTTCCTGCTGCTTAATTGCTGTTTGTCATATCATTCTCCTCAGAACCTCCTGGCCCTCTCAATATATGCACACTTTATTACGTCCTGTACCTGTAATAAACCAACTACGTTGCAATGTCTACTGCCCAGGCTGCAGTACTAATCTCATCACGAGAAGAAACAATGTGATCTGGCGTAAATGGCATCAATAACAATCTTGGTACATTTGTGAGCAGATCCCTGACAGGGCTCCAGTGACTCCTTGGAAGAAGCCTGTTGCATAGTAATTTATCATAGTTTTCAACTTGACAGCCACTGGAACAGAATGGCCACGCTTTCATGTCACAGATCCCACTCCAGCAGTTGATACAGTTCTGAGCCAGTGTCCCAGGATATCTTCGATCTGAGATCAGACTGCCTCACTTATATGGTCGAAATGGCATCAACAAAAATAGACTCTGGCTCTTCTGTACCTCCTGAGAAAACCTTCAGCTATGATCTCTTCATGTGGAGAGACGTTCAGCAGTCACTGGAAGATGCTGCTGATCCTGGGCTTGATAGCATATCTGTTCCTCATCCATTTCCCTTCGCTTTTGTTTCATTGCAGCAACACCCATGATAACCCCTGATGTGGCTGAATCCATTAGCCACACTTGTACTGAACCTGTGGGGGGTTCTTACAAAATATAGCAAGTGCTTAGTAATGTGAGCAGTCAGCTTTCGCATCACTCATATAGAGAGGCATCGAGGACGCTGACAAGGGCCAAAGAGTGTCTCTACATGGTACTTTGACACAGGGACCGTATTTTGATGAATAGTCGTCATAAAGAAACAGCAGGAATTTGTAAGTGTTGCAGGAATACTGATATCTTTTGTTCCCAGCCTCACATTAGTACATATGACAGCATGTTGAAGAATACTTACAGTTGGTGAGAGGAATCAAATTTGTGTCCTTGTGCAGCTAATTAGGTCTGCTAGCTTTGTACGGTCTGGCCCACAAATATCTCTGTTAAGGTCAACTGTGATTACTTCAGAGATGATGATCTTCAATTGGCAATGGCAAATGACAAGATTAATTCTGAATAGCATTTGATCTCCACACTGTTGGACACTGTATACAATTTCACATTCACTTGCTCTGATTATAGATGACTTCAACATTTTCTCTGCAAGTGTATGATTGATGCAATTACTCCTTAAAGAAACTCCCATCACTCAAAAGTAAATTGTATGTGTTGAGACAGAAGAAAAACCACCGATTCTGCTAACATGATATGGTCGCACACATTTCCCAACTGCAATTCGCATTTAGGCTCAGCCTAGGAATCAGGGGACCTCCCTGAACCGCCATATCCTTTTCTTCATGATACTCCTAGACAGGCAGTACTGAGCTGCTTATTGATCTACTTAAGTTTTTGGAATGTAGGACCACAAACAGTTAGGAAGAGAATTTGAGGATGCTGACCCAGTAAAAGGCATGAAATGGCAATATCGTTCCAAGTCAGAATGGTATGTGTTGTGGAAGGGAACTTGCAGGTGTCAATATTCCCTCATATCTGCTGCTCTTGTCCTTCTTTGAAAGATGGATTTGTAAGGTTTTATCTAAGAAGCATTAGTGAATTAATGCTGTGCATCTTGTATATGATATGTACTGCTGCCACTGTGCCCTTGGTGACAATGCAAGTGAATGTTCAAGGTGGTGAATGGTGTGCCAATCAAACTGGTTGCTTTGTCCTGGATAGTGTCAAGTCTCTTGAGTGTTGCTGGGATTGCAATCATCTAGGCGATTAGAGATTATTCCACTACATTATTGGTTCCTTGAACAGGCATTGAGGAGATAGGAAGTGAGTTACTCCTGGCAGAATTCCTAGCTTCTGATCTGTTATTGTAGCCACAGTACTTATATACTTGGTCTGATTCAATTTCTGGTCAATAGTCATACCTGGGATATTCACAATGAACGGATTCAGTAATGGTAATGTCATTGAAAGTCAAGTGATGATGGTTAGATACTTAGTTGTTGGAGATGTTCATTACCTTGTACTTGTGTAGTGTGTGTTACTCGCTACTTATGAGGCCAAGGCTGTATGATGATTGGGTCTTGTTGCACATGAGCATAGAATGCTTCAATATCTGAGGAGACCTGAATGGTTCTGAACATTGTGCAGGTATTAGTGAAGATCCCTTCTTCTGTCCCTTTGGAGCAGCTGAAGTCAGTTGGGTCTTGTACAGTAAGCTGAGTACCCTCTCCAGTGATGTCCTAGGATTGATTAGTGATTAGATTCCCTGCAGTGTGGAAACAGGCCATTTGGCCCAACAAGTCCATACTCACCCTCCGAAGAGTCACCCACCCAGACCAATTTCTCTCTGACTAATACACCTAATATTATGGGAAATTTAACATGGCCAATTCACCCAACCCGCACATCTTTGGACTGTGGGAGGAAACCGGTGGGAACCCATGCAGACACAGGAGGAATATGCAAACTCAACACAGACAGTCGCCCAAGGCTGGAATCGAACCCGGGTCCCTGGCGCTGTGAGGCAGCAGTGCTAACCACTTAGCCACCATGCTGCAAAGATGATTGACTTCCAGCAACGCCTGTCTATATTCCATTATACCATGTATGACTCTAACCAGCAAAATGGTTTCCTCCAAATTCACACAGAATCCAGTTTTGCTAGGGCTCCCCGATGCCACATTTCATTGAATGCTTCCTTGATGTTGAGGGCAGTCACTCACATCTCACTTCTAGAATTTAGCTTTTGTGAACAAGACTGAGATGAGGTCAGGAGCTAAGTGGCACTGCAGAGCATCTGTGAGAATAGGTTATTCCTTTGCAACTACTGCTTGATAGCACTGTTGATAACATCTTCCATCACTTTACTGACGGGGCAGTAATTGACTGAATTGGATTTATCCTACTTTTTGTGAACAAGGCATACCTGACCAGCTTTTCACATCCCTGGGGAGATGCCAGTGATGTGGTGTTCTGGAACAATTCTCTGTCTTTATTTCAGATCTCCAGCATTTGAGGTAGCTTGCTTTGATCTTGTTCAGTTGTATTAACTTAATAGGTTTTTAATTTTTAAAAATAACAGATGGGCTGCCTATTTCAGTGCTGATAGTGTACTGAAGGGATAAGTTAGTTAAGACTTAAAACTTTAGCCATATAGTCAGTAATAAACAAGCTAACAAAGTATGTGGGAACTAATAAGACAATTCTCCAAACTGTCAGGGTTTGTAGCTAGCAAATAGTTTTGGTGAGGAACAAACTATGCCTATAAAAATGATGGGAAACAAAGCTAATATGGGACAATGAATATTGATGTGTGGGAATTATAATTCTAATTGTATTATGCATGTTGTAATTTGTAAAAAGCTTCAAGGAGTTCTGTAATTCAGTACAGTGAGTGTTTGACCCCAATGTTTAAGCTTCTCTCCATGCATGCATGAAATAAATGATTGTTAAGTGCTCTCCTGGAGTCCTCTATCAATTTACCAACTACCCCGACAATACTACGAATGCAATCTCTGTATTAAACAAAATTGTCATGTTGATATAATATTTGTTACCCAACGTCAATGTCAGATTTTACACATATGTGAGCATGCAGTAGTCCTGTTTTCCAAATGTAAAATCCAGTCTCTCAATTAATGTTGAATAGAAAGAGGGGAAAAGGAAATACAAATGTTTGAGTCCTTTCCAGTATTAAATCATATCACAGGTAATGTGTACATATCTGTCTTGATTCTATATTCCTTAAAACTCTTAACTAACAAAATATAGGAATTCCAAAGTTGAAATTTTCAACTGACTTTATGTCAATAAGTGTTTAGGAAAGACAGTTCTCTTTTTGTTAAAAAGACTTCTATCATTACCCCGAATTTTAAGTTTAGGCTTTCTTCTTATGACTCTCCCACCAGAGAAGACAGTTTATCTCTGTGTATGTCAATTGCATCATTGTTCAATCTTCTATATTTAAGAAACTACAAGTCCACTTTGCATCATCTGTTCTTAGAACACAATGCTTTCAGTATTTCAAGACACTGAAACAGATTACAATGTCTCAAATTTAAGCGAATGAGATAAACAGTAGGATTGCATGGATACTGAATTTTCCTCAATTGAGCCTTAAATGTGGCTAGGGCAGGTCAACTGGCCTGGGACCCACATTTCCTAAATCTAATTGCAGACAATTTGACAGTGGACAAGTGGATAGCAGGAAGGCAAGTGAGGACATCTTATGGGTAACATGTCTGCAAACCTACCAGCAGGAATTGTATGAATCTGCAATTATTAAAAGCAAAGCTATTCTGACTTTCATTGATTTTGTCAGAATGCAAGACTGAAATATGAAAACAATATTTTAAATTATACTTTGTAATGTACATAAATTAATGCATAAGCATTAAATATAAATAAATGTTGACGTGTGCATATATTGTCAGTGTGTGAAGTCAGTGGTACCAATTAAAAATACAGGCAGCTGGTTCCACCACGAGGCAAGCAATATTCAACAATTACAGTCCTATGCAGCTTTAATCCTCCCCATGGAGACAATTATCATAGAGAATGAGGCTGAAAAGGCACCGCTCCCCCTTTAATAAATTGATGAATTCTAAAAATGTAAACCTAAATTTGTTGTTCCATTTCCTTTTCCTATAGCTATCCTTACTTCAGCAATAAAGACAGCTCACCAGTCATTACTCTATTCTGCACAACTAATTAAAATGCCAAGTAATTAACTGAACACATTTTGAGTAGATTTCCTTTAAACTATCCTGAATCAATATCATTCACATTCTGCATTGGAAACTCTAGATACTGTCATCTCAACAAAAAAAGATGCCTTCACAGCAATATTTTTTTATGATGGCTCTTTGGAATGAAATAGAAAAAAATATCAACTTGCATATACTTTACATGTTAAAAAAACATTCCCCGTGGTTAACATGAGAATTATTAAAGAAAATTTAACACAGCCACATAATGAGACATATGGAGAAATTTTTCTGTCCCCCAAGAGGTGGAACGGAACTAAATGGTTCCATCTCAGAAGCCTGGATGGAAGTTTTTTTATATATCAAAAAGGTAGCAGGCCTCCTCCACCGCCACTCCTTCACCACCCAATTCCTGGAGGAAGAACGCCTCATCTTCCGCCTCGGAACACTTCAGCCCCAAGGGCATCAATGCGGACTTCACCAGTTTCCTCATTTCCCCTTCCCCTACCTTACCCCAGTTCCAATCTTCCAGCTCAGCACCAACCTCATGACCTGTCCTACCTGCCAATTTTCCTTCCCACTTATCTGCTCCACCATCCTCTCTGACCTATCTTCTTCATCTCCACCTCCATCCACCTATTGTACTCTTGGCTACCTCCTCTCCATCCCCCTCCCATTTATTTCTCCACCCCAGACCACCTCCCTTAATTCCTGATGAAGGGCTTTTGCCTGAAACGTCAATTTTCCTGCTCCTTGGATGCTGCCTGACCTGCTGTGCTTTTCCAGCACCACTCTAATCTAGACTCTGATCTCCAGCACCTGCAGTCCTCACTTTTGCCTCGGGTTACAGAGAAGGCAGCATTGCTGGCCCCAATGATTATCCCTGCTGAGATTTCCTCTCTGGTGCTTAGTGCCTCAGTTTGCTAACATTTCTTCTCCTCTACCAGCTGAAGGCTTTAGGCTCCTGCCTGACTGTTGAGCAGCAGGCCCACTTATTAGATTGGCAGCTTTCAGGTTCAGTGCATCCTGAATAGAAAGGCATCCCTATTGCAGTCATTTATTGGCCAGAAAACTCAGATTCAATGCTCACTTGCTCCTGTGAATTTCAGTATCAAGCATTTGCATCTAACATCAGGCAGTCTGCCCAACCAGAAAAATTATGCCTACTAGGTCAAGTAATAAAGAGTTAGTCAAATAATAGGTTATATTGAACATCTTGGAAGAGAGTGGTAAAAAGACAGCGAGCTTAAAGAGTGAATTGACAGCTTAGAATCTAGGCAGCTGAAGACATGGACAGACACCAATAATAGAATGATAAAAATTGGGAATATATAAGAGACCAGAGCTGAGGGAGGAAAGAGAGTTGAAGGTAGGGAAGGCAATGGCATGGAGGGATTTAAAACGAAGAATAAGAATTTTGAAATCAAGACTTTATCAGAAAAGGAGTGAAAGTAGTTCAGTTGGTTGGAATGATGGGAGAGCAAGACTTAATGTGAATTAGGTCATGGTTAGCACAGAGGAGTAAAGGTGAAACAAACCACTTTGTCCTTTGCTGAGTCAAACAAAGATACATTTCTTATAGGTCGTTTTGACAGAGATTGATAGAAGCTCTTTTCTTAACTGGGGTTAAAAGTGTTTTATGGGTAAACCTGAAGCACAAAATCAGATGTTCAAATACTATGGTCTGGAAGATATATTTAAAAACACCACTCAATAACATCATTCTCAGGTAGTTTGATATACATGCACTAAAATCTAAATTTTTTTCAGATTGGCAAATCAAATTTGTCTGAAACATGAAAAGTGGAGCAACATCCAGCAGTGTGGAAATTTGTAAATCTAAAGGGAAATGTCAAGGGACAGAATAGTGAAGTGAAAAATACATTGATAGATCAAGTTAATAAGCAAAATCAATCAATCAGTTTAATCTCATCATAAGGGATACTTTGGGAATCATAACTTTGAAATTTCACTTTGAGTTCAAAAGTGACATTTTTGTGTGTGAAACTACACCCCAAAAACTTAAATTAGCTAGTTACATAGGTATGAGGATTTGAGTTGGGTTCAGTAAATTAGATTAAAACATACAATGATGTGAACATAATAGTGATTATTTGAAGAAATATTCCATAATTCTCAACATTGAAAACAAAATGCATTCCACTAAAAATACATAATATCGGTGAGAAAGATTCTTCTGTGACTTACTCGGGAATTAAAGGGCAGTATTACATTCAAAAAGGTTATATTGTTGTGAAGAAAGATAATTAAACCCAGTTGGACTGGGAGAGTTATAGGAACTCAGCAAAAGGGATCAAAAAGCTAACAAAAATAAAAATACAAAACGTGAAAATAAATTTACCAAAACGCAAAAAAATTTTTATAAGTATATAAAATGACAGCATTAGTCATAGGTAAACATTAGTCAGAGAGTAATTGAGATACACAGCATGGAAACAGACCCTTTGGTCCAGTTTGTCCATGCCAACCAGATATCCTAAATAAATCTAATCCTGTTTGCCAGCTGGATCATTAGAGGCAAAAACAGGATAAATTATGTGGAATGTGCCAACAGCAGAGGCATGGAACAAATATTTTTGGACTTGATATTTGTGCCCAGGTTCCAAACCTGCCGTTGGGACAAAATGCAGGCCAAGAATCTGGACATGCCATGGGCAATGGCCCAAGGAATTTTTTGAGGTGCATCCAATAAACAAGCTGTTTCAGAGCCTGTACAAATAAGGATAGTGAATGTACTCCATAACTGAGGCTGTCAACTGGGAACCTTACAGGTCTGGAAGACTGACAGTGTCTCTTGGGGATGTAAATGCTGCCGTTGCAATTGGAAGAATGAGAAGTCATTTATAGATGGAGGCCTCCTCGAAAGACTTTTTAAAAGTTCAGAACTAAAACAATGGCTACAGCTGCCAGGCAGTCCTTGTGGAACACGGACCACATCATAAGAGGCCTGAGGCAGCAGCTGTGTTCCTCTAGCATTCATGGTGATGTGTTGTGAACAACAGTTAAAGAAGCCATTGCTGGCCCTACAGGTGCTAGTCCCAGAGGTAGATGTAGAGAAAGTGAATGAACTGGCTATGATTTTCCATACTTCTGTAGATTCCAGGAGGCCAGAGTAATGTATTCAAGTTTGCTGATGATACAAAGCCAGATGGGAAAGTAAGCTGAGGGCGACATGAAGGACTATATTTTCTTAGTTCCAATTGGGCTGGAACAGAGGTCAGCTAGAACAGAAGGAAAACAAAACTTCCTTGGGATGTCAATACCAGATGTCCTGGCTCTGCTTCTAGGCAGCTCACTTTCCTTAACGGGAGGAGGAGAACAAAGGAATTCACCTGCAGCTATTGTGAAAAAAATGCTACATATTTGTGAGCTTTTAACAATTTCATCTTCCAAAACTTTTCTAATATTGCCAGAGGCTGTCCAGCTACAAGGAGGTGAAGACCATATCGTGGGCAAATCTTAGTAGATGATGGAGTTTAAACAGCCAGGTAGAAGTACCTTTCATAGGTTAAAGAGTTTATCTCTTTGAAGTTCAAGTTGCAGGAGCCCATCACTGATCTGAAGTGAAGGTAGGATGAAGAATTTTGTCAATTTAGAGAGTTGCCACCTGTTTGGAAGTTTATGAGCACTGGAGCAAAACTGTGTGAAATCAGAATCCTCGTCCCAGCAGAAGAGGAAACTGAGAACAGTCAGGAATAGTAGTGGTGTCCCTTTCTCTGGATCAGGAGACCCAGACTCAAATCTCATCCACACCAGAGGCATGTAATAATATCTCTGAATTAAAAGATCTACAAATATGATTGATACATGAATGGGGGAAGGGAATGTTAATAGCCATACGCTAATCTTTATTTTTTCTCTCTACTTTATGATATTACTGTAGGTATTATCATTCATGATAGTTGGCGAAAGCAGTCTGCAGCAAGCCTGACCTCTGACCATCTCTAAAGATGATGAAACATCATCACACCATTTCTCCACTTAGGGTTACACTTTTAGGATGAGACTCAGGGTCACAACCTGGTGAGCACATCACAGACATAGCCCTCCAGTTGATGGTGAATATGACAACCAAGGCTCCTGATTGCTGGACACCAGCAACTTGCTCCTGGAAACTTTCATAGGAAACATTCATAGGAAATAAGGTTGGGAACATCTGGTAGAGATATCAGAAACCATATGCAGCATGTCGCTTTCTCCATGAAAAAACCAGTGACTGCCATGAATAGCAGAATATTCAGTGGTCACCAGATGTGCATTCTGACCTACATTCCATCAGTCTGGTCTTGAGCTATATACAGCGGTGGCCAGATGAGAGGGAGACAAGGCATGTCAATCATCATTTAGGCAACCTTTCCTCTCCTAGAATCAAAGAGGTACCATTGTGTACCGAGGAGTATCACGTGTTGCCCAGAGGCATCTTCTTGGGGTGTTCCAAGGATGTACTGCTGGTCCTCCTCCCCTCTGCCAGTGTCCACATTGCCTCCAGTAGGTGGAACTAGGTATAAGTTGCTATGAGAAAAAAATGGAGCGGTGATAAGCTTATGTTGTACACAAAAAAATTCATGCTGAGGCCGGGAGTTCAAGTCCACGCTGAGGGAGGGAGCCCCAGTCCACGCTGAGGTTGGGAGTACAACTGCACACTGAGGCTGGGAGTCCACGCTTTCACCCTGAACATTGCTGATACAGCCCGTGCATGGGAGGTAAAATAAAAAGAAAGAAAAAGTGAAAAGAGAGAGAAAGAAAGGAAAGAAACACACACAACGAACAACCTCCGGCTCAGGAGTTCTGCTCCACTGCTATCTTGAAGAGACAGTCACAATCTATATAAATATATCATACATATCATAAGTATGATCAACCAAATAGTAAAATGAGTTTACAGCTTATCATTAAAGCAGATAATCCAACAGCTAAATTGGATAAGAAAGAAGATTAAGATCTGGATTGAGATTTCCACTCTGGAACTGTGCAATATCAGAAGTCAGAATGCTCCAACATTAACTTGACCGATTGCGATAATACTTACTGCAACTGCCTCCAGAACTTGTTTGACAGCACTTGCAGCATCTTTTTCACTGTAATATCCCTTTTCAACAATCCTACATTGGGAAAATTAAAATTTGTTACAAAAGGCAAAGTAATGAGTGCTTTTATGTCAGTGTTATGGTTTGTATTCACAGAACATAGAACATAAAAAAATACAGCGCAGTACAGGCCCTTTGGCCCTCGATGTTGCGCTGATCCAAGCCCACCTACACTAGCCCACTATCCTTCATATGCCTATCCAATGCCCGTTTAAATGCCCATAAAGAGGGAGAGTCCACCACTGCTACTGGCAGGGCATTCCATGAACTCACGACTCGCTGAGTAAAGAATCTACCCCTAACATATGTCCTATACCTACCACCCCTTAATTTAAAGCTATGCCCCCTTATAATAGCTGACTCCATACTTGGAAAAAGGTTCTCATGGTCAACCCTATCCAAATCCCTAATCATCTTGTACACCTCTATCAAGTCACCCCAAAACCTTCTTTTCTCCAATGAAAACAGCCCCAAGTGCCTCAGCCTTTGCTCAAACAATCTTCCTACCATACCAGGCAACATCCTGGTAAACCTTCTCTGCACCCGTTCCAGTGCCTCCACATCCTTCCTATAGTATGGCGACCAAAACTGCACACAATACTCCAGATGCGGCCGCACCAGAGTCTTATACAACTGTAACATGACCTCAGGACTCCGGAACTCAATTCCTCTATCAATAAAAGCCAGTACGCTATATGCCTTCTTCACTGCACTATTTACCTGGGGGGCGACTTTCAGAGATCTGTGTACATGGACACCAAGATCCCTCTGCTCATCGACACTACCAAGTATCCGACCATTAGCCCAGTACTCCATCTTTTTGTTACTCTTACCAAAGTGAATCACCTCACACTTACCTACATTGAACTCCATTTGCCATCTTTCGGCCCAGCTCTGCAGCTTATCTATATCCTGCTGTAATCTGACACATCCTTCCTCACTGTCAACAACTCCACCGACTTTCATATCATCCGCAAACTTGCTCACCCAACCTTCTAGCCCCTCCTCCAGGTCATTTATAAAAATGACAAACAGCAATGGTCCCAAAACAGATCCTTGCGGAACACCGCTAGTAACTGCACTCCAAGATGAACCTTTACCATCAACTACTACCCTCTGTCTTCTTCCAGCCAGCCAATTCCTAATCCAAACCTCCAACTCACCCTCAATGCCATACCTCCGTATTGTTTGCAGTAGCCTACCATGGGGAACCTTATCAAACGCCTTACTAAAATCCATATACACCACATCTACCGCTTTACCCTCGTCCACCTCCTTAGTCACCTTCTCAAAGAATTCAATAAGGTTTGTGAGGCACGACCTGCCCTTCACAAAACCATGCTGACTATCCTTGATCACATTATTCCTATCCAGATGTTCATAAATCCTATCCCTTACAATTCTCTCTAAGACTTTGCCCACAACAGAAGTGAGACTCACCGGCCTATAGTTACTAGGGTTATCCCTACTCCCCTTCTTGAACAAGGGAACCACATTTGCTATCCTCCAGTCTTCTGGCACTATTCCTGTAGACAACGAGTACATAAAAATCAAGGCCAATGGCTCTGCAATCTCCTCCCTTGCTTCCCAGAGAATCCTAGGATAAATGCCATCAGGCCCAGGGGACTTATCTATTTTCACCCTTTCCAGAATTTTCAACACCTCTTCCCTACATACCTCAAAGCCGTCCATTCTAATTAATTGTGACTCAGTATTCACTGTTCTTGAGTGAATACTGACGAAAAGTATTCATTCAGTGTCTCCCCAATCTCTTCAGCCTCCACACGCAACTTCCCACTACTATCCTTGACTGGACCTATTCCTACCCTAGTCATTCTTTTATTCCTGACATACCTATAGAAAGCCTTTGGGTTTTCCCTAATCCTACCAACTAAGGACTTTTCATGTCCCCTCCTTGCTGCTCTTAGCTCTCTCTTCAGATCCTTCCTGGCTACCTTATAACTCTCAATCGCCCCAATTGAACCTTCACGCCTCATCTTTACATAGGCCGCCCTCTTCCCTTTAACAAGGGATTCCAATTCCTTATTAAACCACGGCTCCCTCACATGACTCTTTCCTCCCTGCCTTACAGGTACATACTTATCAAGGACACTCAATAGTTGCTCCTTGAACAAGCTCCACATATCAATTGCACCCTTCCCTTGAAGCCTACTTTTCTAAGCCACGCATCCTAAGTCGTGCCTCACCGCATCATAATTTCCCTGCCCCCAGCTATAACTCTTGCCCTGCAGTGCACACTTATCCCTCTCCATCACTAGAGTAAAAGTCACCGAATTGTGGTCACTGTCCCCAAAGTGCTCACCTACCTCCAATTCTAACATCTGGCCTGGTTCATTACCCAGAACCAAATCCAGTATGGCCTCACCTCTTGTTGGCCTGTCTACATATTGTGTCAGGAAACCCTCCTGCACACACTGGACAAACACCGACCCATCTAACGAACTCGAGCTATAGCTTTCCCAGTCAATATCTGGAAAGTTAAAGTCCCCCATAACAAACACCCTATTACTTTCACTCTTCTCCTGAATCATCCTCTCAATCCTTTCTTCTATGTCTCTAGGACTATTAGGAGGCCTGTAAAAAACTCCTAACAGGGTGACCTCACCTTTCCTATTCCTAACCTCAGCCCAAACTACCTCAGATGGCGAGTCTTCATCCATCGTCCTTTCCACCACTGTAATACTATCTTTGACAAGCAATGCCACACCTCCCCCTCTTTTACCCCCACCTCTGACCCTACTAAAACATTTAAACCCTGGAACCTGCAACAGCCAATCCTGTCCCTGTTCTACCCATGTCTCCGTAATAGCCACAACATCGAAATCCCAGGTATCAACCCACGCTACAAGTTCACCTACCTTATTTCGTATACTTCTTGCATTGAAGTATAAACACTTCAAGCCACTTTCCTGTTTACAGGCACCCTCCTTTGAGACTGATGCCATGTTCCTAACCTCCCTACACTCTAGGTCCTGCACCCCAAAGCTACAGTCTAGGTTCCCATGCCCCTGCAGAGTTAGTTTAAACCCCCCCCAAGAGCACTAGCAAACCTCCCCCCAAGGATACTGGTGCCCCTCAGGTTCAGGTGTAGACCACCCTGTTTATAGAGGGCCCACCTTCCCCAGAAAGAACCCCAGTTATCCAGATACCGGAATCCCTCCCTCCTGCACCATCCCTGTAGCCACGCATTTAACTGTTCTCTCTCCCTATTCCTCGACTCTCTATCACGTAGCACAGGTAACAAACCAGAGACAACAATTCTGTTTGTTCTAACTTTGAGCTTCCAACCTAGCTCCCTGAAAGCCTGCCTAACATCCTCAGCCCTCTTCCTACCTATGTCGTTGCTGCCAATGTGGACCACGACTTCGGGCTGCTCCCCCTCTCCCTTAAGGACCCGGAAAACACGATCAGAGACGTCACGTACCCTTGCACCTGGGAGGCAACATACCAAACGTGAGTCTCTCTCGCACCCACAAAACCGCTTATCTGTGCCCCGAACTATCGAGTCCCCAATAACTATTGCTCTGCTGTTCTCCACCCTTCCCTTCTGAGCAACGGGGACAGGCTCCGGGCCAGAGGCCTGAACCCCATTGCTTACCCCTGGTAAGTCCCCCCCCTACAAGTATCCAAAACGGTATACTTGTTCTTGAGGGGAACGGCTGCAGGGGGTCCCTGCACTGGCTGTTTCCTCCCAGTGCCCTTCACTGTCACCCATCTGTCTGCAATCCTTGGAGTTACTACTTCCCTAAAGCTCCGATCTATGACCCCCTCTGCCTCCCGAATGATCCTAAGTTCATCCAACTTCTGCTCCAGTTCCCTAACACGGTCTTGGAGGAGCTGGAGATGGGTGCACTTCCTGCAAGTGTAATCAGCAGGGACAACCATGGCATCCCTCACCTCAAACATATTGCAAGAGGAACATTGCATTGCCTTCACTGCCATCCCTCTAAAAGTAACCTTTTAAAAAAAAAACTAGGTCTAAAGAATAGAACAAGCAAAATGCAGCACTTACCTACTTACCACAACAGGTCTTATTATTAGGTTAGAGGAGGAGGGCGGGTGGGAGGCACTACCTCTGTAGTGCCCCGGGTTCCTCTCCTGCGCGCTTTTATAGGGAAAAAAACCCACCCAGGTAAGCTTGCGCTACACCAGCTTCTGGGTCCGCTCCGCGCTTTTTTTTAAAAAAATCTTTCAAATTTAAACCTAAACAAACGTCACCGAGCCTTCAAGCAACCACTGCCAAACAGCCCTTACCTGCTCCGCTGAGAGAGTGAGCTCATGAAAAATTATTAGGTTTTATTAAAGCCAGGACTCTCAATGTTACCATGATTTGCACAATCGGGTTGAGGAAATTACCCATGTAGATTATCAAATAACCATATTAATATTTTCAATGTTTTGCTTTAAGGCTTTTCACAAGGGTTCCTGATAAATTTTTAATAGCTAAAATACATAGGATGACCTTTCATTTTGAGTGGTCCATGTCAATGTTTATGTCCCACAATGAAATCCTCCCGTTGTCAAATGCAAGCAGCATAACCTTCTATTTTTTTTCCCCACATGATTATTGAGATACCCTTGTAAAGCATCTATGATAATTTGTTCAAGTAATCCTTATGTTTATTCCAGTGACATTATATTTAACAATTATAATGGACTTGACTTTGAAGTTTTAGTGTCACCTGGATTTTGTTTTGAATCAGTGAAAGGACAGTGGAATATTGTTTTATAAGATCTTAAGTCATATGTCTTGTAATAATTGAAATGTCTATGAATGTTGTTTATATCTTCCAGAAGGCATTTAATAAAGTCCCACATAACAGAATGTTGACTAAGGTAGGAGCCCATTGAACTGAGAGTAAATTACTGATATGGCCTGCAAATTGGTTGAGAGGCAGGTGACGAAAAGTGGAGATAATGGGTGGGTACTCAAATTGGCAGATGGGAGCAATGGCATTCCACAAGGATCTGTGTTAGGGTCACAATAATTCACAGTATTTATTAATGACTTTGGGATAGTAGCATAAAAAGTCTTATATCTAAATTTGCTGATGACACAAAGTCAGGCAGCATTGTAGACAGCATAGATGTTAAAATTACAAAAGGATATTGACAGACTAGGTGAACAGGCAAAATTGTGGCTGATGGAGTTCAACGTAAGCAACTGTGTGGGTATCCATTTTGGACTGAGAAAAGGATAGATCAAGGTACTTTCTAAATGATATGCGGTTAAATACAGTGGATGTCCAAAGAGACCTGGGGTTCAAGTGCACAGATCTTTAAAATATTATGAATGGGTGCAGAAAATAATTAATAATCAAATAGAACGTTGGCCTTTGTAACTAGAGGACTAGAGTTGCTGGATGCAGAAGTTATGCTGCAATCATACAAAATTCTGGTTATACCCCACTTGGAGTACTGTGAACAGATTTGGACATGCACCTTTGGAAGGATATATTGGCCTTGGAGGGAGTACATTGTAGGTCTACAAGAATGATAACAACTGCTGAAGTCCAGCTATAACAAGAGATTATACAAATTAGGCCTGTTTTCTCTAGACTTTAGAAGGTTAAGGGGTGAGCTGATCTTCAAGATAGAAAAGGAAAGTATTTTCACTGATTGGGGATTCTAGAACTAGGGGGCATAGCCTGAGAGTTAGGCCAGAACATTCAGGAGAGATGTTAGGAAGCACTTAAACACACAAAGGGTAGAGATTTAGAACTTCATCAGTTGTTAGTTTTAAATCTGATGCAGATACATATCAAGTCATATTCATTTATTTCTATTTGTTAAGCAAAGGCATTGAGGGATATGGGCCAAAGGCAGGGATATGCAGTTAAGCCACAGATCAACCATGATCTCACTGAATGGCAGAACAGGCACAAGAGGCTGAATGGCCTACTCCTGTTCCTATCTCCCTTTGTGTGGTACCTAGAGCTACTAGAGGACTGACTGTCCTCCTGAAAAATGTCCAGAAGAATTCTCAATACAATGCTTGAGGGTTAAGATCCCAGGTACATCTCCTTGTGTTTGGAGACCATCTGAACATCCACACTTTTTCTTTTTTGTAGCTTTGTAAAAGTAACGTTCACAAAAATGTTTCCAATGTGAATCATTACATAGAGAAATCCACCTTTTCCCTTTATTCAATGTATGTGAATGTTTATGCATGTGCTCTGAGATTTTAAAGTGCTAAACATTTAAATATTTTCATATTACAAACAAAATGTGTTGACCAGTTTTACGTCATCACTGAATACTTTTTGTTTATAATAAATCAATAATTTTGTGTTGAGGGTAAAGGAGGAAAGCGGGTGAGATGTGGCAATCAGGAGAGTAAGGGACTGAGATGATGAGCATAAGGGTCATAGAGTAAGACAATAAGTGGGAGGGTCAGGGAGGGAACCAGCAAGCAAACAGACATGACAAGTGGAAATGTTGAGAGGAAGAAGATGAACAGGAGAGAATCAGCTAATGGGAAGAGGAAGTGGCAAATGGGTTGGAAGCAATGAGTGCAAGAGAACCAAAAAGTAGCAGAGAAATGACAAATGCAAGACAGCAAGCGGAGAAAAGTGATAAGAAGGAAAGACGGTGACTAGAACAGTTAAGGAGGAAAGCATCGAGCAGCAGGCTTGGAGAGAGAGGAGGTGAGTTGTGATAGGCAAAAAGTAGAGAGAGCAAGTGAGCTAGAGGTGGGAACCTTCATCAGGACATAAGGTGAAAGAATTACGAAGCTATCCAGAGTTAGTGATTTATTTGGAGTTGTTAGTAAGAGTGGTAAGATGACTTTTGGGCAAATTAATACCACCAATCTAGCTACTCTGGTGTATTAATTTTGTGGAATTATTAAAGGAAGACTGATGCTAAAGATAGGGCTTTAAATTCATTTGTCGAGGATGAAGTATTCAATTGAAAAGAACTTTTAAAAAATTAACAAGAAACGAGAGAGCAGAGATGCAGGGAAATGAAGAAGTAAATGATAATCATAGTCTTTACCACAGAGGGCTATCATGGATGGACTATAAAATATACCCAAGGCCGAGATAGACATATTTTTAATCAACAAGAAAACCAAAAGTTATGGGGATAATGATAATCAAAAGGGAGGAGTGGAAAATGTAAGCAGAAGACCATAAGAACAGAAGCAGGGCCCAGGGCTCATCTGATAATCCTCTACTCCACCTTCCTGTCTTTTCCCCAAACCTTTGATTTTTCTTACTAATTTAAAAAACTGTCTATCTTGACCTTGAATTTTTATATCCCATCCATGATAAGCTTCTGTGATAAAGAATTTCACAGATTGAAGTGCAGCAGAAATTAGAATCAGAATGTGTAATTATGGTAAAAGCATAGGGCTTTTTACCTGAATGCATGCAGCATTTATAACAAGTTAAAGATGAGTTGACAGTACAAATAGAAATAAATGCATATGCTTTGATGTATTACAGAGACAATGGTTGCAATCAGAGTCAATATAATTTTGTGAAAGGGAAATCATGTTTGACAAATTTGCTAGAATTCTTTGAAGACGTAATAGGCAGAGTTGACAAAAGGGAAGTGGTAGATATTGCATAAATATAATAGCATGGTTTGAGGATTGGTTTGGACACAGAAATCAGACTCAGAATCAATGGATCATTTTCAGGATGGACAGTTGTAATGAGTGACGTGCCACAAGGATCAATCCAAGGCCTTCAATTATTTATCATCTATATTATGGAAAGTGTGGAAATAGATAAGTCCCCTAGGCTGGATGGGATTTATCCTCAGATTCTCTGGAAAGCCAGGGAGGAGATTGCCGAGCGTTTGGCTTTGATCTTTATGTCTACAGGAATTGTGCCAGAAGACTGGAGGATAGCAAATATTGTTCCCTTATTCACGACATTGAGTAGAAACAACACCAGTAAGCCTTAGTTCGGTTGTAGGTAAAATGTTGGAAAAGGTTGTAAGAGATAGTATTTACAGAGATGAATAAGGTGATTAGGCATAGTCAACACGGTTTTGTGAAGGGGAGGTCATGCCTCACAAACCTTACTGAATTCTTTCAGAATGTGACCAAACAGGTGGATGAGGGTAAAGCAGTTGATGTGGTGTATATGGATTTCAGTAAGGCGTTTCATAAGGTTCCCCACATTAGGCTATTGCACAAAATATGGAGGCATAGGATTGGGGGTGATTTAGCAGATTGGATCAGAAATTGGCCGGCTGAAAGAAGACAGAGGGTAGTGGTTGATGGGAAATGTTCATCCTGGACTTCCAATACTAGTGTTGTACTGCAAGGGTCTGTTTTGGGGCCATTGCTGTTTGTCATTTTTATAAATGATCTAGATGAGGGCGTAGAAGGACAGGTTAGTAAATTTGCGGTGGAGTTGTGGATAGTGCTGAAGGATGCTGCACATTACAGAGGAACATAGATAAGCTGCAGAGCCAGGCTGAGAGGTGATAAATGGAGTTTAATACGGAAAAGTGTCAGGAGATTCATTTTGGAAGGAGCAACAGGAATAAAGACTACTGGGTTAATGGTGAGATTCTTGTTGGTGTAGATGAGCAGACAGATATCGGTGTCCTTGTACATAGATCGCTGAAAGTCGCCACCCAGGTTGATAAGGTTGTTCAGAAGGTATACAGTGTGTTAGCTTTCATTGGTAGAGGGATTGAGTTTCAGAGCCACAAGGTCAGGCTGCAGCTGTACAAAACTCTGGTGCGGCCTCACTTGGAGTTCTGGTCACCGCATTATAGGAAGGATGTGGAAGCATTGGAAAGGGTGCAGAGATTTACTAGGATGTTCCCTGGTATGGAAGGAAGATCTTATGAGGAAAGGCTGAGGGGCTTGAGTCTGTTTTCATTAGAGAGAAGAAGGTTGAGAGGTGACTTAATTGAGACATATGAGATAATCAGAGAGTTAGATAGGGTGGACAGTGACAGCCTTTTTCCTTGGATGGTGATGGCTAGCACAAGGGGACATTGTTTTGAATTGAGGGGTATTAGATATAGGACAATTGTCAGAGGTAGTTTCTTTACTCAGAGAGTAGTAAGGATGTGGAACGAACTGCCTGCAACTGTAGTAGACTCGCCAACTTTTAAGGAATTCAAATGGTCATTGGATAAACTAAGGATGAAAATGGAATAGTGTAGGATAGATAGGCTTCAGATTGGTTCGACAGATCGACAAACATCGAGGGTTGAAGGGCCTGTACTGCGCTGTAACCTTCTATGTTCTAACTGGTACAATCCTGACGCAACAATAGGAATATCCAGGGAGACAAAGATCACTGAGAAAATCCACAACCAATGAGGAACCACCCGAAACAACAGCCAACTCTACTCCAGGTGAGTCTAAGTAAATCAAGGTTTGAGATATAAATAAGCTGTCAGAAAGTAGAAGAACATGCACTTCAGTAGACACATGATGTGACAGAGGCAGCTACAACAATACCAAAGGATCCCACAGAACAGGGTATTCCCTGTTCCAATTTTCAACCAGGAATGATTATGTATGCATCGGTAAGTATGTTGGAGGAGGACCCACAATTGCCTTTTATCAGACAACTAATATTATGGCCAGTTCATAATCAAGTCAGACCAGAGGATATCCAGCCACATTTAGCCAAGCAACTGGAGAGGTGATGGCCTTGTAGTATTATCACTAGACTGTTAATCCAGAGATCCAGGTAATATTTTGGGCACCTGGGTTCGAATCCCACAACGGCAGATGGTGGAATTTGAATTCAATAAATATCTGGAATTAAGAATCTAATGATGACCATGAATCCATTGTCAATTGTCAGAAAAACACAACTGGTTCATTAATGTCCTTTAGGGAAGGAAACTGTCATCTTTACCCGGGCTGGCCTACATGTGACTCCAGACCCACAGCAATGTGGTTGACTCTTAACTGCCCTCTGGCACTTAGGAATGGATGGAAAATATTGCCCATTCAGTGACACCCTCAGCCCATGAATGAATAAAGAAATGAAAACATAGAGGACAAACAGTTTGTACCATGTGCAAGACCAGCACTAAAACAGTCCACAATAGGACATCACCCCAAAGGGAAAAAAAGCCAACGTACATTTCACTTCTAAGAAGGAAGCACACATGTAGCACTAGTCCTATCCATCCTTCAGGAGGGCAGAAATTAATGTTACCTTTAAAGTCTAGCCAAAAGAAATTTGGCAGGGAGGGATGTGGGATACATGTTAATAATTGATACAATGCTAATAACAAAAATTAAAGTTTGCATGTTAATGATGGGAAAAAGTAAATATTCAGGAACAAGATGACGTTTCGGTGAGGTGGGGTGCTAGGTTGTGTAGCATAAAGCAGCAGCTGAGAGCCATGCTGAACAAAGAGACCTTGGAGTGCAGGTTCATAGCTCCTTGAAAGTGGAGTCGCAGGTAGATAGAATAGTGAAGAAGGTGTTTGGTACGCTTTCCTTTATTGGTCAGAGTATTGAGTACAGGAATTGGGAGGTCATGTTGCGGCTGTACAGGACATTGGTTAGGCCACTGTTGGAATATTCATGCAATTCTGGTCTTCTTCCTATCGGAAAAATGCTGTGAAACTTGAAAGGGTTCAGAGAAGATTTACAAGGATGTTGCCAGGGTTGGAGGATTTGAGCGATAGGGAGAGGCTGAACAGGCTGGGGCTGTTTTCCCTGGAGCGTCAGAGGCTGAGGGGTGACGTTATAGAAGTTTACAAAATTGTGAGGAGCATGGATAGGGTAAATAGGCAAAGTCTTTTCCCTGGGGACGAGAGTCCAGAACTAGAGGGCATAGGTTTAGGGTGAGAGGGGAAAGATATAAAAGAGATCTAAGGAGCAACTTTTTCACACAGAGGGTGGTACGGGTATGGAATGAGCTGCCAGAGGAAGTGGAGGAAGCTGGTACAATGGCAACATTTAAGAGGTATTTGGATGGGTATATGAATAGGAAGGGTTTGGAAGGATATGGGCTGAGTGCTGGCAGGTAGGACTAGATTGGGTTGGGATATCTAGTCGGCATGGATGGGTTGGACCGAAGAGTGTGCTTCCATGCTGTACATCTCTGTGACTCTATGACTGTAGAAAGACTTGCTTCAAGATAGTCAGATAGGAATACTTTCCTCTCTGTACATAATTCAATAAAAAATTCTGATTAATAGCCCTCCTATGAACACTTACAGCACCCTCTCTGACATCCTCACTTCAATCTCCCTCTCCCTGGAACTCTCAATCCACAACCCCTCACCTCCCCACCCGCCTTCACCCACCTACGTGAATGCCTGGGTCTATTGGAGATTCTGGGCCTTGGATGGATGTAGTACCAGCAGCAGCTCCACCTCCTTATTGATGCTGGCAGTCAAAGAAGAAGTGTCAGCCTTTGACTGGCCAATGGCTCTCCAAAGGCTTGGTCCCAGGGAAGGCTCACCTCTGCCCATGAATTTCCAAACTCTCCAGACTTTGCTCCTGTTTCTATCGCCAAAATATCCTCCTATATTTCAGATATCTGTGCTCATCTAATTGTGCTCTCTTCAGCACACTCAATTTTAAGTGCTCCGGTACAGGCGGGTATGCCTTCAGCTGTAAAAGCTCCAAGCTCTAGAATTATCCCATAATACTCTTTTGCCTCTCTCCATGAATACACTTGTGCCAGACTACTTCTTTAACCAAGCTATCGGCTATCTGCTCTAATATTATCTACTGTAGCTTGATGTAAACATTTTGTTTTTATAATATTACTGCATGACACCTTGGGATATTTTATTGTGTTCAAGGTGATATATCAACATAAATAGCTGTTGTTGATAGTAGCATGCAGATTTTTCAATACAAAATGATTATATTTATCCACCAACTTGTTATCTGTTACTTAATTACTTTGTTTGAGTAATGACTAAAAGGACTGAGTAGTGGCAGTGGCTCCCAAAAGTGGAGCCTGAAGTGAAAAAAAAAGTAACTTAATTTGTGTAAACCATTTGTTAAGCCACAGCAATCCTATAAGAATTGGAGTCAAGCAATCCCTGCTTCTGCTCTGCTCTGTTCTGCTCCTCACTAACTAACTTTATTCAGGGCTCTACAGCATTATTAGACTATGAAGGGTGTCTAATGTTTATTTAGGACATCCGTCCAGGTCGCCTCAAAATTGATTGAAACCAATATGACACTAGAAATACATATAGTGCCCTTGAGGTGAGGGATATAGCCTATGAAATAGATAAAATTTCCTCCTTTTGATGCCTGGAAAACAGCCACAACGAGGATCAATTTCTATTCCTTTCTGCATTTCCTGCAAATTATTTCCATTAAAACTTTCTATGTTCAATTCTATAATGAAAATTCTTCTTTCTAACATTTCATGTTGTTCTTAGACCTTCCTAGTGTAAATGGTTCAAAACCAAGAATAGTCAGACACTATAATTACCAGGAGACTGACTTACTTACACCAATTGTCTCATTATTACCATGCATTAAGGAAGTTGTAACATAAAAATACACGATTTTGGATAGAGTTTATGGTTTAAATAGGGTCCGAATTATAGCTATGTACCCTTAACAAAATATCATGCTGCTTCTTGCTGTTTTTGCCTGACAACCATGTGTGATATTGACTGACAGGAAACCATTTCGAATATATTAAAAGTTTACAGATTAGATTAGATTAGATTACTTACAGTGTGGAAACAGGCCCTTCGGCCCGACAAGTCCACACCGACCCACCGAAGCGCAACCCACCCATACCCCTACATTTACCCCTTTTACCTAACACTACGGGCAATTTAGCATGGCCAATTCACGTGACCTGCACATCTTTGGACTGTGGGAGGAAACCGGAGCACCCGGAGGAAACCCACGCAGACACGGGGAGAATGTGCAAACTCCACACAGTCAGTCTCCTGAGTCGGGAATTGAACCTGGGTCTCTGGCGCTGTGAGGCAGCAGTGCTAACCACTGTGCCACCATGCCGCCCACCAATGTATCTGCAGAACATACATTTCTCCAAAGAGCCATATTAATTTCCTGTAACACTTGCCTTTTATTGCCTTTTATTGCTATATCTTTTACATCCAAAATTAAACATCCTTGGATTTAAGATCATAATAGATTACAGACATACTTGAATTTTAGTCACTGAGATCATGGGGCAGCGGGGAGATCCAAATTTTATTCACCAGAATATAAACGTCCAGTTCTCAAACAATTCTGAAGCCATGGCCTCAGGTGATTAAGTGCTTAGATTAGATTAGATTAGATTAGATTAGATTACAGTGTGGAAACAGGCCCTTCGGCCCAACAAGTCCACACCGACCCGCCGAAGCACAACCCACCCATACCCCTACATTTACCCCTTACCTAACACTACGGGCAATTTAGCATGGCCAATTCACCTGACCTGCACATCTTTGGATTGTGGGAGGAAACCGGAGCACCCGGAGGAAACCCACGCAGACACGGGGAGAATGTGCAAACTCCACACAGTCAGTCGCCTGAGGCGGGAATTGAACCCGGGTCTCCGGCGCTGTGAGGCAGCAGTGCTAACCACTGTGCCACCGTGCCGCCCAAAATGGATGGGAAATCCAGTCATGGCTTTTCCTAAGCTGGCAGGGATGAGCTTGCTCCTGATTTTTCAGCCAATAACCAGTGCCACCTCCATAAAATCCAGCTTTATGCACATACACTATAAACTGTATCATTATTAAATAATACATAAAAGGAAACCAGGTAATGTAAGGTATGTAAATGCCTGAGACAGTTAAAATCTGACTGATTCTGGTAATACACCCTTACATTTCCTTATTTATCCAACTCTGAAATAAAACAGATACCTGTCAAATAGTTCTCCTCCTGTGACCAGTTCCAGAACCAAATTAATCTCTGTTAGAGTCTCAAAGATTTCTTTCAGTCTGATCTGTAAAATAAATGAATGGATTATTATTAAAACTATTCATGAAAAGACAATTATTTAATATGTTTTCCTACCTATCTATTTATAAAGATTTCAACAATTTTGAATTATACTGTTTATACTGGACGCGGTATTTGCCATTCTCAACCGCTATCCGAACAGAACCAAAATATAGTGGATCATGGTGTAATACATTTAATACCATGGTACAGTAAGGCTTGGGTTGTGCTCGAGGTTCTTTGCTTCCTAATTGTTCCTACTGGGAAACAATAGACAGAGTTCAGATCTTTCACACAAATTCAACAAATGAACAGGAATGCCTCTTGTCCATTCTCTGATACATCACTGTGGTTGCTTCAAAATCATAAAGGCAATGGATTATGAAAGGGCTTACGTATCATTCTTTCTGGCGAAAGATAATGCCAGTGTGCAAATTAAAACCACAGAGGAGACTATTAGCACCAAAGGAAAAATTGAGATTGCAGTTAATGAAAATAGCCCAAACTAATTTCCAATAAATCTTAGGAGGTTAAAACATAAATTATTAAAAGGTCTATTTTAACCTTGTCCACCTGGTGGGAAACAGGTCAGGTAGTCAAAGTGTGGCCCTACTCTTCCTGGATCTTGACACATTTACAGTCATCACCATTTTAGCTGTAAGTTAGTGGAGGTGCTTTTAACAACTTTGAGAAGGCCATTGAAGACATGCCTCAATATATTAAAACGTGGGGTTCCAATGACATAATTCAGACTCTGATAACATTTTTACTGTTAATCCCAAAAGTAATCTGGCAGTGTCAGAACCACTGAAGACTAGCATTAAGCAGGAACTTAGCCAGAAAAGGACAAGGTAAATTGAAAGGGTAAATTTTACATTTTTCTTTTGTGGGCTACAAGAGTAGATGTACACCTCCAAACCGATAAAGAAAACCTGAGCCTCCCACTGCCCTTTGCTTCAGTCCCCTCCCCTGACGACGAGCAGTTTGGACATACCCTTTATGATTAATGGTTGGAACTGTCCCCTTGAATTCCCAGCAGTGATCTCCCAGCTGTCGTTTGATAATTCCTACTGGGCCTAGACAGGAATCATAGTTGTCGCATTGGTGAGCACTATGCAGTAAAAGTGCTGAACCTAGCTTGGCACCCCAACCCTGCTCAAAAGAAAGCAGATATGCCACAAGTTCAAATTAGGTCTTTTAAAAAAGTATATGTCAGACCATAAGATCATGGGCTCAGCGGTTAGCACTGTTGCCTCACAGCGCCAGGGACCCGGGTTCAATTCTTGCCTTGGTCAACTATCTGTGTAGAGTTTGCACATTCTCCCCATGTCTGCGTGAGTTTCCGCGAGGTTGTCCGGCTTCCTCCCACAGTCTAAAGATGTGCAGGTTAGGTGAATTGGCCATGCTAAATTGCCCGTAGTGTTAGGTGTATAAGTCAGGGGTAAATGTAGGGAATTGGGTCTGGGTGGGTTGCTCTTCGGAGGGTCGGTGTGGACTTGTTGGGCCAAAGGGCCTGATTCCACGCTGTAGAAAATCTAATCTAATCTATACAGGAGCATAATTAGAGCTGAAAATGTGTTGCTGGAAATGTGCAGCAGGTCAGGCAGCATCCAAGGAGCAGGAGAATCGACGTTTCGGGCATGAGCCATTCTTCAGGAATGAGGAGAGTGTGCCAAGCAGGCTAAGATAAAAGGTAGGGAGGAGGGACTTGGGGGAGGGGCGTTGGAAATACGATAGGTGGAAGGAGGTTAAAGTGAGGGTGATCGGCCGGAGTGCGGGTGGGAGCGGAGAGGTCAGGAAGAAGATTGCAGGTTAGGAAGGTGGTGCTGAGTTCGAGGGTTGGGACTGAGACAAGGTGGGGGGGGGAGGGGAAATGAGGAAACTGGACAAATCTGAGTTCATCCCTTGTGGTTGGAGGGTTCCTAGGCAGAAGATGAGGCGCTCTTCCTCCAGCCGCTGTGTTGCTATGGTCTGGCGATGGAGGAGTCCAAGGACCTGCATGTCCTTGGTGGAGTGGGAGGGGGAGTTGAAGTGTTGAGCCACAGGGTGGTTGGGTTGGTTGGTCCTGGTGTCCCAGAGGTGTTCTCTGAAATGTTCCGCAAGTAGGCGGCCTGTCTCCCCAATATAGAGGAGGTGCAGCGGATGCAGTAAATGATGTGTGTGGAGGTGCAGGTGAATTTGTGGCGGATATGGAAGGATCCCTTGGGTCCTTGGAGGGAAGTAAGGGGGGAGGTGTGGGCGCAAGTTTTGCATTTCTTGCGATTGCAGGGGAAGGTGCCGGGAGTGGAGGTTGGGTTGGTGGGGGGCAATGGACCTAACAAGGGAGTCATGGAGGGAGTGATCTTTTTGGAATGCTGATAGGGGAGGGGAGGGAAATATATCCCTGGTGGTGGGGTCCGTTTGGAGGTAGCGAAAATGACGACGGATGATATGATGTATATGGAGGTTGGTGGGGTGGTAGATGAGAACCAGTGGGGTTCTGACCTGGTGGCGATTGGAGGGGCGGGGCTCAAGGGCGGAGGAGCGGGAAGTGGAAATGCGGTGGAGAGCATCATCGATCACGTCTGAGGGGAAATTGCGGTCTTTGAAGAAGGAGGCCATCTGGGTTGTTCGGTATTGGAACAGGTCCTCCTGGGATCTGATGCGGCGGAGACGAAGGAATTGGGAATATGGGATAGCGTTTTTACAGGGGGCAGGGTGGGAGGAGATGTAGTCTAGGTAGCTGTGGGAGTCGGTCGGTTTATAGTAAATGTCCGTGTTGATTCGGTCGCCCGAGATAGAAATGGAGAGGTCTAGGAAGGGGAGGGAGGAGTCTGAGACGGTCCAGGTAAATTTGAGGTCGGGGTGGAAGATGTTGGTAAAGTGGATGAACTGTTCAACCTCCTCGTGGGAGCACGAGGCAGCGCCGATACAGTCATCGATGTAGCGGAGGAAAAGGTGGGGGTTGGTGCCAGTGCAGCTGCGGAAGATGGACTGTTCCACATATCCTACAATGAGGCAGGCATAGTGGGTGCCCATGGCTACTCCTTTGGTTTGGAGGAAGTTGAGGATTGGAAAGAGAAGTTGTTCAGAGTGAGGACCAGTTCAGTCAGTCGAAGGAGGGTGTCAGTGGAAGAGCATAATTAGGCCATTCGGCCCATCAAGTCTGCTCCAATATTTTGTCATGGCTGATTTGTTTCCTAATCCCAATTTCCTGCCTTCTCCCCATAACCCTTGATCTCCTTATTAATCAAGAACCTATCTATTTCTGTCTTTAATATTCTCAATAACTTGGTTTCCACAGTCTTCTGCGGCAACAAGCTCCACAGATTCACCACCATTGGGCTGAATAAATTATTCCTCACCTCAGCTCTAAAGGGTAGTCCCTTCACTCTGAGGCTATGTTTTCAGGTCATTTCCACATTCCAAATTGAAAGGAAATTAAAATATACAGGATATTTTCTATGGATTATACAGCTCACTATAATATTTCCATGTAGATGCAGGAAACATCTTTGTAATTCTTCAGGTAGAAATATGTTTTCACCTGCTAACAATCAGTCACATGAAACTCATGTTGAACAACATTTTCAGTGAAGGGGAAAGATCTGATCAACTTCAAATCTGATAAAAAGAATTAAAGCAGAACATATTTAGCAGGAGCTTAAAACACACGTACAAAATAGAAAACTGCCCCTCCCCAGTTATGTATTTGAAGTGCTACGGTAACACTTAAATATGAATATTAATATGCAAGTAACAAATTTGTACCATAATTCTGTAAAAACAACTAATATACTTGTGATAAATAAGACATGAGTAATCAACATTAAAAAGTTATACTCAGCTTAAAAGTTATGTAATCCCGTTTCTAACACAAAGTGGGAAAATTATGCAAGTTTTAAGTTAACAAATGGGCAATTTTGATATTGTGAAATATATGATCATTCATACTTACAATATTGGGGTGGGAGAGTCTAAGTAGTACACCGATTTCAGTTCGAACTATTTTTTTATCTATCTGTGAAACAATGGAACACATAAATGTATTTTGCTATAGTATACATGAAATAAAATGGTTAAGTTTTGGTTGACTAGGTAATACTTCAAAACACTTGCACACCAACTCTTGGCTTGGTATTCTCAAGTTTAGATTGTCAGAAAAATGAAATCAACTTAGGAGTGCTTTTTGACAGTACAATTGTGAAATATGATTAACATTATACTAGTCTCCTAGCTGATATGCTAAATCTTTGCTTTGGCTCTCACCATTCTGGATATATATTTTTGTAAAAATACATGCTTTAAACCTAACCTTGACAAATTCTCCAAATTTCTAGGAGTAATAAATATAACATTAAGAATAGAAGCCATTCCATCCTTCAAGCCTACTCATTATTCAATTAGATCACAGATGATCTGCTGCTCAACTTCATTCTCATGCCTTCATTCCATATCACATTTTATACCCTTACCTAACAGAAATCATTGCCTTGCAAGTATCCATTGTTCTATCATTCAGAGCCTTTTGCAAAGGAAGGGAGGGATTCCTGATTTCTATCATCTTTTGTGTGAAAAAGTGCTTTCTAATTTAACTCCTGGTTGGTCCAGCTCTAACTTTATTACATTCAAAGAACAAGAACAAAGAAAATTTACAGCCCAGGAACAGACCTTTCGGCGGTCCAAGCCTGAGCCTATCCAAATCCACTGTCTAAACCTATCGCACAATTCCTAAGCATCTGTACCCCTCTGCTCCCCACCTACTCATGCATCTGTCCAGCCTCACCTTAATTGAATTACCGTGCCTGCCTCTATTACCTCTGCTGGCTTTGACGTCTGTATTTACTCCTTTATTTAAGCATCACCTGATCTTGGAGTTATACAGAAAACTGCAATTTAAAAATATTCTTCCTGATATTGAGTTTTCACAATAACAGAATATAAATAATTAATAAGAGCAATATCATTAACAAAATTGAGGATAACAATTTATTATTCAGCTCTAATTGGTTTACTCACAAATCTGAACTGTTCTTCACCAGGGTACACAATCTAGACTCTTTAAGGATGCTTGATAATACTAACAGAAGGACAGTTCCCAATTTCACAGCCTTCTTAAAGCTGTTAAAGTTTCTTGTCTCAGGTGTTGTTGATATTCAAGATAGCAGGACTGTACACTTACTTGATGTATTAGCAATACAATTATATCAATGAACTTATGCTCCAGTGTGTCAGAGGTTTTACTGATTTTCTTTTATATTAACATCATGAATAGTCAATTTAGTTAACTATAATAGATATAATCCAGCTAAAAACAATGTGACATACAGCACAAAAACAGACCTTTGGTCCAACCAGTCCATGCCAAACTAATCTATTCTCATCTGCCTGCTCCAGGTGGCATGGTGACTCAGTGGTTAGCACTGCTACCTCACAGTACCAGGGACCTAGGTTTGATTCCACCCTTGGGTAACCATCTGTGTGGTACTTGCACAATCTCCCCATGTCAGCATGGGTTTCTGCTGGGTACTCTGGTTTCCTCCTACAGTCCAAAGAGGTGCAGGTTAGGTGGATTGGCCATGCTAAATTGTCCATAGTATTCAGGGATGTGTATGTTACGTGTGTTAGCCGTGGGAAAGGCAGAGTTACAGGGTAGAGGATAGGTCTGGATGGAAGGCTGTTCAGAGGGTTGGTGTGGACTTGCTGGGCAGAATAGTTTGTTTCCAATCTGTAGGGATTTTGTTCTATTCATATCCCTCCAAACCTTTCCTATTCATGTACTTATCCAAATGTCTTTTAAACATTGTAATTGTACCCACATCCACCACTTCCTCAGGAAGTTTATTCCACACACGAATCACCCTCTGAGTAAAAAAATTGTCCCTCATGCCTTTTTTAAATTTCTCTGCTTTCACCTTAAAAATGTGCCCCCTAGTCTTGAAATCCACCATTGTAGGGAAAAGACAACTACCATCAACTATATCTATATTCCTCATTATTTTATAAACTTCTATAAATTTGTCTCTCAATCTCCTATGCTCCAGTAAAAATGTCCCAGCCTATCCAGCCTTTCTTTATAACTCAAACCTTCCATACCTAGCAACATTCTGGTAAATCTCTTCTGAACTCTTTCCAGCTCAGTAACATCCTTCCTAAAACTGGGCATCCAGAACTGAACACAGTATTCCAGAAGAGACCTCACCAATGTCCTGTACAACCTCAATGTAACTTCCCAACTCCTATGCTCAAAGGACTGAGCAATGAAGGCAAGTATGCCAGATGCCTTTTTAACCATCCTATCTATATGTGATACAAATTTCAAAGAATTATGTACCTGAACCCCTAGGTCTCTCTGTTGTATAACACTACTCAAGGTCCTAGCATTAATCTTATAATAGTATAATGGTCCTATCCTTGTTAGTTGTACCAAAATGCAATACCTTACATTTATCCAGATTGAACTCCACCTGCCATTTTTCAGCCCATTGAGCCATTTGATCAAGATGCCTTGGTAATCTTAGAAAACCTTCTTCACTAGCTACTATGAGTCCTTTAGGTAATGGAGATTTCAAGGGATATCTGTTTTCCCACAACTTCAACAACTCTTGTATCTTCCCCATTTACTAATTTGTTTTCCATTTGTGAGGGAAGACCCACCTATGTATTGCAGCTACACAGAAATAAGAGGATTAGTATAATATGGCCACATCAGAGAAGTCATTTTCAATAGTTTTCATCTCAATTAATTACTTTAATATTCTAATCCATATAAAATATAAGTTTGCAAAGCACTGCAACTACATTGGTGGGATTTCCAGCACTTTATCATTGACTCAGCTCCAGTTATATTTCATTTTGTTGCTAGTAGCTTTACAGCTATTTTTGTGTTTTTTTTGTTGGCGGTCTGTTGGTTACTTACACAGAATCACAGGTAGAGTGATGAAGGAGATCATCGTGTTGACATCAGCTCTCTAAATGAGCAATTCATTTAGTACCATTCCTGTGCCTGTTCCCCTAACTCTGCACATTTTTATTTTTCAGTTAACAATTTCTTTCTATTTTAATATCTTGATTAAATTTGCTCTACCACACTCTTGCACAGTGCATTCCAGACCATAAACATTCACGAGATGAAAAAGATTTTCTTATGTTGCTTTTGCTTCATTTGTCAATCACTTTAGACATCCCTCTTATTCTTGATTCTTTCAGAAGTAGGAGTTTCTCCCCATCTACTCTGCCTAGACCCAATGAATTTGAATATCTCTATCAGATCACCTCTCAGTTTCATCTTCTTCAAAGTAAAGACTCCCAACTGCTCCAATATACCTTCATGACTGAAGTACCTCGTTCCTGGAACATGAATCTTTTCAGCACTCTTTCCTAAGGTATCGTGCTAAAACTGGAGACAATACTCCAGTTAAGACCAAAGTAACATCTTAAAAAAGTTCAGTACCACCTCCTTGCTGTTGCTCTATGCCTCTCTTAATAAAGTATTTATTATTTGCTCTCTCAACCTGCCACGCAGTCTTCAATGACTTTTGACATGTACACCCATGTCTCTCTGCTCCTGCATACCCTATATTTTATATTGTACCACCATATACTTTCTACCAAAATGACTGTTTCATGTAACACCAAAATACATCATTGCAGAGACTGGAAATGCCTCTGAGGAAGAAGAACAATAGAGGGATTCCAAACTGGTGAGGGAGCAGCCAGCACCAGTACAGTTCCTGTAAAGATCATACTTCACAAAGGTCACTGTTAAATTTAAAAGCAGATCTACAACTCATGGCACACAATAACCCATGAATTGCCACGGTGACCATCACTAAACTAACTGTGTCTAGATGCTCAAAGTTTATATATATATATATAGAAAAAAAAAATTACTCTTTTACAAAAAAAAATCAAAAAGAAGTTATAAAAGTAGAAAAGTACAAAAAAGTAGAAATACATTTATATTAATACATTATATTACAGTAACGTTGACAATAACTTGCCTACAGTTCTTCAAGATACAATTGTCTCATATTTACTGAAACCAAATTAGTGTATTATTTGCAGGTGCAAATCACGCACCCATGTTTACAATCCTGTTAGGGACCATTGACATGTCAAGAGGAAATTCAAACAAACAGCCATTAACCAACAGGAATATGCCACAAGATTTCATGTTTTTAAACTGAAACAAATTTCATTATATATCAAGTTAATGCTTATTTCCTTGGAAACTGTATTTTTAATGTACTTTAATGTGCCATTACTCTTCCATCCCAGAGGAAAAGCTCAGGTGGCTTCATTGAAGTGACAATTATTCGCTTCAGGAAACAATAACTGTGCAGAATCCAAGTATCAGTAGGTATACTAATATCTATGTAGTGACCAGTCATTTTATGAAGCAAACAATTGGAAAGTTGAAGGCACACTACAGGTGCTCAGATCACTATTCAGGTAAAACAAAATCTGTTTAAATGTCTAGTTTGTATGCTGTGTGTTGCACAGTTCTGCATTACAAAGAGAGGTTGGCATAATAACCTCAGAAAATAAAGCCACCAACGGCAATGGTAAAACAGTGTGAAAAAAGCATAACAGCAAAAGAGCAAAGGAGTAGCAAGGACCTGTTGTGGGGAAAATCACCAGTCTCAGAGTCAGAGTCAGGGTCAACGACAGAGTTTATTGTACAAGAAAATACCTGAGCTCCAGGGAGAGAAAAGCAAAAAGCACAGTGGTCGGGTGCGAGTCTTCTCTCAACCTGGAGCACATCAAGACACTTCTATACATTTTGTAATACACTAGGTCAATGAAGAGGTTACTGTCTTTGTAACATGGTTTGTTTATTATAAACATTGCAGAACTGTCGATAGTTTTAATGCAGTGATTGTCAGTTCCAGCGTAGCATTTGTTAATTTCAGTGTGGTCATTGTCAGTTTCGGTGCAGACATTGTCAGTTTCAATGTCTCCGCGGAGGTCCACTGCTGTAGTAATGGGCGCTAATCGCTCTTCCTGAAAGGAACGATTACTGCAGCCCTGGCTGTTATCACTTTGCATTGAATCCATATCAAACTGTTAGCATTTTTATCAAAGGTGTTGGCTGGACCCAGACACTTCGGCGGACAGTATACGCCAATCATGTGTATTCTCTTCCCCCACCCATCTTAAACTAATCAACTAGGTTGTGAATGCATTGTATTGGCATGCTGGTGGCCCCAGGCAGTTGTCTGTATTTGGTCTGCTGTCTCTCTCCATGTTGTGGTCTGGTGGCCATCTTGTGTGTCAAGTGGCCAACCTATGACTCAGTGGCCATTTTGTGTGCCCAGTGTCACCCTGTCCCGTGCCACCTCCCACTTTAGACCTAAAGAGAATACAAACATACAAAATATAAGCAAAAGTAGACCTTTACGACTACTGCACCACTGTGTTTGTATTCCACATTCCCACCAATTTCTCATAATCTGTGATTGTCTTGATAAACAGAATCTACTTCAATCATAAACGTATTTAATAACTACGTCTCCACGGCCTTTTGAGGCAGAGACCTCCAAAGTCACAACCTTCTTAAGAGAGAAAAAAAAATCTTCATCTCTGTTCTAAAAGGGTGGCCCCTATTTTTTTGAACAGTGTCTCCTATTTTTGGACTGACCCACAAGAGGAAACAATCATTCCACTTTCTCAAGAACACTCAGGATCTTAAACATTTTAATCAAATCATCTTTTATTCTTCTGAACTCCAATGCAAACAAGTCCAATGTATCCTCATATTAGAGGGTTCTCATTCCAAGTATCTAAATTGCCTCCAATGCATTTCCATCCTTCCTCAAACAAAGAGACCAAAACTGCACACAGTATTTGAAATGCCAACTGAAGGACACATTCACAGATTTTTCATCGCAATGTTCTCATCAGACTAGTGTGCTAACTGCTTCGCTTTGTAGAACCAAGAGTAGCAGGAAGGGTGGGTGGCTGATTGCATGTAACACAGAGGGGGTCAATAAATCGTGAAACTGTGGATAAGTAGTAACAAAGAACAAATATTGAAAGGATGTTTCCACTAGTAGTAAAATAGGAGCAGAGACTGAAATGTGGTGAACCTACAACACATCGACAGTAGCAATTTAAAAAAAAATCACCTTCTCAAAGGCAATTAGCAATTGGCAACAAATGCTGACCTTACCATCAATGCTCACATCCCAATGAGGCAGTGACTAAAGTATAACTTGGCCAGAAATTGGACAAGTATTTGAAAAGAGGAATAGAAGAGTGTTGAAATGGAATCACTGTCTCAGGCACTTGTTGTATTTTTATCTTTCTTTGACATGGGCTCGTTATTTGAGCTCAGAAAGTGGTTTATACAAGTTTGTGCTAACCTTAGTTTTAGAAGTGTAGGAGGAAGTTTGGCAGGCCACCTTACTGAAGTATAGGGTGGGACCACGTGTGTGTATGTTTTATATATGTGTGTACTGTGATTAAGCTGCTCCTTTAACAAGGTTAGGTTGTCCTTGGTTTTTTCTTCAGGAGGTCGTAAAAACACAGGCACCGTAAAGTCTGAGTTTGGATGGGTTTTAGGGTCAATTTGTTTACAGCTAACAGATACTGCCTCAGACAGAAGGCTTTCAAGTTAAAAAAAACTTGTATAATGATAGGGGAATGGCCAGTTCTCCCAGCTCATCTTTTCTCTGGTTTGTTTTTTTTAAAGCAGTACATATGTGGAAACACTGCTGGAATTCAGAAGCAAGCTCAGGCTGGTTCTTTCCCTCTGAATCCTAAGCTGTAAGAAATTGTGTTTGATTTTACCTTCTATGCCAAGGGGTGTTTACGGGAATTGTTGAAAGTACTTTAGAACAGTATCATTAAGTTGGGATAGTCTGCCAAATCTTATTAAACCATATACCCGTGAAGGTAACGTTTATTCACATAGGCTAACAGCATTGGGTAAAGAGGTTACAATATTAAGAGACACCAGATATTCTCAGTCTGTGATACTGAAAGGTAAGGAGATATGTACCTCTGAAGGACTATTGCCAGAAAAGGTACTAGTTCATGGTGAGACAAAAGGTGCTTAATTATGTAAAGTGAGGTCAGAGTGTCCAGAGAAGAGTGGAGAATTTGTGGTAGGAGTACTGAACAAACTCTTAGCTCTAGGAGTACACTTTGTCCTTGCTAATGGTACAGCTGGCTCACTGGGAGGAGTGCTGCCTAATGTGGTTGAAAAGCTAGTGGAAACTCAGGCAACTGACCTATTGCAGGACACATACTCTGGAATATTTCCTGACTGTGTGGTAGTGAGGTCACAGTTGAAACAGGAGAGATCAAAAGAGTACAGGTAAGAAAGTTGAAGTGGGATTAGCAAGACTCTGTTTGATCAGATGGTTGACAAAAACCAGGAGCAGATAGATGACAATGCAGATATCTTTAGCTCAGATAAATTAACTGAGTTACAGCAGAAAGATGAAGATTTAAAGCAATTGTATTAAATGTCATACACAGAAAATGAATCAGAATGAATGCCTGAATGTTATTACCTTAAAAATTATGCCTTAATGAGGAAATGAAACCATCACATATTTAGGCAGATGAGAAATGGGCAGAAATTCATCAAACCAGCCAGTGGAGTACAGGAAGGAGGTATTGTGAGTGGCACATGAGGTACCACTTGGGAGTCATTTAGGAGTGAGGAAAACACAAGCTAAAATACAAAAACATTTTTACTGGTCAGGACTGCACAAGGATGAGATGTGCACCTATCGGCTCCACCCTCCTCTCCAGCCTATTACCTTTACCCCTTCCTCCATCCACCTATTGCACTCTCTACTACCTTCTCCCCAGCCCCACCATCTCCCATTTATCTCTCCATCCCCAAGGCTTCTAGCCTCATTCCTGATGAAGGGCTCCTGCCTGAAACATCGATTTTCCAGCTCCTCGGATGCTGCCTAACCTGCTGTGCTTTTCCAGCACCACTATAATCTTGACTCCAAGTCAATGTGTTTATTGATAGAGTTCCGGCTGGAATGCCATGCTTCTAAGAATTTTCATGTGTATCTCTATTTGGCTTGTCCTAGGATGGATGTGTTATGCCAGTCGAAGTGGTGTCCTTCCTCATCTGTATGTAAAGATACTAATGAGAGTGGATCATTTCTTTTTGTGTCTAGCTGATATTCATGTATCCTGGTGGCTAGTTTTCTGCCTGTTTGTCCAATGTAGTGTTTGTTACAGATCTTGCAAGGTATTTTGTAAATGACATTAGTTTTGCTCATTGTCTGTATCGGGTCTTTCAAGTTCATTAGCTGCTGTTTTAGTGTGTTGGTGGGTTTGTGGGCTACCATGATGCCAAGGGGTCTGAGTAGTCTGGCAGTCATTTCCGAGATGTCTTTGATGTAGGAGAGAGTGGCTAAGGTTTCTGGACACGTTTTGTCTGCTTGTTTGGGTTTGTTGCTGAGAAATCAGCAGACTGTGTTTTTTGGGTACCCATTATTTTTGAATACAGTATATAGATGATTTTCATCTGCTCTATGTAGTTCCTCTGTGCTGCAGTGTGTGTTGGCTCATTGAAATAATGTTCTTATGCAATTTCATTTGTGGATGTTGGGATGATTGCTTCTGTAATTTCATGTTTGGTCTGTATGTGTTGTTTTCCTGCAGTTTGTTGCCATTCCTACATGTCACAGTCGAGCAAACAGCCAATGGGGAACTTCAAACCACTGCCCCAGTATTAGCCACACCTAATTATTCGAAGTCATTCAAGGTGGCTATCGATGCAAGTGATGTGGGTGTCGGTGCTGTGCTTTTGCAAGAAGATGACAAGAAGATAGAAACACCTATCGGGTATTTCTCCAGGAAATTGAACATTCGTCAGCAGAAATTTAAGTATTTATGTTACCGGTAACATATCTGAGACAAATCATACACAGTGATCATAACCCATTGAAATTTGTGGATAAAGTTAAGGACAAATGGAGCTTGTTGTTACAACCATGTGATTTGAAAATAGTGCATGTGGCAGGATGAAAAAATGTGACTGCCAGCACATTAGTGAGACTTGAATGAGAAATTGAGGCGTTCGGTGGCAGGGGTACAACAGACTGAAACAGAATGTAGTTGTGCATGTTTGCATCTTTATAGAGTCAATATGCGTGTTTTAGAGTACTAACACTTTTTAAAGGGGTTTTAAAATGAAGCCATCTTTGGATATTGATGGATCTTTTTTTGAAAGGGGGGAGGTTTGACGAAGCTGCTCTTTAACAAGGTTAGGTTGTCCTTGTTTTTTTTCTTCAGGTTCTGAAAAGTCTGAGTTTGGATGGGCTTTAGGGCCAATTTGTTTACAGTAACAGATACTGCTTCTGGCAGTGGACTTTCAAGTTTAAAGAAAAACACTTGTACAATGAAAGGCCAGTTCTCCCAGCTCATCTTTTCTCTGTTTTTTTCAGCAGTAGTTGTGTGAAACATTGCTGGAATTGAGAAGCAATCTCAGGCTGGTTTTCTCTCTCTCTGACTCCTATCCTGTAAGAACCTGTGCTTGATTTTACCTTTGTGCCAAGGGGTTTTTATGGGGTTTGTCAAGAGTATTTTCGAACAGCATCATTAAATTGGGATAGTCTGTTGGATTTTCAGATAGAATAAGTTATGAAGTATTCTGTTTTCTGTTCTTTGTGTTTGATTCGGTAAGCTTGTAAATAAATTCTACTTTGTTTAAAACTAAGTGGTTTGACCAGCTGATTCTCTCCTGGAATATCCACTTTACTCCTGCTTAAAACAACTATCAAAGTTCTTGAAATGTTTTGATGGGTATGGCCTGGTCCATAACAGTACACCGACACACACACATTCACCATTCAACTCAATCAATTTTGTACTTCTGAAAACCATGTAAGTATGTTAATAGAAAACCTTCATGTATTACTATTAGGGGAGGAAACCTCGATCTGATGGGTGAGGTAAGTAAAAATTCAAGAAATTAACACCCACACCTGCCTGGTCTGACATATGTGAGACTCGGGATCACACACATTGGGATTGATTTGCAGGAAACAAAAACTTCCTGATCAGCATTTCTCACATTCCCAAAACAAATATTCAAAAATTTCTGCGAGATGGGCTCTAACATTACTAAAGCAGCTTGATGTCCTTCCACACTTTTACTCTTCTTTCTCCATTTCAGCCATGGAATAAATGATTACGCTTGTCCCATACTATTAATGTACATCTGATAAAAAAGAATAGAACTGGTGCAATTTCTAATGTAATATCTTAGTTTAACATATTAAAAAACATTTTTTCTTATTCTAATGCAACTATTTATCATATTTTGCTCAGAAAATGTAGCACTTTTTGGCAGAAGTCAGCATTAGTAAAACAATTCAATAATGCATTTAGTAGACTTTAGCAAGGAACAAAGATGTCCCAAAAATATGTGGTCTCATCATTTACTACATCATTATCTTATATTAGTTGTTTGTGTAATAGTATCCTTTTTGCATTTGACAGGAAATGCATAATGATGGTAAAATTGTGTAACAGAAAAACATATGGCCATTTGGATACAGAACTGGCTCAAAGGTAGAAGATAGAGGGTGGTGGTGGAGGGTTGTTTTTCAGACTGGAGGCCTGTGACCAGTGGAGTGCCACAAGGATCGGTGCTGGGTCCTCTATTTTTTGTCATTTACATAAATGATTTGGATGCAAGCATAAGAGGTACAGTTAGTAAGTTTGCAGACGACACCAAAATTGGAGGTGTAGTGGACAGCGAAGAAGGTTACCTCAGATTACAACAGGATCTGGACCAGATGGGCCAATGGGCTGAGAAGTGGCAGATGAAGTTTAATTCAGATAAATGCGAGGTGTTGCATTTTGGGAAAGCAAATCTTAGCAGGACTTATACACTTAATGGTAAGGTCCTAGGGAGTGTTGCTGAACAAAGAGACCTTGGAGTGCAGGTTCATAGCTCCTTGAAAGTAGAGTTGCACGTAGATAGGCTAGTGAAGAAAGCGTTTGGTATGCTTTCCTTTATTGGTCAGTGTATTGAGTACAGGAGTTGGGAGGTCATGTTGTGGCTGTACGGGACATTGGTTAGACCACTGTTGGAATATTGCGTGCAATTCTGGTCTCCTTCCTATTGGAAAGATGTTGTGAAACTCGAAAGGGTTCAAAAAAGATTTACAAGGATGTTGCCAGGGTTGGAGGATTTGAGCTATAGGGAGAGGCTGAATAGGCTGGGGCTGTTTTCCCTGGAGCGTCGGAGGCTGAGGGGTGATCTTATAGAGGTTTACCAAATTATGAGGGGCATGGATAGGATAAATAGACAAAGTCTTTTCCCTGGGATTGGGAGTCCAGAACTAGAGGGCATAGGTTTAGGGTGAGAGGGGAAAGATATAAAAGAGACCTAAGGGGCAACTTTTTCATGCAGAGGTACGTGCATGGAGTGAGCTGCCAGAGGATGTGGTGGAGGCTGGTACAATTGCAACATTTAGGAGGCATTTGGATGGGTATATAAATAAGAAGGGTTTTGAGGGATATGGGCCGGGTGCTGGCCGGTGGGACTAGATTGGGTTGGGATATCTGGTCAGCGTGGACAGGTTGGACTGAAGGGTCTGTTTCCTTGCTGTACATCTCTATGACTCTGACTCTATATGGATTACAACAATGGCTTAGTTATAAGTAATATTAGATGCATCCTATTCTACATATTAATAAATTAATTAGGAATCTGATGATAGGGGCACATCTTGCAAATAGCAACAAAATAACAGAAGTTCATGCTAACATTAAACAAAGAACTAGGGCATGCTGGAAATCTGAAACAGAAATAGAAATTTCTGGAGAAATTCAACAGGTCTGGCAACATGCATGTGGAGAAAGAGCAGAGTTAATGTTATGAGCACAGTGGCCCTTCTTCAGTACAGAATTTTATGTTATATTTGAGAGCTAGAATGGAAGCTTTCAAACGAAGATTTTCAATTTAAGTTTGAAAATTTTAAGGGTTTTGGAAATGAGCTTGCCCCAGTAAAGTGGCTAACATCACAAACTGGAAAATACTCAAAGAAGTACTTGGTACAATGCAAGATGAGTACACTCATTTGAAAGACAGAAGTTCCAATTGCATAGTTAAACAACCATGGTCAACAAATAAGACCAAAGACAGCGTTAAGCTAAAAGAAAAGGCCTACTACAAATGCAAGGCAAACTGGAAATATATTAGACCGGGAGAGTCACAAAGGAACGTAAAGATAGTAATGATGGCAATAGAAGACATTAACAAAATAATATCAAAACTGCAAGTTTTATTCTATATCCATTAAGAAAAATAGAAAAGTAGAGGGTAAAATGTTTCATTCAAGACTGATGCTTACAAGTTCACATTAGATAAGAAGAAAAGGCTTGTGTCAGAATGCTAGTGGGCAATGAATAAAATTCCAGTGTCACAAAAGGATTGAAATATAAGTCAAGGAATTAAGCAGATTGACTATCTGTGAAAAAAAAACATGATCATTAATATAATGAGAAATAAGTTGCATATCTCCAAGACATACTCATGTTCATAACACTTAGGAACACATAAAATAGGGGAGATGATGGCCTCGTGGTACTATCGCTAGACTTAATCCAGAGACTCTGATAATGTTCTGGGACTTGGGTTTGCGTTCTGCCATGGCAAATGGTGGAATTAAAAGTCTAATGATGATAATGAAACCATTGTTGATGGAACAACCCAATTGGTTGTTCTAATGTCCTTCAGGGAAGGAAGTCTGCAGTCCACACTTGGTCTGACCTACATACAACTCCAAACCCACTTGGTTGACTCTTAATAGTCCTCTGGGCAATTAGAGATGGGTAATATATGTTGACCTAGCTAGAGACATCCACATTAAAGAATAAAAAGAAAACAGGCCACTCATTCTATCAAGAGTGCTCTACCATTCTTTAAATTAATTGTAAATGTCATTCCTCCATTTAAGATCAGTATCAGTTTGATGACATTTCTGTTAGATTTTACTTAGAAAAAGGAGTCAGGGTTTATGGAATGCAGAAGGGATGTTGTTCCAAAACCTAGGTTAGTTTAGTTATGGGCAGAATTTGTACACCCCACCTCATTCCAGCCAGCGCACCATTATGTAACTGAGGCCTTTAAATGGACAACCCTGGCATTTTACCTGTGGGAGAGATAGCACTTTGGGACATTACTGAAAGAAAGAAGGTAGCCTTACCTTTACTTGTGGTGGATGTGGAGACCTCCCAATGAGGCAGCATGAGCCTTACAGAAGGCTCTATCAGCAAGGTGGACTTGCCCATGAGAAAACTACTTCTCTGCATTCACAATCGACTGCAAGTATCCACTCCAAACCCACTTTGTGCAGAGACTCTTAACCTGACTGGGAATTACTGAGGCAAATTTCACTGTACTCTGCCCTAAAATCTCAGCCAAAATGATTAAGTACTTAAACTGGTCAAAGAGTGTCTCCATGGATGTCATTGTCTAATTCTTTTACATAGAATAGAAGTAGGCCATGCAACCCATGGCCTATAAAGAGGAACTCAAAGAGCCAATTATTGACGGAAGAAGTACACCATAAGATTCCACCACTTCCTCTGATAGCTCATTCCATACATGCACCACCCTTTGCATGTCTACCCTATCTATGCCCCACATGATTTTATAAATTTCGAGTAAGTCACCGCTCAGCCTCCGACGCTGCAGAGAAAACAGCCCCAACCTATTCAGCCACTCCCTAAAGCTTAGATCGTCCAACCCTCTTTAAAGAAGAAAATCTGCCATCCTTGTCTGGGCTGGCTTACATGTGACTCCAGATCCACAGTAAAGTGATTGACTTGTATCAGTCCTCTGAAATCGTCTCGCAAGCCATTCAATTTAAGAACAATTAAGAATGGGCAACTAAGGATAGTCTTGCTGTAGTGACACCCACATCTCATCAAATAATACGTTTTTAAAAACCTACTTACTGATGTTTAGCTTGGGATTGACCAGGGCGTTCACAAATTCTTAGATACTAAAGCAGCTTATGTCCATATGCAGCAAGAGCTGGAGAACATATAGTTTGGGTTGATAAATAAGAACTAAATTTTGCCGAACAGGCAATGATCATTTCCAAGAGAGAATCTAACCATCTTCCTTTGATGTTCAATGACATTACTCTTACTGAATCCTCCATAATCAACATCCTGGGGTTACCTTTGACCAGTGAGTATGTAGTGTTAATATGTTAAAGAGCTATTATAACAGAAATGACAGACAAGGAAAAGGTGTACTTAGCATCGTGAAAGAACTAGTGAGAGAGGTACTGGAGTCAAAGAGACATAGAGGTGTACAGCATGGAAACAGATCCTTCAGTCCAACTCGTCCATGCCGACCAAATATCCCAACCCAATCTAGTCCCATTTGCCAGCACTTTGCCCATATCCTTGTAAACCCTTCCTATTTCAGAACAATTGGAGAATGAATCAGAAATTGAAAACTAAAAAGCTGACCTTCCAGTAATCAGATTGGTTAACAGAAAAAGTTTGGTTCAATCATGTTTTAGTTTTCTGAAAAATATTGGAGACTATTGAGTCAAAGAGATGTACAACACGGAAACAGACCCTTCAGTCTAACTCGTCTATGCCGACCAGATATCCCAACCCAATCACGTCCCATCTGTCACCACCCATCCCATATCCCTCCAAAACCTTACTATTCATATACCCATCCAGATGTCTTTTAAATGTTGCAATTGTACTAGCCTCGACCACTTCCTCTGGCAGTTCATTCCATGCACGTGCCACTTTCTGCGTGAAAACATTGCTCCTTGGGTCTCTTTAATGGTTTTCCCCTCTCAACCTAAACCTAGGCCCTCCAGTTCTGGAATCCTCCACCCCAGGGAAAAGACTTTGTCTATTTATCCTATCTATGCCCTCATGATTTTATAAACCTCTATAAGGTCACCCCTCAGCCTCCGACACTCCAGGGAAAACAGCCCCAGGTTATTCAACCTCTCCCTACAGCTGAAATCCTCTAACCATGGCAACATCCTTGTAAGTCTTTTCTGAACCTTTTCAAGTTTCACAACATCCTTCCGATAGGAAGGAGACCAGAATTGCACACAATAGTGACCTAACTAATGTCTTGTACAGCTGCAACATGACCTCCCAACTCCTGCACTCAATAGTCTGACCAATAAAGGAAAACATACCAAACGTCTTCTTCACTCGCCTATCTACCTGCGACTTCACTTCTCTTTGTTCAGCAACACTCCTGAGGTCCTTACCATTAAGTGTATAAGTCCTGCTAAGATCTGCTTTCCAAAAATGCAACACCTCGCACTTATCTGAATTAAACTCCATCTGTCACTCTCAGCCCATTGGCCCATCTGATCAAGATCCTGTTGTAATCTGAGGTAACCTTCTTCACTGTCCACTACATCTGCAAACTTACTAACTATACCTCTTATACTCACATCCAAATCATTTATATAAATGACAAAAAGTAGCGGACCATGCAAAATCATAAATTACCTTCAGGGAAAACTTTCAGTAGTTAATTATGTCAATGTGGGAGTTGTGTTAGAAAACATCAGCTTTACAGACCCAACACATATTAGAGATATTAGCTCAAATGAGGGAAGAGATCAAGTTCATGATGGACAATAACATTATTGAACTGTATCATTGTAGCTGGGGCTCATCTATCGTAATAGCGTTGAAATTGGATGAGTCACAGAAATTCTAAACTAGTTCTTCCAAAGTCAAAGTGGTAACAATAATAAACTCAAAACCTGTTCCAAGACTGGAGGACTGCATCAAAAGAATTGGACATGCACAATCTTTAAAAAAAATTAATTTGCTAAAAGTAACCTTGGAAATTCCATTGACCAATAAAGACAAATAAAAAATTGGCTTTTGTTACATTAACTTTGTCAATGGAGTGTCACGCTGTTTGGAATTAAAAATTCACCATCAATGTTCAAAAGATTAACCAATAAATTAACTGAAGGACTGTGTAACTATGCTGTTTACATCAAACATTTTGTTGCTTTCAACCAAACCTGAAAGTAGCATTACCAACGACAACCCCATTGTCTTGGGAAATCTCCCATCCACCACTCCTTTCCATCTCTTATCCAAAATTAGTAAACCTGACTGCCCCAGTCAACGACTGTCTCTGCCTCCTCCTGCCCACTAAACTCATCTCTTATTATATCAACTCCGTCCTGTCCCCTCTGGTCCAGGAACCCCCCACCTATGTTCGGGACACAAAGCACAATCACCATCTACTTTGAAAGTTCTCGACCAGAAGTGTTTCGCTAGAACCTGAAAAGTGTATTTGATGCTGAGAGAGTCTAAGTTCAGTTGTATGACTAAATAAGGAAGAAGATACCAAAACTTTCAAAAGTAGGAATTAAATTAACAATTTAGCCAACCTATAGATGTGACAGAGAAGGAATACTCTGTAGTGTTAAGTGCTGTAAAATGATAGTGTTGCAATAGATGGGAGTGTATTTTTAAAGTTTGCTTTAAAATCTTTCAAATTGTCTTTACATATAAATAGCTTGGTCTGTTCTACTTTAATTTCTTTTCATTTGTGCAATAAAATTCATTAAAATCATTAAATCCTGATATGCGGCATTGCATACTTGTGTTTCAGTGGGACCACCTCATCAAACAAAAACTAAATACGATCTATCAAGCCAGATTTCAGTCTGGGATCATAACTTTCTGCTGATCTCCAGAACTGACTGTGCCCCTTCCCCAGCTGACATGGATGGATAGCCCCAACTGATTATTGACCAGACCTGTCAAGTCTCTGTACAGTTCCCCAAAACATCACCCAGTGAACATTCAGCTAAAATGAAATACATGCACAGATTTGTAATTTGAATAAAGCAATCTGGCATTTTACGTATATAGACGGTTCTGATATAACACAATAGTTCTGTTCTTGTGCGATCGCACATTATAAGAAAATCGTGCAATAGCTGTGTCATTTAAACTAACGGGGCCAGAATAGAGTTAAAACTGATAGAGGTACTGGAAGTTCGTGTTCTACAAATAATGATATAAATTCTTCAATCACGTAATGTCAATGTGCTTGAAGAAGTATGCGTTATAGCAGAATTATTGCAAATTAATACAGTTTGTCACTTAAAATAATTATAACAAAGGACATTTCCTTTCCTTGTCTGGTTTCCTCCAGTTTTCCATTAAATCTGCCCTGTTGTTTCCTACAAATAAAACAATTTGTGCTACTAACAAAAGATGTAATGGCATTTCTTATCTAAGCAAAATGTAAACTCACAGTTTTCTTCAGCATTTTCACAGCAAAAGGCTTCTCGGTTCCTTTTTGTCTACATTGATACACCACTGAAGTAGCACCGCTAAAAGAAAGATAATAATGCTTTTTCAGTCATTATTATACTTTATACTAATCATATGTAGGCATTCACATTTATAACATATAACTTTACTAAAAGCTGTTTTACATTTCTGTCAAATTCAACAACAATTTCTAATACCTTCTATACCTGCTTTCTCCTAGATATTTTGAATCAACCTATTCAAACATGCTAACAGATATCTCTGGTGCTGGATGGCACTTGAACCCAGACCTCCTGGCCTAGATGTAGAGACACTATCACTGCACCACAGAGCTCTCAAACCTTGTGACAAAGATCACAGTGTTACTCACTGGACCAGTGGTACACCAAAGCATTTCTTTCAGCATTTCTGTAACCTGCAATGGTTTATTCGAGGCATTTTTCCAAAAATAGTGCTGAGAAAATATGGTAACTCAGCCACAAGCATGTTACATTATAGTAGAACTAATAAACTAATTATTCTGACATTGATCAGTAAATTTTGTTCATAACAAATGTGTATTATGATATTTTCTGCAGCATAGTAGAAGAAACAGCAAGAATGATGAAGATTTCACAATTTTAGATTTAGATTTAGATTTCCGACAGTGTGGAAGCAGGCTTGGTATGAAAAAAATTATATCATTATAGTGTAATATGCAATGACCTTGGTTTATCATATCATATAGAAAAATATTGATTGAGTGAGCAGAAGGTTCAAATTCCACCCACCCTGGAGCTGTTAGTATCTCTTCCGCTGAGCTGGAATGTTCAAGTCCCATCAACCTTGGAGGTGGTAATATCTCATTCTATGGGCTGGAAGGGCTAATTGTGCAGAAGACAATTTTCAAGTTTGCAGATGATACAAAATTTGTAGGGATTTCATCACCCTTCTTTTGTCTGTGTCAGTCAATTGCATGTATGTAGGGCAGTTTTATAAAGGGACTAGAGTTTTAACAGTTGGAGTCATATGCCAATGCCCATAAATGTTTACTTGTAGCTAGAATCTATTTACTGCAATAAATAGTCATTCCTGTTAAGTACTGAAACATGGCCCATGTTTCTGTCAACCTGGGTCTATAAAAACAGGCAAATTGGGAAATTTGTGTGCTTGATTAAAAATTTAAACCATGTTTCAGAATATTAGGGCTTGATGTGCAGCATGCAGCCCAAGGAGGTGTAACAATAATGTGTCAGAATTTTGCTGCCTCTGGTTCCTTTCACTGATCTGGTGACATCTCAATGAACTCACAATACGTTGATCCCATGTATATGTTTTGTTAACCAATATGTCAACTATGATAACTAATACGTTAAAATACTATTAGTAACAGAAAATAGGCTGGATATGGTAGCAGCCAATGTGATGACAAGACCTGGTGTGTGGGGTTGGGGTAAGGACATGGGAGGACATTTCTCTGGCACAGCCCCCCGCCCCAAACCAACTCCCATTCCAACTTATCTCTCTCTGAACTGATTTTTTGAACGCTCCATACTCTCAGATCCAACCCTGGCTTTGTAATTAAGCCTGTTGACAAGGGTGGTACTGTTATTGTCTGACTTACTGACCTCTACATTACAGAGACTGAGCGCCAGATCTCACTTACCTCCTCCTGTCTCTCCCATCCATGATTCTACCATGCAACACCTGGCCAATGGGCCCACAACAGTCACTAATCTCATTTCATCTGGTGATCTCCCTGCCACTGCCTCTAAGATCATAGTCTCCCAACCCTCCTTCCCAAAATTCACAAGTAGAACTATCCAGACAGACCCATTGTTTCTGCCTGCTCCTGCCCCACAGAATTCATCTCTTCCACCTCGATTTGATTTTTCTCCCTTTGTCCAGGCCCTTCCCATTTACATCCACAATTCCTCTGAAGCGTTACAAAAGTTTCAGAATTTTCAGTTTACAGGCTCCAGCTGTCTTCTCTTTACAATGGTTGTGCAATTCCTATATACATCCATCCCCCATCATTCTTAGGGTTAGGAACATAGAACAGTACGACACAGTATAAGCCCTTTAGCACCCCATGCTGTGCCGACTTTTTATCCAATTCTAAGATCAAACTAATCTACATACCCTTCATTTTACTATTATCCACGTGCCTATCCAAGAGTCGCTTAAATGCCGCTAATGTATCTGACTCTACTACCACCACTCGCAGCATATCCCATGCATCCACTATTCTCAGTTTAAAGAGCTGACCTCTGACATCTCACCTAAACTTTCCTGCAATTACCTTAAAATTATGTTCCCTTGTGATAGCCATTTCCATCCTGGGAAAAAGTCTCTGTCTATCCACTCTATCCATGCCTCTCATCATCTTGTACACCTCTATCAAGTTGCCTCTCACCCATCTTCGCTCCAATGAGAAAAGACCTAGCTCCCTCAACCTTTCTTCAAAAGACCTGCTCTCCAATCCAGGCAGCATCCTGGTATATCTCCTCTGTACCTTCTCTAAAGCTGCCACATCCTTCCTATAATGAGGCAATCAGAACTGAACACAATATTCCAAGAATGGTCTAACCTGGGCTCTGTTCAGTTGCAGCATAACTTTGTGGCTCTTAAAATCAATCCCCCTGCTAATGAAAGTCAACATACCAAACGCCTTCTTAACAATCCTATCAACTTGGGTGGCAAAATTGAGGGATCTATGGACATCGACCCCCAAGATTCCTCTGTTCCTCCACACTGCCAAGAATCCTGCCTTAATGCTGTAATCAGCATTCAAATCTGACCTTCAAAAATGAATCACGTCAATTTTTTTTAGGTTGAACTCCATCTGCCACTTATCAGCCCAGTTCTGTATCCTGTCAATCTCCTGTTGCAACCTACAACAGCCATCCACACTATCCACCACTCCACCAACCTTCATGTCATTGGCAAACTCACTAACCCACCCTTCCACTTCCTCATCCAAGTCATTTTAAAAAATTACAAAGAGCAGAAATCCCAAAACAGGTACCTGCGGAACACCACTGGTTACCAAGCTCCAGACTGAAAACTTTCCATCAACTATCACCCTCTGTCTTCTATGGGCCAGCCAATTCTGTATTCAGACAGCCAGATTTCTCTGTATCCCATGCCTCAGTCCTTTATGACTGAGCCTACCATGCCTTATCAAACGCCTTGCTAAAATCCATGTACACCACATCCACTTATAGAGTCATAGAGATATATAGCACAGAAACAGGTCGTTCAGTCCAACTCGTCCATGCTGACTAGATATCCCAACCCAATCTAGTTCCACCGCCCCCTTTCCATCCAAACCCTTCCTATTCATTTACCCACCCAGATGCCTTTTAAATGTTGCAATTGTACCAGCTTCCACCACTTCCTCTGGCAGTTCATACCGTACACGTACCACCCTCTGCGTGAAAAAGTTACCCCTTCGGTCTCTTTTATATCTTTCCCCTCTCACCCTAAACCTATGCCCTCTAGTGCTGGACTCCCCCACCCCAGGGAAAAGACCTTGTCTATTTATCTTATCAATGTCCGTCATGATTTTATAAACCTCTACAAGGTCACCCCTCAGCCTCTGATGCTCCAGGGAAAACAGCCCCAGCCTATTCAGCCTCTCCCTATAACTCAAATCCTCCAAACCTGGCTACATCCTTGTAAAGCTTTTCTGAAACCTTTCAAGTTTCACAACATCCTTCTGATAGGAAGGAAACCAGAATTGCATGCAATATTCCAAAAGTGGCCTAACCAATGTCCTATACAGCTGTAACGTGACCTCCCAACTCCTGTACTCAACCCTCTGACCAATAAAGGAAAGCATACCAAACGCTTTCTTCACTATCTTATCCACCTGCAATTCTACTTTCAAGGAACTATGAACTTGCACTCCAAGGCCTCTTAATGTGTTTTGTCACATGCTCAAAGAATTCAATAAGGCTTCTGAGACATGACCTGTCCCTCACAAAGCCATGCTGACTATCTAGAATCAAACTGTCATTTTCCAAGTAATCATAAATCCTGCCTCTGAGAATCCTTTCTGATAATTTGCCCTGTAATTCCCAGGATTATCCCACCTCCACCTGGGAAAAAAGCCCCTACCCACCACCACCTGGCTGAGCTTGTCCTCACCCTGAACAACTTCTCTTTTAACTCCTCTTACTTTCTTCAGGTCAGAGGGATGGGCTGCATGGGTATCCGCATAGGCTCAAGTTATGCTTGTTTCTTTGTGGTGCACCTTGATCCAGTCCTGCTCAAGCCCCTATTCACAACTCTTTCTCAAGTATATCAATTACCTCATTGGTGCTGCTTCCCTATCTTGTCTGGAGTTAGAAAGTTTATGTTTTACTTCCAATTTCCACCTGGTTACTCTCTGTCTCCTCCCTTCTCTTTCTCCAAATCTCTGTTTCTATTTCTGGGGATAGGTTGGCCACCAATATCTACTACAACCCACTGAGTTGTAAGTTACCTTGACTATATAACTTCACATTCTGCTTTCTGTAAAGACTCAATTCCATTCTCCCAGTTCCTCTGTTGCACTGTACTATCATGCCAACTTCGACAAGTGGGCTTCTAAAATGTCCACATCTTGCCTAAACCAAGGATTCTCCAGCACCAGAGTTGATAGGACTCTCAGCCGGGCACGACCCATCTCCTGCACTTCGGCCCTCACCCCCTCTCTTCCCTTCCACAACAACAATAGGGTCCTCTTTGTCTTCATCTCCCATCACACCAGCATCCACATCCATAGGATCATTAACTGCCATTTCCACCAATTCCAGTTGGATGCCACTAGGCACATATTCCCCTTCCCTCCTTTCTCAGCTTTCTGCTGGCACCATTCCTCGAAGGAGACCCTGTTCCACTCATCCTTCACCCCCAACAAGCCCCAAAGCATCTTCCCCTGTAAATCACAGAAGGTGTAACACCTTGTTTATTTCCTCCCTCCTCAACAGCAAAGGCCCAAACACACCTCCCAGGTGAAGCAGCATTTTACCTGCATTTCATTCAATCTGGTCTACTGCATTTGCTGCTCAAAATGTGGTCTGCTATACTTTGTGGAAACGAAGCACAGATTGGGTGACTGCTTTGCAGAACACCCACATTCTGTCATCAAAGAAGACTCTGAGCTTCCAGTTACCTGCTGCTTATGTGTAGGTTAGGTGAATTAGCCATGCTAAAATGCCCAAAGTGTTCAGGGATGTGTAGGTTAGGTGGATTAGTCAGGGGTAAATAAAGAGTAGATGGGGAATGGGTCTGGGAGGGTTACTCTTCAGAGGGTAAATATGGACTTGTTGGGCCTAATGGCCTGTTTCCGCACTGTAAGGATTCTATGAATACAGCACCATGTTCCCTGGCCAACATCTTTGTCTGAGGCTTGCTGCAGTGCTCCAATGAAGCTTAGTGCAAGCTGGAAGAACAGCACCTCATTGTCCAATTGTGAACTCTGCAGTGGGCGGCACGGTGGCACAGTGGTTAGCACTGCTGCCTCACAGCGGCAGAGACCCGGGTTCAATTCCCGCCTCAGGCGACTGACTGTGTGGAGTTTGCACGTTCTCCCCGTGTCTGCGTGGGTTTCCTCCGGGTGCTCCGGTTTCCTCCCACAGTCCAAAGATGTGCAGGTCAGGTGAATTGGCCAGGCTAAATTGCCTGTTGTGTTAGGTAAGGGGTAGATGTAGGGGTATGGGTGGGTTGCGCTTCGGCGGGGCGGTGTGGACTTGTTGGGCCGAAGGGCCTGTTTCCACACTGTATGTAATCTAATCTAATCTAGCGGATTTAATATTGAGTTCAACAATTTTAGAGCTTGACGCACCTCCTTTTACCCCAACCCCCTCATAGGCCTTGTCATCACATGGGCTGCTGCCACACAAAACCCATTGTTAGATACTAATAGTGCCCATTACGTGGAGGTGTCTGTATTGGACTGGGCTGGACGAAGCCAGAAGTCACACAACATCAGGTTATAGTCCAACAAGTTTGTTTGCGATTACAAGCTTTCAGAGTGCTGCTCCTTCATCAGGTGAAATGTCAGTGTTGGACTATAACATGGTGTTGTGTAACTTCTGACATAGAACTGAATTGAATTGAATTGAATTTATTGTCACGTGTACCAAAGCACGTTGAAAAGCATAGTTCCCATTAGGAGCTATTCATTCCCCCGGACTGATTCTTACTCAGTCCTTTGTCTGTCCAATTGTTTTTCTCTCACTTTGAGCTCTATCTCCACCTATTGTTTACTCTCCACACACACAAACACACACACCCCCTCACCCCCACCCACCACCCACCTTGGGGTAAATACTAACCCGAGCTACCATCAGTTCCAAAGAAGCATCACTGGACCCAAAACATTAACTCTGATTTCTCTCCACATATGCTGCCAGACTAACCTGTTAATTTGGCCACTTATTTGATTTGTATGGCGTCAAAAACACTAGAGATGCTTGATTCCTATATGTGCAGGAGATTATTAACTGCACGCATGACAATCAAGTCAGTCTCAGATCAACCTGAAATATTCGTCAATCCGAAGGCATTCCATTCTTTAAAGTGGTACAGTTTGTATGTGATATTCTGGAAGCTTCCATGATTCTTTCATTCCGTGTCTGTCACAGCTTCCATAGGTTTTTTTAATGACAATATGTAAAGTGAGTTGTTAGCTCCTTGAAGTGAGAAGCCACATATCCACAATGGTTATCAAACCAGCAAGCTATTTGGTTGTTGAAGTTGGATTCAGGTGCCTCAGCAGACTTGGAGCTCCTTTCCTTGTAGACATCAAGGGTCTCCAGAATGATTATGGTCTGCTATGCCTTGAACCCAGAGTGATGTGGGAACAGCCAGCGGGCTGGAGGCCCAAGCGGTGCAGGGACAGCTAGCAGGCTAGGCAGGGACTGCCAATGGGTTGCAGGGACAGCCAGCGAGCTAGAGGCCCGAGCAGTGCAGGGACAGCCAGCGGGCTGGAGGCCCGAGGGGTGCAGGGACAGCCGGCAGGCTAGGCAGGGACTGCTAATGGGCTGCAGGGACAGCCAGTGGGCTGGAGGCCCGAGTGGTGCAGGGACAGCCAGCGGGCTGGAGGCACGAGCGATGCAGGGACAGCCAGCGGGCTGCAGGCACGAGCAGTGCAGTGACAGCCGACAGGCTGGAGGCCCGAGCACAGCATTACAATTGTTGGACTGGGGACCGACGCTGACCGTCAGCAGCTTGCAAACCCTGTTACACCCCATGTGGAAGCCCCCTGCGCTCATCTACTGCAGGCCCTTTATAGAAAGACTGTAAAGCTATCTTGTTAACCTCATTTCTCACCTTTTTTCTAACTTACACTATGAAGAACAAATGTAACTTTTTTCCTTTCTTTTTCTCTGTATTTCTCTATTTTGTATCTAAGATCTGTACCTAGGTACTTTGTACCTAAGATGGTGCCATTTGGGTGACATTATAAACTTTTCACTGTCCTCGTGTACTTCTGTACTTAAATATACATGACAATAAAGGATATTCTATTCTATTCTATTCCAGTTGTTAAGCGCAGCAACTTGCCAAAGCTCATTTGACAGAATCTTGCAATCCCACAACCTTTACCACCTACAGCAATAAGACATTAATTGTATTATCAAGGTTAAGGATGCATATATTAAGAAACAGAGGGGCTTGGAGTCTGGCTTTGCCACCTCTCGCCCCTGTAAATTGCTGTTTCTTATATACAGCTGTTAAAGTTAATTGTTTGCTTGTAACTTGTACCGTTTAATAAAATGAAAAAATCCATGAAAAAACTAAACTGAAAAGGCTTTTGTGGTGCAGGAATAGTGTCCTTACCTTCCCATCTAGGAGGCACAGTTTTAAGTCAGTTCATAGAAGTTCACAGAATCCCTACAGTGTGAAAACAGACCATTTGGCCCAACAAGTCCACACCAACCCTCTGAGACTATCCCACTCAGACCCATTCTCCTACCCTATCACTTTACATTTCTCCTGACTAATGCACCTAATCTACAGATCCTTGAACACTATGAGCAATTTAGCATGGCCAATTCACCTAACCTGTACATCTTTGGATTGTGGGAGGAAACCCACGCAAAAAGATGGAGGTCATGCAAACTCCAAACAGACAGTTGCCCGAGGCTGGAATCAAACCAAGGTCCCTGGCACTGTGAGGCAGCAGTGCTAACCACTGAGCCACCGCACTGCCCAACTGTTCCAGGAGAACGTCATAATATGTGTGGATAGGTTGATTGAACATACATACCTAATGATGAAAAAGAGTTTGTTAACATTACAATTATCCAGACACTTATCTTTTGGGCTCTTGTGGTGCAGTAGTAATGTCCCTAACTCTGAGCGAGGAGATCTGGGTTCAAGTGCTATCTGCTCTTGGTAAGAGGTGTGTCATACATCTTAAGACAGATTGATTAGAAAAACATTGATGCAAGGTTATGGAAATTGCTCTCATGTCAAATTTCAGGTCATTCCATCTATGATGCGAAAACCAGAACCCTTCCCACCATTAGGCGAAAATTGATCCAATCATATGAAAAAATATATGCAAAGAAACATTTTAGACTCTTGTGATGCAGTGGTAGTGCTCCTACCTTTGGATCAGGAAAGACTAGGCTCAAATCCCACATGCTCCAATGGTATGTTGTAACACAACTAAGCAGGTTAATTAAGAAATATCTATAGAGTTTACAGTACTCAGGCCAGGATGGCTGGGTTCAGGTCCTACCTTTTCTAAAGGTGTGAAATAATGCAGATTCTCTCATTAACTTCTCTACGGCCTGGATATAAAGGGTAATTATGAGTAATGAAACTTTGATTATTTAATTCTAGAGTTCAGTCCTCAACTTGTCCCATTTGCAAATATTAATTTAATGACCTATTATTGTCAAGAACAATACTTTCAGCCTTAATATGTAGACAATGTTAACAAAGTCAAAAATCATAAGACACCAGAATATAGTCCAACAGGTTTATTTGAAAACACTAGCTTTCAGAACACTGCTCCTTCATCAGGTACTAATGGTTCAAAAACTAGTGTTTTCAAATAAACATGTTGGACTATAACTTGATGTCATGTGGTTGTTGGCCTTGTCCAACCCACTTCAACACTGGCACCTCCACATCAATGTTAACAAATGTATAACAACAGAAACTTCTTCGAAAGTTGAACAGAGCCATCTACTGGTGATAGATGGAATTGATACAAAGGGAGAAATTGAAGGACAAACTACATACTTCCCAAAGCTTCCTAATCCAACATAACAGTAGTGCAGGATTTGCAATTTACTCTTCAATACAACCTCTTAATTTATTTAGATATATTTAGATATCTGATTAAGGCTAAACATTCAAGGTATGCCAAGTCCAGTGATTCGTGCTGTAAAACTATATGACTCAATGCTAGACCATTTATGGTCAATATCCAAAACAAAATAATGTGCAGCATCTCTTCACAGGTGCAAAGGCACTGCAAGTCTTTTTCAGAGTGTCTTAAATGCTGTACTATCCTCTAACTTATTTTAGCTTTTTTTAAAAGCAGTAATAGTAGGAAAGACTTGTGTTCCAAAACTTGCCACGTCCCTAGCTAAACTGTTCCAATAGAAATGACACTAGCGCTTACTCAACAATGTGGAAAATTGCCCTGTTATGTCTACTACTCAAAAAGCAGGAAAAATCCAACTCGGCAAGTTAACACCCCACCACTCGAGATTGATCATCAGTAAAGTAATAGAAGGATTCATCAACAGTGCTATGAGCACAGACCTTTTCATTGATACTTAGTTTGTATTTTAATACAGAGCTGAAAATGTGTTGCTGGAAAAGCGCAGCAGGTCAGGCAGCATCCAGGGAACAGGAGAATCGACGTTTCGGGCATAAGCCCTTCTTCAGGAATGAGGAAAGTTTGTCCAGCAGGCTAAGATAAAAGGTAGGGAGGAGGGACTTGGGGGAGGGGCGTCGGAAATGTGATAGGTGGAAAGAGGTCAAGGTGAGGGTGATAGGTCAGACTGGGGTGGGGGCGGAGAGGTCAGGAAGAAGATTGCAGGTTAGGAAGGCGGTGCTGAATTCAATGGATTTGACTGAGACAAGGTGGGGGGAGGGGAAATGAGGAAACTGGTGAAATCCGAGTTCATCCCTTGTGGTTGGAGGGTTCCTAGGCGGAAGATGAGGCGGTCTTCCTCCAACCGTCGTGTTGTTGTGGTCTGGCGATGGAGGAGTCCAAAGACCTGCATATCCTTGGTGGAGTGGGCCGGCTACTTGCGGAGCGTTTCAGAGAACACCTCTGGGACACCCGGACCAACCAACCCAACCACCCTGTGGCTCAACACTTCAACTCCCCCTCCCACTCCAGCAACACATTTTCAGCTCTGATCTCCAGCATCTGCAGACCTCACTTTCTCCTTGTATTTTAATACAGCCTATCTGCTTCTGACCTCACTCCAACTTTGATTCAAATATTAACAAAAGAAGTAAACTCGAGAGGGTGCCTTGGCATCAATCCCACATTCAGTTGATTATGACATTGATGACCCCTAGATAAACTAGAGACAATGGGAATTGGGGGAAAATTATCACTGGTTGGAGTTAGATCTAGCACAAAGGAAGACAGTTATGGTTGTTGGATGTTAGTCATCTCAGCTCCAGGACACCTCTCTAGGAGTTCCTCAGGGTAGTGTCCTAGACACAATCATCTTTGGTTGCTTCCCTCTGTCCTAAGGTCAGATGTGGGGATGTTTGCTGATGATTGCACCATGTTCAGCACTATTCATGACTCCTCAGATACTGAAGCAGTCCATGTTCAAGTGCAGAAATGATTTGGAAATGGCAGTGTTGGACTGGAGTGTACAAAGTTACAAATCACATAACAACAGGTTATAGTCCAACAGGTTTAATTGGAACCACTAGCTTTCAGAGCACCGCTCCTTCATCCGGTGATTGTGGAGTGCACAATAGTAAGACACAGAATTTATAGCAAAAGTTTACAGTGTAATGTAACTGAAATTATACATTGAAAAATACCTTGATTGTTTGTTAAATCTCTCATCTGTTAGAATGACCATGTTAGTTTCGCTTCTTTCATATGTAAATCACAAAATCTTTTTCAAAAGTTACATTCTCAGGTTAACTGTAACAACTGGTGTCAGCCCAAAATGCGTGTTGAAGGCATTAGCACCCTGTGTTCCCTGTCTGTGCCATAATATTTAGACTGATTCTAATCTAAAAAGTGAGTTAACAGAGTCTTACATGGATTCATGCAGTTTTTGAGCAAAGTACAATGTAACTCTGCAAGTACAAATTCACCCCACAAACGTATATGTGTATGTGTGCATGTGGGTTGTTGTGTGTGTGTGCGTGTGTGTGTGTCTGGGGTGGGGGTTTGTGAGTGTCTGTGAGAGAGAGTGTATGTGTGTGTGTGAGTGTAAAGTGTGGGAGTGTGTGTGTCTGGGGGGGGGGGGGGGGGGAGTTGTGGGTGTCTGTGAGTGAGAATGTATGTGTGTGTGTGAGTATAAAGTGTCTGAGTCTGTGAGAGGATGCATGTGTGGGTGTGGGTGTGGGAGTGTGTTTGTCTGTAGGAGGGTGTGTGTGTCTGGGGTGGGGGGTTGTGAGTGTCTGTGAGTGTCCCATACTCACACATGCACTCTCTCACAGACTTAGACACTTTACACTCACACACACACATATACTCTCTCTCAGACACTCACAATCCCCCACTCCAGACACACACACTCCCACACCTACATATGCATCCTCTCACAGATTTAGACACTTTACACTCACACACATATACACTCTCTCTCACAGACACCCACAACCCCCCACCCCAGACACGCACACACACACACTCCTACAGACACACACACTCCCACACTCACACATGCACCCTCTCACAGACTTAGACCACTTTACACTCTCACACACACATATACACTCTCTCTCACAGATACTCACAAACCCCCACCCCAGACACACACAAACACAAACACACACACACACACATACACATTTGTGGGGTGAATTTGAACTTGCAGAGTTATATTGTACTTTGCTCAAAAACTGCATGAATCCATGTAACACTCTGTTAACTCACTTTATAGATTAAAATGAGTCTAAACATTATGGCACAGTCAGGGAAAACAGGGGACTAACACCTTCAACATCGCAACATCTCATCTACGCTGACACCAATTGTTACAGTTAACCTGAGAATGTATGTTATGTGATTTGTAACCAAGTGCAGCAAGACTTGGATAATATCCAGGCTTGGGCAGACAAGTGCCGGATAACATTTCTGCCACCCATGTGCCAGGCAATGACTATCCCCACAGAATTGCCCATTGACACACACTGGAATTATTATTACTGAATCTGCCACTATCAACATGCTGGGGGTTAACACTGACCAGAAGCTGAACTGGACTAGTCATATAAATACATTGACTATAAGAGACTTGAAATCCTGCAGTAAGTAACACACCTCCTGACTCCCGAAGGCCTGTTCACCCGAGACAAGAATACTCCTCACTTGACTGGATGAGTGAAATTTGAACAACAATCAAGAAATGTGACCATCCAGGGAAAGCCCATTTGATTGGCACCACATCCACAAACATTCATTCCCTCCACCACTGATACAGAGTAATAGCACTATGTACCATTTATAAAATGCTCAACAAATTTTCACAAAGGTTTCTCACATAGCACCTTCCAAACCCACATCCACTGCTATTGAGAATTACAAGAACAGCAGATACATCCGAACAACATCACCAACAAGTTCATTTTAAAGCCACACGCCATCCTTACTTGGAAATACTTGGCTGTTCCTTCAGTGAGGATGAGTCAAAATCCTGGAACTCCTTTTCTAACCACTTGTTTGCAGAACTAAATGGATGACAGTGGTGAACAGGCTGAGAATGTTTTCCATGGAGCGTTGGTGACCTTATAGAGGTTTACAAAATTATGTGGGGCATGGAAGAGATAAATAGAAGTCTGTTCTCTGGGTTTGGGGAGTTCGAACTAGAAGGCATAGGTTTAGGGTGAGAGGGGAAAGATATAAAAGAGACCTAAGGGGCAACATTTTCACACAGAGGGTGGTATGTGTATGGAATAAGCTGCCAGAGGAAGTGGTGGACGCTGGTACAATTGCAACATTTAAGAGGCATTTTGGATGGGTATATGAGTAGGAGGGATTTGGAGGGATATGGGCTGGTGCTGGTAGGTGGGACTAGATTAGGTTGGGATATCTGATCGGCCTGGATGGGTTGAACCGAAGGGTCTGCTTCCATGCTGTACATCTCTGACTGTTCTCGGCAGCATTTCAGTAAGGCAAGTGCATTTTTAATCATTGCAAAAAAACGATGCGATCAGCATTGGAAACACCTCTTTGATGTAATGTTTCTATCATGACCTTGAGATCGTCTTCAGATAATCCAAAATTCGGATAATTGATATTTGGACAATCAAGGTTCCTCTGTATGCACATGCCACATCAACTACAATATTCTGTTGACTCAGCCTAAAACTGAGGCAAGTTAGTTAGATATGGTTTGAATTTAAATCAGTCCTCGTTTTCCTTAATAAATCTATACTTATCAAAGTGTCTGAAATTTTATCCCACCTTACAGTAGGCTTCAAGTTTCATTTTCTCCAGAGATGTGCCATATCATATCTGAGCAGTTTGATTAAAAATATCGATAATTTCCAAAAGCATTACCACTAGCTAAATTAAAAAGACGAGCACATAGTCACTGGCTTTATCTTTAACTACTCTCTGACCAAATTTGTTATTCTGGAACCACCTCCATATCAAATGAGAATTGAAAGATTGTCAGTGCCTATGCAATTCCTATCTACTTCCTATCAGAATCCTCAGATGCATCCCATTTGGTCCTGGTGACTCATCAACTCTTGAGTAAAGGCAGTCTTTCAAATGCACCCAATTTAATCAAATTTTTAGTCCATCTAGCATCTCAACTAGTTGCACTTCACTGAGGTAACACACTGGAAATCAATCTTCACTATTCCCAGAACCATAACTAAATGTATAGATTTTATAAAAATACACAAAATTCCCCAATGTACCTGTGTCTTAGATCCAGATTGACAGAAAGAACATACCAGGCTTCTGTATTTAACAGAGATTATCATCTCTTACAAATAAATAAATGCTAACTATCAGTATATAATTTTTGAACTATTGACATATAACGCGTCCAATTAAAACTCCAACTGCTTTATAAAGTTTCCCCAACACACACATAGAGACAGACACAAAGAACTGTTATGAGCAGAAAGAAAGATTAGGAAGAAGTTTAATGGTTCCTGTTCACAGATCTTGCTGAGATGATCCTTTCAATTTGCCAAAATTTGCTTTCCTCAACCTTTCTTTTCCAGATGTGTTCACTTCTATGCACAGAGCAACTGGTCCCCACTTACAAAGTCTCTGACCTATTGGTTGAAAGCCCTAGCTTTCAGCAATTGATGAGGGCAATAAACTGGCTTTCTTCAGGATTGAGGAAAGAATAGCATATTCTTTCCAGAGATCTGATGGCTTCTGACCAAGCATCAACTGCCAGAAGATATTCAGCTAATTGAGAGCCAATCACATGGTAGTTGGTAAGCAGAAGACCATTCTCATCAACAACTGATCACCATTCCACAGTCTATTCTGCCAATTGTTGCAGGTGAAAGTTTGTTTTGTACACACTGTCTTGCTCCAGTTTGTCTCTAACTAAACCTCCAATTGCTTGAACAAACACCAGTGTAAATAGTATTTACAATGAGTTTTGCTAACCTGCTTTTAACAAGTACCATAATGCTCTCCACAATCCTTAGATTTTAAAATAGTCCTTTTTCCATTTCAGGCCACAATCAAAAATACAGAAAAATAAAAGAGATGGTCTTTACAAGTACTTCTTTGATTTTGACTTTGACAGCAACTTCTTGCTTGGTAAAGGCAGAAGCAAAGTACTTACTTATAACAGTAAGCCATGTATGTGAAGGAGTCCTTGGCCTCATCACTTCTCTTGCACTGTGCTACTATTGAAATTATTGTATTGAAATTACAGGCTCATTCATGCCTTAGTTATCTCAAGAATCAGAAAATCCAATTAACTTCAATATGGTCTTTAGAGAGAATCTGGCACTTCCCCTTGACACTCAATGTCACTATAATTGCTGAATCCCCCACCGCTAGATTCTGGGAATTAATATTAACTAGAAACTGAAATGCATATAAATACTGTGGCTCCAAGAACCGGTCAGATGATGGGAAATCTGGGAGCAATTCACCTCCTAACTCCTCAAAGTATACACACCTATAAAATACAAAAGTATAATGTAATAGTCGCTACTTTCCTAGATGAGTGCGGCTCCAACAAGGTTCAGGAAGATCAAACGCAAGACAAACCAACCCATTAGAACCCATGTCCCCAAAACATTAGCCTGGGCCCCTGGAGTGACATTATCTCTCAGTTATAACTTTGTGTCACTGGTTGAGTAGTTGAGAATTATCCTCTGCATAAGTAGGTTGAAAAGCATCCATTAGATTAGATTAGATTTGCTACAGTGTGGAAACGGGCTCTTTGCCCAACAAGTCCACACCGACCCTCCGAAGAGTGACCCTCCGAAGAGTAACCCACCCAGACCCATTTTCCTTCTGACTAATGCACCTAACACCATGGGCAATTTAGCATGACCAATTCACCTGACCTGCACATCTTTGGACTGTGGGAGGAAACCAGAGCACCCGGACGAAATCCACGAAGACACAAGGAGAATGTGCAAACTCCACACAGACAGTCACCCAAGGCAGGAATCGAACCCTGGTCCCTGGTGCTGAGAGGCAGCAGTGCTAACCACTGAGCCACCGTACCACCCCAATACTGAGAAGTGTGAAGTGAGACATTTTAATAGGAAGTACATGGAGAAACAACACAAACCAAAGGATAGAAATGTAAATAGGCTGTGAGAGCAGACAGATCTGGGCATATGTGTGCAAATAAGTAATTAAAGGTTGCAGGACAGGTTGAGACCAGTTAAATATGCATATAAAATTATGGTTTTATTATTGAGGCAGTGGCATAGTGGTAATGTCACTGGACTAGTGATCCAGAACCCCAGGTTAATGTACTGAGGGCATGTGTTTAAATTCCACCATGACAAATGGTTAAAATTTGAATCCAGTTTGGAATTGAATCATAGATATAAGAGCAAGATAGTTATCTCAAACTCGTATGATGTTGATTCGGCCTCAACTGGAATATACATCCAGTTCTGAGCACCACACTTTATGAAGGATGTGAAGGCACTGGGAGGTTTAGGAGAACAGTTGCTTGAGAGAAGATCTGTTGAAGTATTCAATGTCCAGACCTCTCCTAATCTTATGAGATAGTGATAACCATTGTGAAAGGATCAAGAACAAAAGGGCACTGATTTAATTAGTAATTAGTAATACAAGGCTGAAACTCTCTCATGCAGGGAATGGTTATGCTCGAGGAGGCACTATTTGAATGTGTAGTAGAAACATGTTCAATCAAGGCAAAAGGGAATTTTGGTGGTAGTTTGAAAAAGTACATGTTTGTGATGGAGGCAGGGGGATGAATACAATAATCAGCACCAGAAAAATGTATGAGGGAAACTAATTTGAGTATGAATCTCCTCCATCATTCGATCATGGCGGTTATGTTTATCAACCCCATTCTCCTGCCTTGTCCCCATAACCCTTAATCTCCTTACTAATCAAGAATAATCGAGAACCTATCTCTGCTTTAAATGACTTAGTCTCCACAGTCTTCTGTGGCGAGGAGTTCCACAGATTCACCACCTTATAGTACCCATGGCTCTGCACTATGTTCACAAGACTGGCATGCTGACATGTTCCAGATATTATTCTTTACCTGTACCTGAATAAAAATGTAAACCCACCCCAAAAATACTTTTAGTCAACTCAGCAACAAGCTCAACAATCACTTAATTGGAGATAAGCAGATTTCTGGATACCTCAATTTTGAAAATTGAAAATCAATTTGCATTCCATATCTGTGGTGGCTCAGTGACCCCTGAGATGAATGTGATTTTCAATGTGAGGACACCCATGTTCAACCCGACATGCTACTAAAACATAGCCCCTGAACTCTCAAATTACATGAAGACCTAATCCTAGTGAAATTGTTGGGGATGTGCTTGCTAGTCACTTCTTTACTTGGCTAAGGTTTGCAGATTGGGATGTCCTTATCAGTATACTTCAGATAGGTATTTTCAACTACAGTGCACACTTCAGTTCCCACTTACATAGGAATTTGAGGAATCTCAGAAGAAGCATCACTGTTCCATTCAAATAAATTATGGCTGGCCTTATCTTAATTCCATTTTTGCTTTGATCCATATCACTCAAGACCCTTATCTAACAAAATTAAGAGATATGAAATATAGACGGGTAAACTAAGTTGAAGAACACATCTGATCAAATTGTATAGCAGAACAGGGTCAAGAAACCATGGATTACTCCTATTCCATTGATTAGGAATATCACCTGGAAGACAACACAAAGTATACTGCAGCATTGAGCCCTTTCCTTACGATAAAATGTCAACACTCACTCATAGTATCTATTATGCCAATAGGCAACTTTCCCTTCTCTTTTTCCTGTTGAAATTTGTTATCCCTCACCCATCTAACCTTGTCTGCCTAGAACTAGAATTATTCATGGGACCCTCTGAGCATGAGAGCAAGTTGTATATGCTAAATAATCAACCAACTATGCACATGGTCCAAAAAAATCTTTGAAGTAGCAAATTAAAATCTAAAGTTAATGAGAGCCAAATAAAAAGACTTACTGTCTTATTGTCATGTTCCAACCATTGAATCTGCAAATATTTCAAAATTTTGCAGCTGCAAAGCTTTAATTTATAATGTGAATCTATTTTGTAAGAGTTTATCACTGCACATCACCTCCCTGGCTTGAAATATGGAGAAGGACCCTGAGCAAGCCGGGTCCTTCAATAGATTGCAAAGTTTATTTAAGTTAGAACAATTCTGAGCAATATTTTGAGGCACCTCACCAACTCCTCAAGAGCAATTCAGGATAGAAAATAAGCACTAGCCTTAAACAAAAACAAATAAGCAGTTTTTCACCAATTTTCCAATAACATTGCAGCTATCCATTTGGGCAATAATTTTAAAAGAACCATGTGGAAGTTTCAAACAAATCCAAGACAAATGCAATTGGTTTGTCAATGTATAAGATGTATCTACAAATACTTTTTTCAAAACACTTTAATGATATTTGCAACTATTTATCTATCTTTTCTTGTTTAAGCAGTTGTACAAAGAAATGACACAAACATAAATGAAGACAAATAATATACAACATCCTTAGTGTATCACTTCGGATGTTAGCACTTTTAGTTCTCAACACTTGATCCTAACAACAGTTTCCAAAATGCACTGTGTAAAACTAGAGCAAAAACAGGAAATGTTACTTTATTGCCACATTTATGCAGCAGACAGCTGCTAATAGCTTCCTCTCTGACCACAGCCTCAGCTAAAAGCAAGACCAATTACACCGTTACCCAAAAGAACTGGTAATGAGTTGCAATTAATCACAGAAACAACTTACAGTATTTACAATATAAAGCTGATCGCTGGATTCCAACAGAAACGTTTAAATTTATAACTTTACATACATTCACATTCTTGATCAAACTATTAGCAGGAAAACTATAAATATTATTTGCTTATGTTTGCCACTGAAAAGTTTATTTCCATTAGTAATTATTTTTCAAAGTAGGTGAGATAGATAATGCCACTTGTTAACATAATTGTTTGAAGTTCATTATGTTTCAAGCAACATTTCATTTGCATCAGATAATAATAACATAAACACAGTCATGAATGGTAAATTCAACAGCTAATAGCAGAGAACATTTACATAAATTAGTGACTCAATGGGGAGTGGCATGGTGACACATTGGGGATGGGGGGCACGGTGGCTCAGTGCTTAGCACTGCTGCCTCAAAGCCCCAGGGACCTGAGTTTGATTCCACCCTTGGACGACTATCTGTGTAGAGTTTCCCAGTGTCTGCATGGGTCTCCTTCAGGTGCACCGATTTCCTCCCATAATCCAGGGATGTGCAGGTTAGGTAGACTAGCAGGGTTATGGGGTTGGGTAGGGAATGCGTCTGGGTGGGATGCTCTTTGAGGGTTGGTGTGGACTCAATGGGCTGAATGGCCAGCTTCCACACTGAAAGGATTCTATGATTTGAAAGCAATTGCCGGAAATATATGAATGTTAATAAGAAAGTCTGTATCTAATCTTGTTGGGGCATACTCTTCCACTACTTATATACCATCAGCCTGCATGTCTAACATCCAGTCATGGATGAAATGCAGCCTCTCCTGATTAAACACTGGGAAAACCAAAGCCACTATTCACACTACCACATCCAATTTCTCACCACCCAATCCCATAAATATAATCCTTTGCCAAAGGCTCCATTCTCTCATAGGTCCTATCTCAGGCTAAAAAAGAATGTTTACATTCTCTTTGTGATTGTGACCTGAAATATTTACTTCTTTTCCCTCCATGGATTATGTCTGACCGACTGACTATTTCAAGCATTATCTGTGTACTTTCAAATCTCTAGGTGTCCAAAATATTCTAATATTTGTTCCTATTTCTCACCCTCTATAAACTCTGGCTCACCCAAAACCTTAGTGCTTGTATCCTAACCTACCTCTGTCCAACTCATCTATTACTTCTGTTCTCAATGATGCACATCAATAGACAATAGGTGCAGAATTAGGCCATTTTGCCCTTCGAGTCTGCACCACCATTCAATATGATCATGGCTGATCATCCTTAATCAGTATCCTGTTCCTGCCTTATCTCTATAACCCTTGATTCCACTATCTTTGAAAGCTCTATCCAACTCTTTCTGAAATGAATCCAGAGACTGGGCCTCCACTGCCTTCTGGGGGATTCCACACAGCCACCACTCTCTGGGTGAAGAAATTTCTCCTCATCTCTGTCCTAAATGGTCTACCCCGTATTTTTAAGCTGTGTCCTCTGGTTCGGCACTCACCCATCAGCGGAAACATGTTTCCTGCCTCCAGAGTGTCCAATCCTTTAATAATCTTATATGTCTCAATCAGATCCCCTCTCAGTCTTCGAAACCCAAGGGTATACAAGCCCAGTCGCTCCAGTCTTTCAGCGTAAGGTAGTCCCACAATTCCAGGAATTGACCTCGTGAACCTACGCTGCACTCCCTCAATAGCCAGAATGTCTTTCCTCAAATTTGGAGACCATAACTGCACATAGTACTCCAGGTGTGATCTCACCAGGGCCCTGTGCAGCTGCAGAAGAACCTCTTTGCTTCTATACTCAATCCCTCTTGTTATGAAGGCCAGCATGCTATTAGCCTTCTTCACTACATCAGTGCCTGGTTCCCCCAAAAACTGTAACTTAAGATTCTCATCCTTTATTTAACTTCCTTTATGGCTTCTCCTCTCACTAGCTTTGTAAGCTTTTTATCTCCACTACCCTGAGAATTCTTCAATTCTAACATCCAAACCACATCTTCTGCCTTTGCCTTAGCACTAGCAATCCTGACTTCAACCTTTGAGATTATAAGCACGACATTCTCTCAACAAATTCCTCAGTTGTTTTCTCACCTTAAAGACCCTCATCAAAGGTTCCTGTTTTGTTATCCTTCCTAATATTTTCTTCTATATTTTGGTGGGATTTTTTTATAATTACCATGAAAGGCTTTGGCTGTAACATACCAGAAAACTTAAATAATTAGTACCTTATAGCCAAATTAAAACAAATTTGTAATCAACCCAGTTCACAAATCCAACCAGATGGAGGTACTGAAGGTAACTTTTAATTTTGGTGTCGGTGAAAAACTGGAAATATTAAAGAAAATTCAGAGTTAGTGTATAATATGCAGCTGAACTGATAAAATAGCATTCCACATACATTGAAGCTGATAGCTACCCTCAAAAGTAGCATAAAAACAAATTACCTCGCACAAAGGAAGATGGCTGTGGTTGTTGCAGATTAGTCACCTCAGTTCCAGGACTTTACTGCAGGAGATTCTCAGGGTACTGCCTAGGCTCAGCCATCTTTATTAATGGTCTTACTTCCATCATAAAGTCAAAAATGGGGATTTTCACCATCTTCCACAATGTTCATGTCTGTTTGTAGCTCCTCAGATACTGAGGCAGTCCACAGCCAAACGTATAAAGATCTGGAAAGTATCCAGGGTTGAAAAGTGTGACGCTGGAAAAGCACAGCAGGTCAGACAGCATCCGAGGAGCAGGAAAATTGACGTTTCAGGAATAAAGGGTTTATGCCCAAAAGGTAAATTCTCCTGCTCCTCGGATGCTGCCTGACCTGCTGTGCTTTAGCAGTACCACACCTTTCAACTCTGATCTCCAGCATGTGCAGTCTTCATTTTCTCCTGGAAAGTATCCAGGCTTGGTCTGATAAATGACGAGTAACATTCATGCCACACAAGTGCAAGGCATTGTCCATCTCCAACAAGAGAGTAGAGTGGGTTCTTTCTTGATTATATGTTTTTGGAGATACGTCTCTTGATTAAACTTAAAATATAAGCCATAACTATTAATTTTACCTGGGGCAGTGTTTGTAGAGGGATAAGACGGTGTTATTTTCTGGGTTTGTAGACTGTGAAGATGCAAAAATGGCCTTTAATAGAGTGATATGTACTTCACGTCAGATGTGGGAGTTTAAAGAGAGTTTAAGGGTTACTGCAGATTATATTTGCATAAATGCTGTTGGCTGCAAATCCTGTCAGATCGAATGGATCGGTTGGAGAGACAGTTAGAAGCAATGAGGAATTTGCAATAGCAACAGTATGTGATGGATGGCAGTTATAGGAAGGGAGGGGAAGTCTGAGATACAGTCACATAGATGGGTTAACTCCAGAAAAGGTGAGGTAGGCAGCTAGTGCAGGAGTCTTTTGTGGATAACCCATTGCAAACAGATATGCTATTTTGGAAAATGTAAGGGGTGATGAGTTCTCAGGGGAATGAAGCATGCACAGCCAAGTTTCTGATATTGAGACTGGCTCTAATGCAACGAGGGGTACGTCGGGTTCCAAGAGATCAATTGTATTAGGGGATGCTCTTGTCTGTGTTACGGACAGACGTTTCTGTGGCCAGCAGCGAAAAAGCAGAATGGTGCGTTGTTTCCCTGGTGCCAGGATCAAGGATGTCGCAGAGAGGGTGCAGAATGTTCTCACAGGGAAGAGGGGCCAGCAAGAGGTCATTGTCCACATTGGAACCAATGACATAGGAAGGGATAAGTTGAGATTCTGAAGGGAGATTACAGAGAGTTAGACAGAATTTAAAAAGGAGATCCTCGAGAATAGTAATATCTGGATTACTCCTGGTGCTACGAGCGAGTGAGGGCAGGAATACGAAGATAAAGCAGATGAATGTATGGCTGAGGAGCTGGTGTATGGGAGAAGGATTCACATTTTTGGATCATTGGGGTAAAAGTAACCTGTACAAGAAGGACGGACTGCACCTGAATTGGAAAGGGACTGGCAGGGAAATTTGCTGGAGCTGCTCGGGAGGATTTAAACTAGTAAGCTGGTGCGGGGGGACCCAGGGAGATAGTGAGGAAAGAGATCAATCTAAGACCGGTAAAGTTGAAAACAGAAGCGAGTCAAACAATCTGGGCAGGCAAGGACAAGGTAGGATTAATAAATTAAACTGCATTTATTTCAATGCAAGGGGCCTAACAGGGAAGGCAGATGAACTCAGGGCATAGTTAAGAACATGGGATGGGATATCATAGCAATTTACAGAAACATGGCTCAGGGATGGGCAGGACTGGCAGCTTAATGTTCCAGGATACAAATGCTCCATGAATGATAGAAAGGGAGGCAAGAGAGGAGGGGGAGTGGCATTTTTGATAAGGGATAGCATTACAGCTGTGCTGAGGGAGGATATTCCCAGAAATACATCCAGGGAAGTTATTTGGGTGGAACTGAGAAATAAGAAAGGGATGATCACCTTATTGGGATTGTATTATAGACCCCCTAATCGTCAGAGGGAAATTGAGAAACAAACTTGTAAGGAGATCTCAGCAATCTGTAAAAATAATGGGGTGGCTATGGTAGTGAATTTTAACTTTCCAAACATAGACTGGGACTGCCATAGTGTTAAGGGTTTAGATGGAGAGGAATTTGTTAAGTGTCTACAAGACAATTTTCTGATTCAGTATGTGGATGAACCTACTAGAGAAGGTGCAAAACTTGACCTACCCTTGGGAAATAAGGCAGGGCAGGTGACTGAGGTGTCAGTGGGGGAGCACTTTGGGCCAGTGACCATAATTCTATTGGATTTAAAATAATGATGGAAAAGGATAGACCAGATCTAAAAGTTGAACTTCTAAATTGGAGAAAGGCCAATTTTGACAGTATTAGGCAAGAACTTTCGAAACTGATTGGGGGCAGATGTTCGCAGGTAAAGGGACGGCTGGAAATGGGAAGCCTTCAGAAATGAGATAACAAGAATCCAGAGAAAGAATATTCCTGTTAGGGTGAAAGGAAAGACTGGTAGGTATAGGGAATGCTGGATTACTAAAGAAATTGGGGGCTTGGTTAAGAAAAAGAAGGAAGCATATGTAAGGTATAGACAGGATAGATCGAGTAAATCCTTAGAAGAGTATAAAGGAAGTAGGAGTATACTTAAGAGATAAATCAGGAGGGCAAAATGGGACATGAGATAGCTTTGGCAAATAGAATTAAGGAGAATCGAAAGAGTTTTTACAAATACATTAAGGACAAAAGGGTAACTAGGGAGGGAATAGGGCCCCTCAAAGATTAGCAAGGCAGCCTTTGTGTGGTGTCACAGAAAATGGGGGAGATACTAAATGAGTATTTTGCATCAGTATTTACAATGGAAAAGGATATGGAAGATATAGACTGTAGGGAAATAGATGGTGACATCTTGAAAAATGTCCATGTTACAGAGGAGGAAGTGCTGGATATCTTGAAACGGGTAAAGGTGGATAAATCCCCAGGACCTGATCAGGTGTACCCTAGAACTCTGTGGGAAGCTAGAGAAGTGAGTGCTGGGCCTCTTGCTGAGATATTTGTATCATCGATAGTCACAGATGAGGTGCTGGAAGACTGGAGGTTGGCTAATGTGGTACCACTGTTTAAAAAGGGTGGTAAGGACAAGCCAGGGAACTATAGACCAGTGAGCCTGACCTCGGTGGTGGGCAAATTGTTGGAGGGAATCCTGAGGGACAGGATGTACATGTATTTGGAAAGGCAAGGACTGATTAGGGATAGTCAACATGGCTTTGCGCATGGGAAATCATGTCTCACAAACTTGATTGAATTTTTTGAAAAAGTAACAAAGTGGATTAGTGAGGGCAGAGCAGTAGATGTGATCTATATGGACTTCAGTAAGGCGTTCAACAAGGTTCCCCATTGGAGACTGTTTAGCAAGGTTAGATCTCATGGAATACAGGGAGAACTAGCCATTTGGATACAGAACTGGCTCAAAGGTAGAAGATAGAGGGTGGTGGTGGAGGGTTGTTTTTCAGACTGGAGGCCTGTGACCAGTGGAGTGCCACAGGAATCGGTCTGGGTCGTCTAATTTTTGTGATTTACATAAATGATTTGGATGCGAGCGTAAGAGGTACAGTTACTAAGTTTGCAGATGACACCAAAATTGGAGGTGTAGTGGACAGCGAAGAAGGTTACCTCAGATTACAACAGGATCTTGACCAGATGGGCCAATGGGCTGGGAAGTGGCAGATGGAGTTTAATTTAGATAAATGCAGGGTGCTGCATTTTGGGAGGCAAATCCCACCAGGACTTATACACTTAATGGTAAGGTCCTAGGGAGTGTTACTGAACAAAGAGACCTTGGAGTGCAGGTTCATAGCTCCTTGAAAGTGGAGTCGCAGGTATGCTTTCCTTTATTGGTCAGAGTATTGAGTACAGGAGTTGGGAGGTCATGTTGTGGCTTTAAAGGACATTGGTTAGGCCAATGTTGGAATATTGCTTGCAATTCTGGTCTCCTTCCTAATAGAAAGATGTTGTGAAACTTGAAAAGGTTCAGAAAAGATTTACAAGGATGTTGCCAGGATTGGAGGATTTGAGCTATAGAAGAGGCTGAACAGGCTGGGGCTGTTTTCCCTGGAGCGTCAGAAACTGAGGGGTGACCTTATAAAGGTTTACAAAATTATGAGGGGCATGGATAGGGTAAATAGACAAAGTCTTTTCCCTGGTTTCGGGGAGTCCAGAACTAGAGGACATATAAGTTTAGGGTGAGAGGGGAAAGATATAAATGGAGCTAAGGGGCAACCTTTTCACACAGAGGGTTGTACGTGTATGGAATGAGCTGTCAGAGGAAGTGGTGGAGGCTGGTACAATTGCAACATTTAGGAGGCATTTGGATGGGTATATGAATAGGAAGGGTTTGGAGAGATATAGGCCGGGTGCTGACAGGTGGGACTAGATTGGGTTAGGATATCTGGTCGGCATGGATGGGTTGGGCCGGAGGGTCTGTTTCCATGCTGTACATCTCTATGACTCTATGACTCTAAGAGAGAAGCTAATCATCACACCTTGACATTTAATGGCATTACCATCGCTGAACACCCCATTGTCAAAGGTATGGAGGTTACCATTGACCAAAAATTGAATTGGACTTGCCATTGACATACTATGGCTGCAGCAGTGGGTAGCAGGTCAGAGACATGGAATCCTACATCAAGTAACTCATCTCCTGACTTCTCAAAGCTTGTTCTTGGATGGTGCAACGAGCAAGTGAGTAGGCAGTGCAAGAGTGCATGTAGGGTTAATTGTGTTAGGGGCTGGAATTGGTGACAGAAAGTGAGGGAAGAAGTTGCAGGTTAGAGTGTGAGTGATGATCCTTGGTGGGAGGTGAGTACAATAGCAGAGATAGAGTGAGTGTGAGGTATCAGAGAGAAGATAATGGCATTTACTTTGATGGAGTGGAAAAGAATATTGACCTTCTTTCTACAGAGCTATGATTCCTTCAGTTGGCAGAAACTGCTCTAACCCAGGTGGTAACCTCACACCAGACTGACATGACCTGGTACCATGCTTCCTCGGGAAGAGTAAGTCCCATAAACGCATCTGCCCATTCCAGCAGGACCTCCAGATCCCTGCTTGCAAAACTGTGTAACAAATTTCCCTGTCCACCACGTTCAGGGCAAATGTCAGGAACAATGGAGGGCAGTTCCAAACCTATAATGCTTGTTCAGGTGCACATGGGCTTTTAAAGATAGCAGGAATACCAGTCCTTTGGTAGACGCCCTTGGAATAGCAAGTTGTTCCGAGAACAGAGTATGTCAAGGTGGGGCTAAAATCGGATCTATGGCACAGAATGAAGCGAGGTAATTAGTTAATGAGATGGGTTTGATAAGGTATGGCGAGAAATCTCACTCAGTTTCCTCGCAAGAATAATTCCAAAATACTTGACGCACTCACACTTAAACAAAAAGTTCTTAAGAGTCAGCTCATAGCAGATGATGCAGGTGTATTCAAGCGGAGAGATTCTGTTCAACTGAAGTTGATACATAAGAACTGTTAAACCCCAACAGTCAGTATCGTGGAAAGATAAGGCCATTCAGTCTATCAAAACTGTGCCAGCTCTTTCATTGATCATTTCAGATAATCCCTAACAGTTTTCTCCTTCAAATATTGGAAAGGTTACTATTGAATCTGTATCCATCACCCTATTGTAAGTGCAATTCACATTTTAACCACTCGTTGTGAGAGATATACTCATTCATGTTCCTTCTAATTTTGTTTTGCCTTAAATTCGTGTCCTATGGCTATCACACCATACTTAATCTAAATATCTCATGATTTTGAACATCATATCTCAAATGGTTATCATAAATGACATATAGATGATATGCTCTTTAAAGAATAACCACATTTTCCTGAAAATAAGATGAACTATGAAAGCTACAGTAGTAGTTAACTGGACTCGTATTTAATGCAATATTCTTTGATCTTTTATGGTTAGGTATCGCTGGCAAGGTCATTGTTGCCCATTCCTAACTGCCCTTGGCCACCAGGTTTGCCAGGCTAGTTAGAGATCAGTTAAAAGTCAAGCACATTGTTATTTCATTGGTCTGAAACTGAATGTAGGCTAGACTGGGTAAAGTTGGTAGATTTCCTTTCCTAAAAGACATTACTGAAACAGATGTGTTTTCACAATAAAATTGACAATGATTTTCTGATCATCATTACGAGGCAAATCTTTAAATCCAGAGTTATTAATTGAACTTAAATTGAACCAGCTGCTATATTACTATTTCAACTATGTACCCAGGCCTCTGAGTTGTTCGGTTAGTGACATTATTACTACATCATCCTAATCTCTCATGATCAATCTGCTTAGAAATATTATAACATCTCCAGCATACATGAGATTTGAAACCAGACCTTTTATCTCCAGAAGCAGGGACATTGCCATACCAGCCCTTCAACTAATACTGAAATAAAATCAAGCCATGTATTCTGCCGAAACCCAGGATTGAACCATGTAATTATTACTTGTAATTGTTTTGTAAGTATCATTCATCATTGTTTCTAAATTATCAACCCCTCTTCTGATTATATGTTTTGATTTTTGTACAATCAGAAACAAGAAAATCAAAAATATTGAAGGTGTGCTATACGCAAAAGACTTTAAAATGTTGTGGACTGGAATGGTTATTTATATTAATTAAACAAGTTATATCAGAAATCTCTCAGCACATACTGATATGAAGTTGAAGGCATGGAATGTTTCTTTAAGAGAGAGTGAATGCTGTTCGGAACTGAGAGCTTACAAGAGCAGTCTCAGATTGTACTGGAGAATTGAAAATATGTAACATTTGACTGTGAAGTGGATACTTGAGTTGGTTGCTATTTTGACAACAAGTTGAATTTAACCAGCTTAAATTATGCCCCAGGATATGAAAATCCAATGGAGTTTGAATTTATTGTTTTGCCACCAATGAGACAATCTGATGTTGGGAATTTTAAAAAGGCAGACATTTTAAAAATCAGACAGAGCAACTACCATCGAGAGAAAGACCCAAGACATTGAAACATTCTCTATCAAAGATACCTTTTCATATAAACCATCTTCATAGTAAAAAGAAAGAAAACAACCCAGGGAGATCTTCAGCTGGAAACAGAAAGACACCGAAAATGACAACCCCACCTCGTTGACCCATTCTATGTTTTGTCTCACCAGTATAAAGGAGACCACATTGTAAGCGATGAACACAGTACACTTGATTAAAAGAAATACAAGCAAAATGCTGGTGTCTTTGGGATGTCAAGTGTTTGTTGATTTCAACACAGTGGGCTCAGTTTCTCCTTCTTACACTTCCATTTACATCTCTATTTCTCCTTCACCATCATTAGCATTACCTTTGTCTTTAGCTTTGGCCAGTCTCACAATCTGTTCCACTTGCTCCTCTACCCCCTCTGTCAACCAGATAAAAGCCACCATTTTCCAGCCACTTTCAGTTCTGAAGAAGTCATATTAGATTTGAATGGACAACTCCCTTTCTCTCTCCACAGATGTTGCCAGACCTGCTGAGTTTCTCCAGCACTTTCTACTTTTATTTGAGGAGTTATGGCCAAAGTAAAATCCAGGAGGAAAACTGTGCCTTTGCAACCACTACCTTCATACAGTGCAGAGATTTTCTCCACCTCAAGTAATTGGGATAACTGCAGCATGCCAGTGCATCAATTAAACAGATTTATGTGCATCGATCTTCTCAAGCATGGATAAATAGCTGATGCCAAGAATCAAAATCATACATCAGTTGTTCTGTAGAGGTTTCTGATCTTTTGTGAGGAGACCAAAGTCTAAAAGATTTGAAATTGGCCTGTTAGCATGAAGACTTTTCCAAAAAAAAATTCAAATATGTGCCTAATAGTATATTAGTTTGCTTTAGCTCCAAGTGAAACAGATTGACAATGAATCAGAGTCTATGGAAAGCAGGAAGTACCTGCCAAAGAGTTGGCTCAGCAATCTTTCTGTGGAGAGTTCTCAAAAGACAGCTTTCCAAGTAACGTAACTGTGCAAGTAAGGCATTGGAACATATATATATTTGTGAACATACTACAAGCTGTTAAGCTGGAAAAGAGGAACTATTATTTACGACTTGAAAATGGACCCAATAATGCTAGTGATAAAATCAAAAATTGAGAATACAAAACTTGTATTATTGATGTCCATTTGCAGTTGATCTGGATACTCTAGGTCCAATATTCCTCCAACCTAATTTAGACAGCCATTAACTCTATTTGAAATCTCAGGTACATACTTAATTATATAAAGGTGGGATGTGCAATGAAATACAGGTGGTATTTTCTTGCCATGTTGTTATCCTTATCAACTTTAAACCTTCTTCATCAAATAAGGTGTTAACAAAGTTTATATTATTAGTTCCAGTCCGAAGACTGTCTACTTGTTTACTTGCAACATCTCTGATTATCACACTTGTATTGTTTCAATGTGACAATGTAGCAAATGTCACTGCCAACAGAAGCCTAGAATATATTCCAATTTATTTTGGTGATGACACAATATCTCACAACCAGAACACTGTTCACGAGCACAAATTGAAATGTCGCGACTATAAATTTATGAATTAAGAACATTCATTAGATGGTAGATTACAATAAACTATTGCCACATTTGATTGGAACCAACTTCTTAAAATCAACTTTAGCACAATTAGATAGAGTTTAATAATTTGGCATAATACTTCTTGCAGTTAACACCACTCTCCTCGATGCTGAATGCTCTGTTACATCTTTCTCTTTGATGAATTCTATTTGTTCTGAGGTTGAAGTAATTGTCAGAGGCTTCCAGTATTTCTTCAGAAGTAGTGTTGTTTCTTGTACACTTGGCAAGTTAAAACATCATCAACTACACTGACCATAAACTATGAGATACAGAGGCAGATTTGGGCCATTCAGCCCATCGAGACTGCTCCACCATTAGATCAAAGTTTATATGTTTCTCAACTCCATTCTCCTGCCTTCTCTCTATAATATTTGATCCCCTTACATATCGAGAACCTATCTATCTCTGTCTTAAATACACTCAATCACCTGGCCTCTACATCCTTCCACACCAATGAGTTCCACAGATTCACTAACATCTGGCTGAAGAAATTCATCCCCATCTCAGCTCGAAAGTGTCACTCCTTTACTCTGAAACTGTGCCCTCAGGTCTTAGTCTGTCCTACTAGTGGAAATATCTTCTCCATGCCCAGTCAGTTTCAATGAGGTCCCACCCTCAACCACCCCTCATAAGCCTTTCAGCCTCAAGATCATTCTTGTAAACCTGCTCTGGGCACCTTCCAAGGCCAGTACATCCTGAGAAATGCGTCCAAAACTGCTCACAATATTCCAAATGCTGTCTGACTAGACCTTTTACAACTTCAACATCACATCCCTGTTCTTAGATTAGATTACTTACAGTGTGGAAACAGGCCCTTCGGCCCAACAAGTCCACACCGACCCGCCGAAGCGCAACCCACCCATACCCCTACATTTACCCCTTACCTAACACTACGGGCAATTTAGCATGGCCAATTCACCTGACCTGCACATCTTTGGACTGTGGGAGGAAACCGGAGCACCCGGAGGAAACCCACGCAGACAGGGGGAGAATGTGCAAACTCCACACAGTCAGTCGCCTGAGGCAGGAATTGAACCCAGGTCTCTGGCGCTGTGAGGCAGCAGTGCTAACCACTGTGCCACCGTGCGTTCTTGTATTCCATCCTCTCAAATGAATGCTAATACTGTATTTGCCTTCCAAACTGCCAACTGAACCTGCGTGTTAACCTTAAGTGAATCCTGAACTAAGACTGCTAAGACCCTTTGTGCTTCAGATTGCTAAAGCGTCATCACATTTAAAAAATAGTCTACATTTCTATTCTTTATACCAAAGTACACAACCTCATACTTACCCAAATTGTATTCCAACTGCCACTTCTTTGCCCAATCTCCTAGCCTGTCCAAGTCCTTTTGCAGCCTCCTTGCCTCCTAAACACTATGTCTGTCCACCTATCTTTGCATCATCTGCAAACTCAGCAACAATGGCCTCAGTTCCTTCACCCAGATTATTAACATACAACAGGAATAGTTGTGGACCCAACACTAATCATTGGCTGCCTTCCTGAAAAACACCTGTATGTCCCCACTCTCTGCCTTCTGTCAGTCAGTCAACCCTCTACCCATACCAATACCTTGCCCCAACACCATGGGCTCTTATCTTATTTATCAGCTTCCTGTGCACCACCTTGTCAAATGCCTTTTGGAAATCCAAACAGGTAGCATTCACTGACTCTCCTTTGTTTGACTTGCTTGTTAACTCCTCAAAGAATTCTAACAGATTTGTCAGGCCTGACCTCCTCTTGACAAAACCATGCTAACTCATTCCTATTTTACCATGCACTTCCAAGTACTCCGTAATCTTATCCTTAACAACAGACTCTAAAATCTTACCAATGATGAAGCCCAGTTAACCAGCCTATACCTTCCCATTGTCTGCCTCCTCCCTTCTTAAAAAGTACACCTGCAAGAATGTGGAACCGTACTTCCATTCAGAACACAGAGCTATCAGAGGAAGACAAACCACACCCGCTTTTCACAAGTATCAACTCACAGATTCTGAAATGTAAAGATCCTGACAGCTACTTTGACAGCTGCTGTCCAAGTGTAAGTTTATAAGGCAAGGGAGATGTTAGGCTGCTGGGAGGATGGGGTGCCAGATGGGCAGGGGGACACGTTTCCAGGTGGATAGGATGCCAATGATGCCAGGTGAGTACAGGGTAGGATGGCAGGAATGTAGGGTGCCTGCTGGGGAGGGCATAAGGTGCTTCAGTAGGATGACAAAATGGATAGGCTACCAAGTGGGTGGAAAGCCAAGTAAGCATGGTGTCAGGATATAAGGTGGCAAGGAAAGTGATGCAATGTTTAAGGTAGGTTGAGGTGGGTGGAAGAAATTAGGTATGGTGTGGTAACAGGAAAGGTGGGTTTTGGGTCTGACTGTGCTAGGGAGGAGAAGAAAATCAGGTCCTGGGGCTTTATGGAGACGCAAGGTTTGGGGCTGGAATGAACACAGTCGTCACGTTGGGTCAGTGGCAGGGAGGGAGGCTGTACGTGTTGAATCCCAAACAGGGATCAGTGGGGCATAAATAGTCTGGCAGAGGTGTAATTAGGGGTGTGTGAAGTATGTATCAGGCCAACTTAATAATGATGCAAGAATAATACTGGGTATTTTCCTGAGTAATTAAAACAAAAACAGAAATTTCTGGCCAAATTCAGCAGGTCTGACAACATCTGTGAGAAGAATGCAGAGTTAACATTTTGAGTTTGATGAATCATCATCAAAACTTCCTCAGTAATGACTTTAATTTCATCACAACCCTCCAAAGTTTAAATTGAGACAGAGGGTTCTAAGTGCAGATGAATTTTTTAATTGCATAAATATACTTCATTTTAAAACTCTATGTACATGCACAGTTATTGATGCATTTCTATACAGTCTTTGCACATGAATAACAAGCAAACATTGGAATTTGGCATTCCTTGCAGTTGAATAGAAAACCCACTGCATTTCTTACTTACCCAAGATTATGTTTACATATATTTGGGCATCGAGAGGGTCTGACAAAGGAATTGCACAATGGAAAATTGAATATCCCAGGTAATTCCTTCAGATTATGCTACAACGGAGACTCCACAGTGATCTCATGCACCTTTCCTATCGATGCTGGCTAGGATAATGACTGCATGACAAGTGGAAAAGCTGGACCATTAAACTAAGCAGTGTAAAAGAAATGGGTACTTTATAATTTGAGAATATAGATGTGGATGATAGGAAATAACTGCTAATTATTCAGCTTATTCAGGAGCTAGTTATTTAAATAATTAACAATTAAACCATTAGTCGGGGCATAAAAACTTGCAATTATCCATTTAACAAACAGTACTTTGTCCGTACTCTTCATGGTTCCAACAAGCAGAAATAATAGAAATACTAAAATAAAAATAGCTCTGTAATTTTGAATAATTAAATTAATTATTGGCATGGTAAATAACATCTTTCTTTTTCATCTGAAGTGAATACAATTCAGGTAATGAAACTCAGTGTAGATCTTGCAGTTTCAAATGTGAAATGTGTGACAAGTTTCACAATGAAAAACAAAGCCTGAATTTGCCCACTGTTGGATCAGCAGTAGGGCAGGAATATTTCTTGATAATATAAATCCTCCACGAATCTGTTAGAAATTCATCCAAGGGTGCTCATTTGCTGTGCAGTTTTGTGCACTAAGGTTATTCCTAATAGTTCTACGGCAACTTGGAAAGAATGAGACATTTAATTCTATGGCAATCTCTAACATGCTACAGTGAGTTAGATTCATGTTCATTCATGAAGACTCACCTGAAGGCAAGCTCTTGGCGCACATTCTAATTTTTCATCCTGAGACTTTTTTTGGCCGTTTTTTTAGTGGTGGTTTGCCATTGTCTTCCATTCTCAGTGGCAGGGCAAGAAAGTAGGTACCAAGTCTACCTAAGCAAGAAACTGAATCACCTGCTTTACTGGCATTATTTTGAACCAAAGACTAGCCATCAATTGAGCTAACTGGACCTATAGTGAGTTCAAGGTGAACATTTTTATTTGAACTAGGGAGAGAGTGGGATACTGGAGCAGGAAGTACCCTTAAAAGTATATATTCTCTGGATAGGGATGGTAGTCAATGGAACATCCACTACCTCAATAAGTTCCACACAATGCAGCGAAAGGTTCACTCAATGCACAAAAGTTGTGAAGGCAAACCATGGCACTCTTGACAATACACATTTTGCATCACTCATATAACCTTTACGCAACTCCTTTGTGTTTCATTTAGAAGTCAAGGCATCCACAATAGTACATGGCCACGACTTTGCAAATAGATCATTAAAGAAATTGAATGATGCTTTGAATATGTTTTGGGAACAATGAATAGGTAAAATAAGTGATCACTAATGTGATTTAGAATTCTTCTGAGGGATTTCAATTAAAACTTTGGACATTTTCCAGTATCTGTTACAATGTTAAATGTATGTCAGCCTGACAGGGTCAACATTAGCCATAAATGGTACAGAATAGCCTAACACTAAAGTAGCGTAACATGATTTTTATATTTTAAGTTTTAGGGATTGGCTATTTAGTAACTTAAAAAGCCATGGAGAGAAAATATTTGCTATGCATTATTACCTGTCCATTATCAATTAGCAACTGAAACAGAAAAACATAGAAGAAACTCGAATAGGTCATTCAATGCTTCGAGCCTGCTCCACCATTCATTCTGATCATCAAGCTCAATACCCTAATCTCGCCCTCCCCCATATCTTTTGATCCCTTTAGCCATACAGCGATATCCACCTCTTTCTTGAAAACAAGTTGTTTTAGCCTCAAACACTCTATGGTAGTGAATTCCACAGGCTCACCACTCTCTAGATTAATACATTTCTCTTCATTTCATAGAATCCCTACAGTACAGAAAGAGGCCATCTGGCCCATCAAATAAGCACTGATCCTCCAAACAGCATCCCACTCAGACACAACACACTATTCCATCCCCACATGAATCTTTTACTATGACTAACCCACCCAACCTGCACATCACTGGACACTACAGGGCAATTGTTTTAGCACGGCCAATCCATTTAACCCACATATCTTTGCACTGTGGGAAGAAACCGGAACACCTGGAGGAAACCCATTGGTAGAATGTGCAAACTCCACTTAGACAGTTGCCCAAAGCTGGAATTGAACCCAAGTCCCTGGCACTGTGAAGCAGCGGTGCTAACCAGTCTTAAATGGTTTAACCCTTTAATAATTAAATTATGACCTCAGTTTCTGGGCTCACACCTCTTTTGGGATGTCCTTCCTACATCTAACCTGTCCAGTCCTGTTAAAATTTTATAGGTTTCTATGGGATCCTCCCTCATTCTTCTATATACCAGTGAATACAATCCTAAACAATTCAATCTCTCCTCACAGTTCAGTCCTGCCATCCCAGGAATCAATCTGGTGCACTCCCTCTATAGCAAGAGCATTATTCTTCAGGTAAGTAGATCAAAACAAAGATCAATATTTCAGGCATGGCCTCACTAACGTGTTGTACAAGTGCAGCAACACATCCTTGATCCTGTACTCAAATCCTTTCACTATGAAGGCCAACATACAGTTTGCCTTCTTTACCACCTTCTATGCCTGCATACTGGTGCACAAGGTCATCCAGATCTTGTTGAAAATTCCTCTCTCTCAATTTACAGCCATTCAAATAATAATCTGCTTCCTTATTTTTGCTACTGAATTACAGAACCTCAAGGAGGTATCAAAAAAGAAAATAGATATTCAAACTGTAGCAGGAATGCATGGTGCATTAGAATGCTAAAAAATGAGGCAGATGACTCACGGCACTCATGAAAATTCTTCTTTGAATATTAACAAAGTTCTATGTATAATATCTCAAAAGAAGAGTTTTTTCCTCATTCTTCAAATCAAAGAGGTAAACCAATAAAAATACCAAGAGACCTGCAGCAAGTCAAGCACCAATGCTGGCTCATTATATCATTTATCTTCAAAAAGGATTAGTGAAGATAAAATATTATTGGAGGTTAGAAACCGGATCCATTATGTAGAGTTCAATCAAAAAGAGTGCCACTTTATTCAAAGATGATGAGAGAGGGATCAGACAGCCTGTCAGTTACTTTTGAAAGAAACTGACCACATGTCCATAGAAATATTCAACAATTGAAAAGAAGACACTTCTGTTGGCTCTATATCATTTTGAAATATAATCAACAACAATGAGGAAAAGTGTTATTTATACAGAAATTTTGAAATAATTTAGGATGAGCTTACGGTTGTTTTGGTGGAGCTTAATCCTCCAAATATACAATTTAAAAATCATTCTAGTACCTGTAAAAACATGTTGTAGCGGACACTTTAACAAGAGTATATATGAAGGAAACAGAGCTCTGAGATGCAAATGGAATAATGGAGTAAAGTATGATTGTCATGAAACTCATATCTGTCAATGTTATATTTCTATGAATATGACAAAGAAATAGTGGTTAAAAAGTGTTTATTGGAAAATTAAAATGCTTCTTAAAAATACATTTTCATTCTTCATTGTAGGAAAATGTGATGAAAAGTATGTAATTTACATATAAACATTCTCTTAAGCTTTCAAATTTTAAACCAATGGAAGTTGGGTGTTGATCTATTTACAAAAAGGGGTTTAAAAATTGACTGATTATATCTCTCCAGAACTATGATCTTATACTAGTTTGAGCCTTCTGGAGTTTCAATGGAAGTTTGTTTGTATTTTGAGGGTTTATGACAAGAGAGCAAAAATATTGAAAGACATTAGCTTGCCTTTGGAGTGAGAATAATCAAGGATTGAATTAAGCCTAGAAAAACTCAAAGGTTATAAAGGTTTTGAGCAATTCAAAGATGACCTGACTAGAGTCTGAGGCAGGTACAGACTCTCCTAGATAAATGAGATTATTCAAGAGCACTTAAGGAATAAGTTACCTCAAGAAAATAAAAATAAATCTATGTTAGGATTCAAGGGAAACACTTTCAGCTCAGGAAAAAGCTGTTAGGTCAAACCTACAGATTGGACAGGAAAGAAAATTTCTCTGGTTTAAGATTAACTGTAAAGTGATGGTGTTGGGAAGTAAATGGGATTTTGTTTCCCTATACATTTTTAAATAGTTCAAACTGTGATATATTTAGATAGCTTGGATGCATTCATGTTATTTTTATTTCTTTTGTGTAATAAACTTTTATTGCTAAAACCAAATCTGTAGCCTTATGTGTTTATGCTTTAGAGAAAGTCAGCCATGTTAAATTAAAACAAAATATATTTAACATGCCATATTTTATTTTGGGCTCTGGCTTATGTAGTGATATCATCTGCTGGGATCACAACAACAGACATGCCAACCTCAGTGTCTCATAAATATATGAACTCTTAAAAAGCAAGAAAAGTGGTACAAGACGGTAAGGAATAGGTACAGGAGTGGGTCATTCAAACCACCAATTTTGCTCCGTCATACAATAGGATTATGGCTGATTCGACATTCATCACACTCACTTTCCTGACCTTTCCCTAAAACCCTTGAATTCCCTACTGATCAAGAATCTATCCATCTCAGCCTTAAATACACACAGTAACTCTGGCCTCACAGTTCTAAAGTTCCAAAGATTCACAAGCCTCTTAGAGAAGAAATTCTGCCTCATCTTATTCTTAAATTGGCACTTCTTTATTCTCAAACTATTCTCTCTGCTCCAAGATTCTCCCATGAGGGGAAACATCCTCTCAACATTTACTCTGTCAAGCCCCTTAAGAATCCTGTATGTTACATTGAGATCACAACTCATTTTGCTAAATTCTAATTAGCAGAGCCCCAACCCATAACAATCAGAATGTGCCACATTTTACAATTGTAATTCAACATAGATTGCCTGTAATAAAACAAAGAGCTGTGGATGCTGTAAACCTGAAACAAAAGCAGAAAGTTTGGAGAAACTTAGCAGGTCTGACAGCATCTGTGGAGAGAAAACAGAATTAATGTCTTGAATTCAGTGACTATTCTTCAGAACTAGCCCGCTGAATTTCTATGTATATGTTGAACATAGATTGATTATTGGTTTATAAACCTCATTACAGGCTTATTTACTGTAACAGGAGAAAAAATTTACTGGAATATAGTTACCTGGTACTGTACCAATGGAAATTTTGTAATAACTGGACCTTCTGACAGCTTGACACCAGTTGTTGGTCACTTTCAATGCTACTTTCAAGTAACTATCAGTGAAACAGACAGCTCAATTTTTTTTTAATAAAGTCAGGAGCTTGATGTGTATTCTTCTCTTCCATGCACACATCAGTTGTGACCCTGATCAGAAACAACCAGAACAGTAACACTGATCCTGTTCATATCCTGTTCTTACTTATTAACTTCTGATAAAGAACTGTCCATTAACTGACATTTTTGGTTTACTGACATTAACTGCACTAGTACATGTCAGGTAATTGAAAATTTTCTGTAATGTGTTTGACAATGCTATACTTTTTTAAAAAAAATCTCATGTTATTCTCACACATGTTTAAGAAGGGCCTTCCACCACAGTCACTTGTGGCTGAAATAGGTGCCTCATGGCATGAAACTTAACTCTTAAGGGTTAATAAATTAATACATTCAACTACATTAATTTACAATGGGATAACTACTGTCAACTCCAAATTTGAGTTATTCATTTATCATTGTGACAGTTATATGAACATATGAATGATAACCGTACATAAAGACTCTCTGGCCCATCTAGCCTGTTCAGTGTGATTGTGATACCTAAGCAAAATTGACATTTGGATTCCCACTATCCCACTGAAAAGTTGTTGGAGAGTTCAGCACCGCTGCAGTGAGTTACCCTGCATGCATCTGATTATCATGGATGCATTACTTTGGCTCAGTGCAAGACTCCTGTCCTTGGAGGGGACCTGGGAGGAAAGTTCACCTTCAAGAATAGCTTGTTAGTCAGATGGTCGACAGACATCTGGTCTCAGCAGTGATCTTTGGAGATTAGCTGCAGTCCCTGCAAAGATCATCATTGCAATGGATGGCAGTTAAGCTGTGTTGGGATTTGACTGTGCCAGGCTAGGAGGCATGGTAAAAGGAATGAGGAAGATGGGTATGGGGTGCAAGGTGCATTGGTGGTGGGGAAACTGGGGAAGAATTCCAATGAGTTCAAGATGCCCGTAAAAGAGGAATCCCACCTTTCCACCAATAATCTGAAGAGTAGGACCTAGTAGGTTTTGGCTCTAATGTTGGCCCACCACTTGAACAGTCGAGATGGGCAGGAAAAAACTCCAAAATGACCAGTTGGGTTTCATTTGGTTCAAGTATGAAGAGTTACACAATGCCCTCTCTGCCATCCGCAGATTTTGCAACTGAAACAGTAGCAGTAGGGTGGTGGGAAGCAGGCAGCTGTAAAGATGTCTAACACCCATTTGCCTGTATGTCGATCTGTCTTAGACGTTTTTTTGGAAGGTGGGGAAGGTCAGTGTAAAGGTCTTCTTGAAATAAAGTTAACATAAAAAGGGCTAGGTCATTAGGAAAACAGATATTCAAAAAACAATATACTGCACTGTCCTTATACCAATTAAAAACAATCTGAATTGTTATTGAAATTACACTGAAAGTCCAAAACCATGGTGACTAAGCTAAGGGAGAACATTTAAACATTAAGAATAAGTGGGAACTGAGAAGTATAAGAGAAGAAATTTTCTTATTAGAAAATGTTTTGAAAGTAGAAAAGGTGAAGCAGACTCAACAGGGAGGGCAGTTATGGCTAAATGACGGGTCAACAACAGTGGAGAAGTGAAAAAGCAGTAAACTGTTTGGTGTGAGTGGAGTGAAGGAGCATACTGGAATTTGAAAATTAAGCCAATACTTTTAACTCAATTCCCTAGGGCTTTTGCCCAAGGTGAATGGGACACAGCAGAGGGAAGACATTAAAAGATGTTTACAGCTGTCATTTTCACTCTGCTCACCAGCACCTCCTCGCCGCCACTCAACAGTTACCAGTTTTTCCTTCATACCAAACTTTAACTTATCTCATTAAAAAGATCAAGAGCCAGCCTCAGGACCTTGCAAAGTTGCTGTCTGGAACAAAGACATAAATTAGTATGCTAAGGTAAAGTCATCCCAGTTCTGTAAAGGGCAGGATTGAAGAAGAAGGTGGTTGGGAGACTGTTATTTGGTGTGCTGGCAAGTTCCAATCTCTGGCCTATCTTGCCAGGGGCAGCATGAAAGTGCAAAGCAGTGTGGCAGCCAGTTTGCATGATATGGATGGACTGGGGATTGTGTTTTTCTTATGTAGAAGTCAAAACCCAGCAGGTGTCAAGAGGCAGTTTATGGGAGTCTGGCCAGGGGTTCTACAGGCCACTTTGAAGTACCTTTCCTGCTCTCCCTTAGGGGGCACAGAGATCACAGACCACTGTTGCAACCACAGACCATCGCGTGAGAGGGTTTCTCCTAAAATCTTCCACCCCAATACATTCTCATTTACTCATGAAACACTTTAATTAAAGGAAAAGTGTTGTAATTAATTTAAATTCTGAGAATATGACAACGTCAGGCTGTTTCTTAACCATTCTGTTGGACAGCTTTCCAAATTTTGGCACAAAACCCTGATGTTAGAAAGGGGGACTTTTCAGGATTGACAGCACTGGGCTTGTCATTGCTTTTTTCCATTGACTGACCTGACATGGTGTGATCTGCCTAGTTTCATTTCCTTTATTTAGATTTTGTCATAGTTTGATACAACTGGGTTGTTTGCCAGGTTATTTTTGAAATTATTTAAAAGTCAGCCACATTACTGTGTATTTTGAGGCACATGTCAGCCAGACTGGGTAAAGACAGCAGAGTTCACTCCTTAAAGAGCATTCATGAACCAGATGGGTTTTTACATCAATTCGTAGTCATCATTACTGAGAGTAGTTTTCGATTCAAGATTTGTCAATTGAATTGTCTCACGATCCTTTTGCCTCATTCTCACTAAATCTTTCATCCTACATTCTCCAAACCACCTGACATACCCATACTTGGTTACTCTCTTCTGGTGGTATTGTTTCAACATCCTCATACATTGCAGCCAATTTTTTTTTCCATCAGTCTGGGAGATCAGACAAACAATATTTTAACTATCTTTCTGAATACCTTCCATGGACCAGTGATGCTTGTTTTCACCCTACATAGGCAATAAAACCAATACTTCACCCACAATTAAAATATTTGGATTCTGCCATGTTTGCCCATCTACCCATCTCCTCATGATTGGGAATTCTAAGGTGTTCCTGAGCATTTTTTAGGCTCCCATAAGCTACACTTGAAACAAGGATACGTAATCTCACATGGAGGGTTCATCAAAGAAAACTTTTGTTGGTTACTTTCAGAGGACCACTTATCTCATGTCCAGAAACCAATTAAGTGGACTGAAATGACTGAAATTTGGAACACTGTTCTTAGGCAGCAAACAAAAGTTACAGCACTTTGACCCAATTATGAAGACCTACTGATCATCATTTTCAGAGTTTGATGGTACCGCATTAAAGTCTTTTCTGTCTGTGGGAAGTACACTTAGAACTTTAAATATATTACACCTAGACTTCTCACAACTTCAAGAAAAATGGTAAACATAAAATTTGAACCTTGATATGTCTGGATCCCAATCGGTAATCCATATCAAGTAAAGAATGGGAATAATGTCTCTATCTTAGCAGATTCTCAAGGGAATGGTTTCTGGGAACTGCAGAGCCGTATCCATAATAGTGAGGACACATGGGTGCCCTTTGTTTTGATGAGAATTCTCTGTAACTCTCAGATGCCTTGTTCACCTCCCATGCACTCGCAGCAGTGTTTATACTTGGCCTCACAACTAAAGTCAGAGCTACAACTTGGTCTGTTGTACTCTCAGTCAAGGCTCCTTTCTTTTCAAAGAACGTGCTTACCCCAACAGTTCCTATGAGTTTACCTTACAAGTTCCAGCAACCTACAGGAAGGTGGCCTGACCCTGTGGGGAACAGGACTTGCTGAGACCATATCTGGAGCACTATGTACGATTTTGGTCTCTTTATCCAAAGAATGATATTCTTGTTATTGAAAATGTGCAAAAAAGATTTGCCGACTGCTTCTTTGAATGGCAGGACTGATGTATGAAGAGAGACTGGACCAATTAGGACCACATTCAATAGAATTTAGAAGACTGAGGGGGAAGATCTCATAGAAACATTTAAAATTCTAACAGGTCTAGATAGGTAAAACATAAGAAAGATGTTCCTGTTGGTCAGGAAGCCCAGAACCACGGGTCAGAGTCTGAGTTATTTTTCCCATCTGAAAACCAAGCAATCACCAAACAAAATACAGTTTCAACAAACAAGCCAAAACAGCTAACCAGCTGATTTCTATGAAGCTAGTCCATGCAATTAACCATGGGGGAGGTTATTTAGGTGAAATTTCTTCATCCAATGAGCAGTGAGGCTGTGGAATTCTCTGCCACGGAAAGCAGTTGAGGCCAAAACATTTAATGCTATCAAGAAGAAATTATACGTAGTTCTTAGGGCTAACAGGATCAAAGGATATAGGGAGAAAGTGAGAACAATACTGGATGATCAGCCATGATCATATTGAATGGCAGAGAAGGCTCAAAGGGTCGAATGGCCCAGTTCTACTATTTTCTATGTTTCAAGTTATGGCCATGGAAACACTTCGGCTTTCAGATGTCTTTTTTACCCTCAGCTCCTTCCTTTCTTGCGTGAAGAGATCACAGGATTCACACCAGGAATGACCCAATTTTATATTTGACTGAGATGGGAGAAGCACACACTCTTATTCCAGTCACACCATTCCACAGGTCACAACATAGCTAATTATATGCTTTCTCTGTATTAGTCTGAAAATAAAGAGATCCATCAACCAGGTTTATTCAGTAAACTCAAATTATATGTTTTTATTGAGCTATGTCTCTTGATTAAACTAAAAAATATAAGCCATAAGTTTTAAGTTAGCCTGGAGCAGTGTTTTGTAGAGGAATAAGACAGTGCTATTTTCTGGGTCTGTACACTGAAAGAGCAAAAATGGCCTTTAGTTGAGTGATATGCTCTTCCTGTTGGATGTGGGAGTTCAGGGAGAGTTTACAGGTTACTGAAGATTATATCCTCAATAAGTGCCGTTAGTTGTGAATCCTATTAGATCGAATGGGTCGGTTGGAAAGACAGTTAGAGACAATGAGGAATTTACAAGAGAAAGGGGATGTGATGGATGGCAGCTTTAGGAAGGGAGAGAAGTTGCACATACAGTCACATAGGTGGGTTGAGTCCAGGAAAGGTAAGAGAGGTAGAGAGGTAGTACAGGAGTCTTCTGAAGTTTATCCCCATTTCAAACAATTTGGAAAATGTAGGGGGTGACTGGCGCTAAGGCAATGAGCGGTACATCGGGTTTCAAGAGATCAATTGTGTTAGGGGACTCTCTAGTCTAAGGCACAGACAGATGTTTCTGTGGCCAGCAGCGAAAAGACAGAATGATGTGTTGCCCCCCTGGTGCCAGGATCAAGGATGTCTCAGAGAGAGTGCAGAATGTTCTCAAGGGGGAAGAGGGACCAGCAGATCATTGTACACATTGCAACCAATGACATAGCAAGGGAAAAGGATGAGATTCTGAAGGGAGAATACAGACGGTTAGGCAGGAATTTAAAAAGGAGATCCTCAAGAGTAGTAACATCTGGATTACTCCCGGTGCTACGAGCTAGTGAGGGTAAGAATAGGAAAATAGAGCAGATGAGTGCATGGCTGAGGAGCTGGTGTATGGGAGAAGGATTCACATTTTTGGATCACTGGAATCTCTTCTGGGGTAGAAGTGACTTGTACAAGAAAGACAGATTGCACCTGAATTAGAAGGGGACTAATATACTGGCAGGGAAATTTGCTAGAACTGTTCAGGGTGGGGGGATGGAACCCAAGGAGATAGTGAGGAAAGAGATCAATTTGAGACTGGTACAGTTGAGAATAGAAGCAAGTCAAACAGTCAGGGCAGGCAGGGACAAAGCAGAGAGCAAGGTAGAACTGATGAATTAAACTGTATTTATTTTCAATGCAAGAGGCCTAATAGGGAAGGCAGATGAACTCAGGGCATGGTTAGGAACATGGGACTGGGATATCGTAGCAATTACAGAAACGTGGCTCAGGGATGGACACGACTGGCAGCCTAATGTTTCAGAATACAAATGCTACAGGAAGGACAGAGAGGGAGGCAAGAAAGGAGGGGGAGTGGTGTTTTTGTACTGTACTGAGGGAGGATATTCCCGGAAATAAATCCAGGGAGATTATTTGGGTGGAACTGAGAAATATGAAACGGATGATCATCTTATTGGGATGATAATATAAACCCCCTAATAGTGAGAGGGAAATTGAGAAACAAATTTGTAAGGAGATCTCAGTTATCTGTAAGAATAATAGGGTGGTTGTGGTAGGGGATTTTAACTTTCCAAACACAGACTGGGACTGCCATAATGTTAAGGATTTGGATGGAGGGAAATTTGTTAAGTGTGTACAAAAAAATGTTCTGATTCAATATGTGGATGTACCTACTAGAGAAGGTGCAAAACTTGACCTACTCTTGGGAAATAAGGCAGGGCAAGTGATTGAGGTGTCAGTGGGGGAGCATTTTGGGGTCAGCGACCATAGCTCTATAAGTTTTAAAATAATGATGGAAAAGAATAGACCAGATCTAAAAGCTGAAGTTCTAAAGTGGAGGAAGGCTAATTTTAATGGTATTAGGCAAGAACATTCAAAAGCTGATTGGGTGCAGATGTTCGCAAGTAAAGGGACGACTAGAAAAAGGGAAGCCTTTAGAAATGAGATAACAAGAGTCCAGATACAGTATATTCCTGTTAGGGTAAAAGGAAAGGCTGGTAGGTAGAAGGAATGCTGGATGACTAAAGAAATTGTGGGTTTGGTTAAGAAAAGGAAGCATATGTCAGGTATAGACAAGATAGATCAAATGAATTCTTAGAAGAGTATAAAGGCAGTAGAAGTATACTTAAGAGGGAAATCAGGAGGGCAAAAATGGGACATGAGATAGCTTTGGCAAATAGAGTTAAAGAAAATCCAAAGAGTTTTTAGAAATACATTAAGGACAAAAGGGTAACTAGGGAGAGAACAGGGCCCCTTGAGATCAGCAAGGCGGCCTTTGTATGGAGCCACAGGAGATGGGGGAGATACTAAATTAGTATTTTAAGAAGAACAAAGAACAAAGAAAATTTACAGCTCAGGAAAAGGCCCTTCAGCCCTCCAAGCCTGAGCCAATCCAAATCCACTGTCATCAGTGTTTATTGAGGAAAAGTACATGGAAGATACAGAATGTAGGGGGATAGATGGTGACGTCGTGAAAAATGTCCTTATTACAGAGGAGGAATTGCTGGATGCCTTAAAACATGTAAAAGTGGATAAATCACCAGGACCTGATCAGGTGTACACCAGAACTCTGTGGAAAGCTAGGGAAGTGATTGCTAGGCCTCTTGCTGAGATATTAGATTAGATTAGATTACATTACAGTGTTGAAACAGGCCCTTCGGCCCAACAAGTCCACACCGACCCGCCGAAGCACAACCCACCCATACCCCTACATTTACTCCTTACCTAACACTACGGGCAATTTAGCATGGCCAATTCACCTGACCTGTACATCTTTGGACTGTGGGAGGAAACCGGAGCACCCAGAGGAAACCCACGCAGACACAGGGAGAACGTGCAAACTCCACACAGTCAGTCGCCTGAGGCGGGAATTGTATCATCGATAGTCACAGGTGAGGTGCCGGAAGACTGGAGATTAGCTAATGTGATGCCACTGTTTAAGAAGGTAAGGACAAGCTAAGGAACTACAGACCAGTGAGCCTGACGTCGGTGGTGGGCAAGTTGTTGGAGGGAATCCTGAGGGACAGGATGTACATGTATTGGAAAGGCAAGGACTGATTAGGGATAGTCAACATGGCTTTGTGCGTGGGAAATCATGTCGCACAAACTTGATTGTTACTTATTCAAAAAACTCAAAGAGGATTGATGAGAGCAGGCATGATCTATATGGACTTCTGTAAGGCGTTCGATAAGGTTCGCCATGGGAGACTGGTTTGCAAGGTTAGATCTCACGGAATACAGGGAGAACTAGCTATTTGGATTCAGAACTGGTTCAAATGTAGAAGACAGAGGGTGGTAGTGAAGGGTTGTTTTTCAGACTGGAAGTCTGTTACCAGTGAAATGCCACATGGATTGGTGCTGGGTCCACTACTAAGTGGTATAGTTATTAAGTTTGTAGATGACACCAAAATTGGATGTGTAGTGGACAGTGAAGAAGGTTACCTCAGATTATAACGGGATCATGATCAAGTGGGCCAATGGGCTGAGAAGTGGCAAATTAAGTTTAATTTAGATAAAAGTGAGGTGCTGCATTTTGGGAAAGCAAATCTTAGCAGGACTTATACACTTAGTGGTAAGGTCCTAGGGAGCGTTGCTGAACAAAGAGACCTTGGAGTGTAGGTTCATAGCTCCTTCATAGTACAGGTGCAGATAGATAAGATAGTGAAGAAGGCATTTGGTATGCTTTCCTTTATTGGTCAGAGTACTGAGTTGAGAGGTCATGTTGCAGCTATACAGGACATTGGTTAGGCCACTGTTGGAATATTGCGTGCAATTCTGGTCTCCTTATCAGAAAGATGTTCTGAAACTTCAAAGGGTTCAGAAAAGATTTATAAGGATGTTGCCAGGATTGGAGGATTTGTGCTATAGGGAGAGGTTGAATAGGCTAGGGCTGTTTTCCTTGGAGCATCGGGGGCTGAGGGGTGACTTTTTTGAGGTTTATAAAATCATGAGGGGCATGTATAGGATAAATAGACAAAGTCTCTTCCCTGGGGAGGGGGAGTCCAGAACTAGAGGGCTGAGAGGGTTGAGAGGGAAAAGACAAAAGAGAGAACTATGGGGCAACCTTTTCATGCAGAGGGTGGTACGTATATGGAATGAGCTGCCAGAGGAAGTGGTAGAGGCTAGTACAATTGCAACATTTAAAATGCATTTGGATGAGTATATGAACAGGAAGGGTTTGGAGGGATATGGGGCGGGTCCTGGCAGGTCGAACTAGATTGGGTTGGGATATCTGGTCAGCGTGGACAAGTTGGACTGAAGGTCTGTTTCCGTGCTGTACATCTCTACGACTCTAAATGATTGAATATGTTTTATTTTATATTAAATCAACAAAAATACAAAACTGATAAACTCATACACAATGTAACATGAAAATATCTTGAAACACAAACATATATCTTTACACGCACACACCAGGTAAAGTGGATAAGAAATTTCTCTCAACAGAAGTTCACCTTGGGGGGTGAAAAACCTTTTGTTCAATAACAGTTCTTGAAAGCAATAAAGTGTTGAATGTTAAGATGGCTGTTTATTCTGGCACACACAGACCAGGTCACTAGACATATCAGTCGCCTCTGGGGTCTTGGCAGATGCAGCTTGATCAGGAAGCAAAGTATCAAGAAATCTTCGTGATGCACTTCACAAGGACAATGAGGATTCACAAGGGACTTTTGAAACAACAAAGAGACAAGTTGGGTAATCTTTCCTCAACAGGAGATTTTTTGCCCCCATTTGAGAACCAAGTAATCTCCAAACAAAATACTGCATCATTACACAAGCCAAAACAGCCAACCCCAATGCTCCAGCTGATTTCTACAAAGCGATTACATGCAATTGGCTTCTGTGGAATCCGTGAAATTCATTCCCCACAGCGTGGCCATTGAGTAGATTTCAAGGGGAGATAGACAGATTTTTAATGAGTAACAGGTTAAGTGGTTATGGGGAGCAGGTAGGAAAATGGAGTTGAGGTCAAAATGAGATCAGCTATAATCCTATTGAAGGATGGAACAGGCTTGAGAACTAAATTGCCTAGTTCTTATGCTCTTGTATTAGCAGAGGTCATGTGATTTCCCAGAAATGTGTTTTTGAAGTCATAGAGTCCTACAGCACGGACACAGGCTCTATGGCCTAAATTGGTCGATGCTGACCAAAATGCCCACCTACACTAACCCCATTTCTCTGCACTTAGCCCATATCCTTCTAAACCTTTCCTATCCATGTACTTATCCAAATGCCTTTTAAACGTTGTTAATGCACCCACCTCAACAACTCCCAATGGCAGTCAATTCCATGTGCGTACCACCCTCTATGCAAAAAGTCTGTTGCTCAGATTCTCTTTTATTCTTTTCCCTCTAACCTTAAACTGATGCCCTCTAGTCCTTGATTCCCCAACCCTGGGGAAAAAGACGAGTGAATTCACCCTATCCATGTCTCTCATGATCTTATACACTTCTATAAGATACCCCCTCAGATTCCTATGCTCTAAAGTAAAAGGTCCTAGCTTGTCCAACTTCTCCCTATAATTCGGACTGTTGAGTCCTGGCAACATCCTTGAAAATTTCTACTGCACTTTTTCCAGTTTAATAACATCCTTCCTATAATAAGGCGACCAAAATGGAACACAATACTCCAAGTGCGACCTCACCAAAGTCCTGTACAATTGTAACATAACTTCCCAACTTCTATACTTAGTGCCCTGACTGATGAAGGCCAGTTTGCCAAAAGCCTTTTTTACTGCCCTGTCTACCTGTGACTCCACTTTCAAAGGACCGTGCACCTGAACTCTAAGGTCTCTCTGTTTCACTACACACCTTAAGGCCCTACTATTCACCATGTAACTCCTACTTTGATTTGACTTTCCAAAATGCAAGACCTCACACTTATCTATATTAAACTCCATTTGCCACTTCTCAGCCTACTCACCTTCTGTGATTTCTGACAACTTTCCTCACTGTCAACAATACTGCCTATTTTGTAGTGTCATCTGCAAACTTGCTAATTATGCCTTATACATTCCCATCCTAATCATTGATATAAACAGCAAAAGTCTTTTTTTAAAAGTTCCTTTTATTGAATAGAACTTGAAATAAAAGAATTTTTCACAATTGTTCAAACTCAAGTCATCAAACAAAAACCTTAATATGAGGCCTTCAACAGATATTCATTGCAAATTTGTCAATTCATAATTTACAACTGATTACTGAGAAACAACTGTCTAGATTGCGTACTGCTGTCACTTAAACCAGATGTAAAGAGCTAGCAAGACCTCAAAGGTGGTAGTCTCTGGATTACTCCCATATTAAAAACTGGTGAACATAAAAAGAAATTAACTAGAAGAGATGAATGAATGGCTGGGAAGTCGGTACACAAATGAGAGATTCAGATTGCTGGAACACTGGAGCTACTTTCATGTGGCTATATGATGCTCTGGTCTTAAGAGAGAACTAACTCAAAAAAAAGGGCAGGACTGTGTACTAATTATTCCTGGATACAGCATGCTCAGGAAAGTTAGAGAATGGAAGAAAGGAGGTGGGCTAACAAAACTGATTCAAAAGAAAATATAATGATGAAAAGCTAGGTGTCCTAGAGGAGTCAATGGAAGAATCAATGAGGTTAAAACTAAGAAACAAAAGAGATAGTATACTACTGGAGTATTCTAATAGCCACCATCTAGTAGAAAATATGCAAAGCGACAAATTTGTCAGGAAATCTTGGGAGATATGCATAATCTATAGGTAGTTATAATGGGTAATAAATTATCCTAATATTGACTGGGATAGTAATAGTATAAAGGGTAGAGAGGGGGAAGAGTTTATGAATTGCCTCAGGAGAAATTTCAAGATCAGTATGCTTCTCACCAAAGAGGGAGAAAGCGCTGATGGATCTGATTATGAGAAAAGATGTGTGTCAAGTGGATCAAATGTCAAAAGAGCAGAACATAAAGGATCGTGATCATACGAAGATGGACAAGGAGAAATCCAAAGGGGGAATTAATTAAATGTGGGTGAGTTCAGTAGGGAGAATGAATTTGGTTCAGGTAAGTTGGAATCAAAATTAACAAGCAAAACTTTAAATGAAGAATGGACTGTGTTCAAGTTTGAATGTTTAGGTACACTTCCCACCAAAGAAACAGGTAGGACGTGCAAATCCAGAGCTTCCTGAACGATGATAGAGGTAGCAAGAAAAATGAGAGAAAGCATCAGTATCGTATATGGTAAATGACAGCAGGGTAACATAATTGAAAATCAGTCTGAATATAGAAAGTTCAGAAGGCAAGTGAATATAAAAAAAAGAAAAACAGAGCATGAGACGAGACTAGCAATGAGCATAAAAAGGAATCCTTCCATAGATACATAAATAATAAAAAGTTGGTAAAAGGAAAAATGGGGACAATTCTGCAACAAAAAGGGAATTTATGCATGGAGACATTGGCACAGATGAGATAATAATACTTTGTATCTGTCAAGGAGGAAGGTGTTGTCCAAGTTTTAGTGAAAAATGTGTAAGTTGAGACCCTGGATAGGCTAAAAGTAGGTGAAGAGGAGGTCTTAGGCTAGCTGTTGTTACATTTTGTAAGTCACTAGGACTGGAGATAATACATTCAAAAAACTGAGTAAAATAAGTGTGAGAATTGAGAAGGCACTGACCATAACCTTCCACTCCTTCTCAGAAACAGAGATGGTGCCAGAGGCCTCAAGGATTACAAACGTATAACAAAGAGTGTAAGGACAAGCCTAATAACACAGGCCTGTCAATTTAACTTCGGAAGTGATAAAGCTTTGAGAAACGATTTGGACAAAATTAAATTACTTCACAAAATGAGGATTAATTAAGGAAAGTCAGCACGAACCTGTTACAGGCAAGTTGTACTTAACTAATTCCCTTCAGTAGTTTTTTTTCATGAGGTACATGGACTCCAGCAGTTTAAGAGGACAGCTCACCACCACCTTCTCAAGGGCAACTAGGAACAAGCAATAAACAGTGGCCCAGCCAGTGTTATCCATATCCCACAAATGAATTTTAAAGAGTTAACAAGGTAGTGAGAAGATGATCATATAGTTGACAGGGTCTTCCAAAAGGTATTTCATAATATGACATAGAACAGGCTTAGCAGCAAACTGAAGCCCATGGAATAATTGGGTGAGCACATGTGAGAGTAAAAGTGTAGGAACTGAGTCAAACACAATTAAAGGCCAGTAAATCATAATGGCAAAGGAATGCTTAGTTGAGGGAAAAGGAAAACATACCAGAAGACAAAATTTCCATCCCACCAGCCTCCACATGCAAAGGATCATGCTCCACCATTTTCACCACCTCCAGCAAGATGCCACAATGAACACATCTTCCCCTACCATCCAATATCAGCATTCTGTAGGGACTGTTCCTTGATGGTACCTTGGGCCATTCATCAATCATCTTAAAAAACGTGTTCCATTCCCAGAGCACATTCCATGCAATCACAGAAAATACAATAGCTGCCCGCCCCTTTATCTCCTTCCTATTTCTCATCCAAGGCCTCAAATATTGCCATGAGCTGAATCATTGATTTATTTGTACCCATTTCAATTTAGTATACCGTGTTTTCTGTTCTAATATCATCTCCTAAATATTAAGAGGACCAAATGCAAACTGGGAGCTCACTTGCAAAACACCTCCATTCAGAACATAAGCATGAGCCCAATTTTCTGGTTAGTTACCATTTCAATTCACCACTTTGCTCCCATTCACATTTGTGTCCTCAACCCGTAACACTGTTCCAAAGAAGCTCACTGCAAGCTTGAGACACATAACCTCATCTTCAGATTGGGCACATGGCAGCCTTCTGGGCTCAGCACTGAATTCAACGATTTCAGAGATTGAACTCTATCCTCCACTTTGAATGTGTATTTTGCCATTTGCCGGTCTTAAATGCGCTTTTGCTTTTGGATAGAGATATTCATTATTCTGTCTTTCACACTTACTCTAAATAGATTTTTTGATCCTTTAGTACAACTCTTACCGGTGTCTTTTCCTCTCATTCCATGTGTCTTCTGACATTTAATCCCTTCCAACTCCTACCCTATCTCAAACATACCCTGTTGTTCTTTCCCACACTAGCTTGGAACCCATCACATTCCTACCTTCCTTCAGTTCTTAAGAAGGATCACATTTGACTCAAAACTTCTCCTTCCACAAATGCTGCCAGATTTAGTGAGTTTTTACAGTGCTTTGTTTTTCTGCAGATTTCCAGCATCTGCAATACTTTGCTTGTGTTTTATGCAATTATTTTTCAAATTTTGTGAAAAGATTAATTCCCTGACAAACATCAATGGCAAATGTTCTCACATGCTGACTGAATCAACCTAGACAGTGTGCTGATCTGGATCAGAGATGATTCATCTACATAAGAACTTCCAAGAAATAGCCATGTTAACATGAAGCAGGTTTCTCCCCGTCTCTAATGGTACACTATTCCTTTCAGTGTTGTACATGTTCCACCCACCTTCAATGATAAGAGTTTGAATTAAAGCATCAATAAGTGAAACAGAGCATATGTACGCTTGCACAATAGTTGTTTTGGTAACCAACTGAAAATTTTCTACCACTTTAGATGAGTTATGAGAGGCAGAACACAAGCACTTAAAAGCATACTACTATTTAAAATTAAAATGGCTAAGAACATTGCACAGTAGGATGATAATTGCACTACTTGTCATGTAATGCAGCATTGAGAGAAATCATTGCCCAAATGGATCATGTTTCAACTATCTTACCAATATCTCTTTATGTAAGCCTTTACTCTCTCACACGGATGAGAGTTTCTGTCAACTATTTATTATTCCATTTTGATTGCAATTTAGTCCAGCTATATTAAAGCAACATTATACTGGTGAAGAAAAAATAATTCTTCAGTTGTTGAAGTGGCAAATGAGCCTGGTTTACTCTGTTCACCATTGTGGAAATGGAGAATGGCTGTCAAGATAATAAGAATGGTTTGGAAGGGTCTGTTTCCATGCTGTACATCTCTATGACTCTATGACTCTCCTGTGGTTATATCCATCTCAAACAAGTATGCTGCTTTAGATACAGTAGGGGGTGATGGTCTCTCAAGGGAATATAGCACTGACAGCCAGGTTTCTGGCACCTGGTCTGGCTCTACTGTTATGGAGGGAATGCAGGGATTGTGTATGCAGGAGGTATATTTGGAAGCGAATCCTATCAGAATACATGAATACGTTGAAGCGGCAGTTAGAGGCAATGAGGAATTTACAGGATCTAGCAATTCCTGGATGGCAATTGTAGGAAGATAGAAAAGCCACAAATACAGTCAGATTGATGCGTTACCATTAAGAAAGGTAGGAGAGGTGGGCAAGAAATGCAGGAGGTCCTAGGGAGTGTTGCTGAACAAAGAGACCTTGGAGTGCAGGTTCATAGCTCCTTGAAAGCGGAGTCGCAGGTAGATAGGATAGTGAAGAAAGCGTTTGGTATGCTTTCCTTTATTGGTCAGAGTATTGAGTACAGGAGTTGGGAGGTCATGTTGTAGCTGTACAGGACATTGGTTAGGCCACTGTTGGAATATTGCGTGCAATTCTGGTCTCCTTCCTATCGGAAAGATGTTGTGAAACTTGAAAGGGTTCAGAAAAGATTTACAAGGATGTTGCCAGGGTTGGAGGATTTGAGCTATAGGGAGAGGCTGAATAGGCTGGGGCGGTTTTCCCTGGAGCGTCGGAGGCTGAGGGGTGACCTTATAGAGGTTTACAAAATTATGAGGGGCATGGATAGAGTAAATAGGCAAAGTCTTTTCCCTGGAGCGGGGAGTCCAGAACTAGAGGGCATAGATTTAGGGTGAGAGGGGAAAGATATAAAAGAGACCTAAGGGGCAACTTTTTCACATAGAGGGTGGTACGGGTATGGAATGAGCTGCCAGAGGAAGTGGTGGAGGCTGATACAATTGGAACACTTATGAGGCATTTGGATGGGTATATGAATAGGAAGGGTTTGGAAGTATATGGGCCGGGTGCTGGCAAGTGGGACGAGATTGGGTTGGGATATCTGGTCGGCATGGATGGGTTGGACCAAAGGGTCTGTTTCTATGCTGTACATCTCTATGACTCTATGACTCTCCTGTGGTTATATCCATCTCAAACAAGTATGCTGCTTTGGATACAGTAGGGGGTGATGGTCTCTCAAGGGAATATAGCACTGACAGCCAGGTTTCTGGCACCTGGTCTGGCTCTACTGTTATGGGGGGAATGTCAGGTTCCAAGTGATCGATTGTGATTGGGGACTTTCTAGTCAGGGCACAGACACATGTTCTGTAGCTGACAGCGAGACATCAGAATAGTGTGTGGCCTCCCTGGTGTTAGGGTCAAGGATGTCTTGGACAGAGTGCAGAATATTCTCAAAAGGAACAAGGACCAGCAGAAGGTCATTGTACACATTAGTACAAATGGCTTGGAGGAAAAATGGACGAGTTTCACCAGAGAGAATATAGGAAATTAGGCAGGAGCCGAAAAAGTAGGTCCTCAAGAGTAGAAATATCTGGATTACTCCTGGTGCCATGTGCTAGTGAGAGTTGGAGTAAAAGGATAGAGCAGATGAATGCATGGCTGAGGAGTTCGTGCATTGGCAGAGATTCATATTTTTGGATCATTGGGATCTATTCTGGGGTAGAAGAGACCTGTATAAGAAGGATGGTTGCACTTAAATTGGACCAATATCCTGATGGGCAGATTTGCTAATGCAACTCATGAGGCTTTAAACTATTAAGTAGGGAGGGCCCCAAAGAGGTAGTAAGAAAAGCAATACGTCTGAGGCTGGTACTGTAGCAAGTTAAATAGTTAAAGCAAGCAAAATTGGCTTCAAGATAGGAGACAGGAAAGAGTTGCTTTTTGGATTGGAGGCCTGTGACCAGTGGTGTGTCGCAAGGATTCGTGCTGGGTCCACTCCTTGTCATCATTTATATAAATGTTTTGGATGTGACTGTAGGAGGTATGGTTAGTGAATTTGCAGATGACACCAAAATTGATGGTATATTGAATAGTGAAGGCTATTCCATAGTTCAAGTGAATCTTGATCAGATGGGCCAATAGGCTGAGAAGTGGCAGATGTAGTTTAATTTAGATAAATGATAGGTGTCACATTTTGGTCAGGCAAATCAGGGCAGGACTTATACAGTTAAAGGTAGGGCCCGGGGGAGTGTTGCCAAACAAAGAAACCTAGGGTTGCAGATGAATAGTTCCTTGAAAATGGAGTCGCAGATAAACAGGATGGTGAAGAGGGTGCTTGTCTTCATTGGTCAGTGCATTGTGTATATGAGTTGGGATGTCATGTTACAGCTATACAGAACATTGGTGAGGCCACTTTTAGAACACTGCATTCAATTCTTGTCTTGCTGCTATAAGAATGATATTGTTAAACATGAAGGGTTGAGAAAAGACTTAAGCATGTTGCTGGGATTGGAGAGTTTGAGCTATAGGAAGAGGCTGATAAGGCTGGGGCCTTACTCTCTAGAGCATTGGTCATTGAGGGGTGACCTTATAGAAGTTTATAAAATCATGAGGGACATATCCAAGGTCTTTCCCTCAGGGTAGAGGAGTGCAAACCTTGAGGGCATACGTTTAAGGCAAGAGGGGAAAGATTTAAAAGGAATCGAAGGAGCAATTTCTTTTCACTCAGAGGGTGGTGTGTGTATGGAATGCGCTACCAGAGGAGATGATGGAGGATGGTACGATTACAACATTTAAAAGACATCTGGATTGGTATGTGAATAGGAAGGGTTTAGAGGGATTTGGGCCACGTGGAGGCAAATGAGATTAGATCAGTTTAGGATATTTGGTCAGCATGGACGAGTTGGACCGAAAGGCCTGTTTCCATGCTGTATAACTCTATGACTCTATAAGAGGACTACCTAGTACAGGACAAGATGGTGGTGTAGTGGTAATGTCATTAGACTAACGATCCAAAGATCCACATTCTGGGGGCTTGGGTTTAAACCCTAACAAGGTAGCTGATGAGATTGAAAAATAGTTAAATAAATCGTGTTGAAATCTAGTTTCAGAATTTATGACCATGAAATGACACTGTAAAATATCTGGTTTACTGATTATTTGGGAAGGAAATTTGCTCTCCTTACATGCTTTATATCCACCTTAATGAGACCAATCCTTAATCACCCTTTAAAATGGTCTAGCTAGCCGCTTACTTCAAGGACAATCAAGGTTGGACAACATGTGGCCTTGTTGATGACACCCAAAATCTTTTTTTTAAAATAGAATTAAGTGGTAAGATTAAAATTAAGTGACAAGTTAGATGACTGATGGGTTGAAAGAATATGTGCTGTTTTGCTCTAAATATATCATTATAAAAAAATCATATACATCTAAGATAGAAGTGTAACTTCACTGACTTCCCAGCAATTGTCACATTAGACAAGAATGCTGTCAGAGCATTAGTATTATCTTGTTGTAGATGGCATCATCACATGCTTCTTTAAAAAGAAACTGATCAGCCCAGGGCTTAAGCACCCTATGTAGCCTTGTAACAAGGTTATTGGCCCATATACTTTTAGCAGAGAAAAAAATTATTTTGTAAGGTTGAGTGCCTTTAAGAACTATGTTTCTCTCGGAGTCTATTTCTGATCAAGCACCTAGCTTCCATAAATGATCAAGAGACCAAGCTGTTTAGGAGTTAAACAATAGAATAGCAAAGCATAATCAAGAATCTAATTATAGGGGTGGGTAGATTATGACTGTGACTCAGTCTCAAGATTTTTAGTTTTCAGAACAATTTAACTGTAGACCATGGGACATCTCCTTCCCACAGGATCCATTTTGAATTTAATGTCCTAGCTCAAAGAGTTTATCCTCTTCTTGACTGAAGGATTCTTATCAAAGAGTTCGACGTCTGGGGTGGTTATGCTGAGAACTGAAAGAGACAGAGTTTTACGTGTAAGACTCCACAGTTACTAGAATATTAGAATTAGGAGAGTTTTGATCTAAAGTATCTAGGCTTAAGGTGATGGCATTACACATGTTGAACTGGCAGTCTACAAGAGTGGGACTTTTGGAAGAAATTTGAAGGGACAACCTTGACGGAAGAAAGTAGAAGGTCCTAGCAATCTCAACCAATATACAAATCTTTAGAGCAGATTCAGACAAGTAGCTAATCTTCCAAATTTTGTTAAGTATCTGACTTGGGTTTTAGAGGTTATATAAAAAAGGGTGTAGAAGACAATTTAAGAAGTTTAGTTTAGAACATAAATAATTGTCTTCTATATATTTTTCATTTAAGATATAGTGTATTTAGGATATTTACATTCTTTGACTTTTGTTTAGTTAACGCCTTTTGACATAAGCATCATACTTTTATTCTTTTAGTAAATACCTGAATTTTCAGATTCTAAAATAACATACACAGATGCATTGGCGGTTCCAACTATGCCAAATTGTGTATATGAAAATTAATCCTAAAAAAAACTATAAGGATAATGTTGCAGAGGAATTATGGGGTAGTGTCAACATTTAAGGGTTAATACCTAAAAAAATGAGCTATAGAAATATAACAATTGCATATTTTAATGGAAGGCTTGTTTAAAGCCAGTTACTGACCAAATTAAATTCTGTAGCTTAAACACCAGCCTGAATAATTATTAAATTTTCTTCACCAACTGAAAATAATTAAGTTGTAGAGAAAAATTGAGGATTTTTCTATGATATTATGTTGGCTGAATTATTTTACCTATTATGAACAGTTATAGCTCAATTTAATACACATGCTATGCAATGGTAGTCTTCCAGGAACTAGAAAAATGTGTGTGGGTAGCATTGGTGTAGGCACTGTGGTTATAGTGTCAAGCTTGAATGTAAAGCTCTTCAAAGTTAATGAGATGTATTTTTGCATCCTGAGACAAAATCGCTGAATGTGACTGGCTGACAAGAGCTTGCATGGAAATACATTTTTACAGTTTCTGCTAATTGACTGATGTGCAACAGCCTACAGTAAGTGATGTCAGAGGACAGCTGAACTGAACCTTTGCCCTTGAATGTCACATAATTCTACATAAATACTGAGGATTTTATATATGCTGGAACATCTAATCCTACACATTTAGCAGAAACCCCCAGATATGCAATTCTGGAACAAATTAACAACCAATGTCAGCAGATAGCTGGAACAATGCTAGCTGGAACAAATGCAATTTTTTAGAATTTTAATTTTACTTTTGTTTTGTTGTACTTTATTTTTATCTACAGATTTATTTGCCATAGATTTGCCATCAGTCAAGTTCTTCAACTGTAGTCACCTTCCAGGAACCCCAATCCCACTATATTGATAGCCTTTGTTAGGATTGGATATCTGGTTGAAAGGTAACAACAATTATGGTATCTTATTCTTAGCAGGGAATTCGTGAACAGAGGTCTAAAGACCCAAGCACAGTACTCTTTCTTTAGCAACAGAATGCTCTCCCAATCCTCTCCCTCAATTATCTTTCCCTCACTCCCGCTTGAATTTACTGCAGTTTCAATACAGTGAGTACTCTGCTAATACTGTAATTTCTCCTCACATTAGAACTGTGGCAGTGAGTTTCTACATGATGCGTATATTCAATATCCACATTTGCATTTTCTAACAAAAATGCTTGATAATGGTCGAAAAGTTGGAAACCCCACCAATTATTACTTTCAGTATCCCCCAAGACCGTCGTAACATATCAAAAGCGGCATATCTTCACATATGGAACATCAATCCTGCATGAAACTGTACTTTACTTTTACCACTTGAACCATTTCTCGTGATCAAAAATAAGCATCCAACGATCTTGGTCGCAAATTATTGGAATAAAGTATCAGGAACCAAACAGACCAAAACGCAGAAAATGGACAAACTGCTCTTCCATTTGACCACCGTTTAATTAAGTTTGAATGCCTACTTTAATGTCCTGTAATAAACATGGGACATGGATAACTACCAATATGCTTCTTAAAAAAATTAGAAACCACTATTCTGATTTGAAGTTAATTTTGTTTCAATATGAATTCTTAAGTTTGCGAAAGTTTTAATTAGGAAAACAATGTTATTGCAACAAGAGAATAACAGAAAAAAATTCCTTCATGTGGGTTTCGCGTCTTTATACAATACTAAACTTCAATAAGCCTCCTGGGTTTCTTCTAAAAAAATCCTAATCGCATGTATGAAATAGAACAACGATAACCCACACGACATGATATCTTACAAAACAGTTATATCGCTGAGAAATATATACTGCATGGAATGGAAGCAATTCCGATATGGTCTTAAGATGACGAATGACCAATGAAGTAATAATTTAGTTATTCAAATAGTCGAGGCCTCAAGTGCTCCTTTGGCAAACATTTTCCTATCAAAATCATTTCAAATATTAGTCTGCAACACTTCAGAATAACCCACGACTATTTATTCATTTTGGCTTTCAAAACTGCAGACACAGAATCCATCTGGTAGTAGGATAACCGATGCCAGAATATATCACCCTTAGAATCGTTTTGATTTTAATTCTAATATAAATCAGAAGGTTGATCATTTTCAAGCTCAGCTAATGTTATCTTGTACTAACACTGCCAACAAAACAAACTGGGTTTGCAAGTGTCATTTTGAGCGAATAATCATATTGAAATGGGTTGATGGAAAGTGGAATTGACTGCAGACATACCGTCCCAGTTCGGCTTCGATCTCATAGTAATCTTCTAGGGCGCTTTCTTTGTTAGAGCCGTCGATCCAGTAATCACAGTTCGATACCGATCTGGCAACTTGAAACATCGTGGCCATCTGCCAGAACACACTGACCAGTGAAGCGGAGGAGCAGGCAGCGTGATGGCCGCAGCAACCTACACTCCCTCTGTACACGGAGAGAAGCTCTTTTCCTGTTCAAGACTATGATTAAGAAAAGTAACGCGAGTTGGACAAAATTAAAAATAAAACAAGCGATAAGAAAAAGATCCCCAAACTTGTTGAAGCTGCAGCTCCGAGTGGGCGCGATTTCAACGGGTTACTGAAGCACACAGCCACCTGCCTGTGGAATAACCGCCGTACCGTAGTACATTGAGAAAACTCGCCGCTGTCAACTTTACCGTGCAGTTTGTGTATCTGTCAAGGGATATTCTTTAGAAGGGTCACTGGACCTGAAATTTTAACTCTGCTTTCCGCCACAGATGCTGCTAGACCTGCTGAGTTTTTCCAGTAATTTCTGATTTCCAATATCTGCAGTTCTTTAGGGTTTTTTTAGGGTACGTGGGCGGTTCACTAACCCTGACTCTCGCACGTGTGAGCCCGGTGGAGCGGAATAGGGTCGTATTTTAAATAATGAAATCGGGCTGTCTCGCGCTGCACTCTGGTGCAGGGTGCGCGAGGGCAACAGGAGCTGTGAAAACACCGAGAATGTTCGAGGGGTAACCGGCCGCTCAGCACGGGACGGGTGTGGGGATGTGAAATGCACCTCCAACTGTTCCTGCGGCCTGTCCAGTCTCAAATCCCTGACCTCCAAGTAGGCTTCATTTTGTAAATTGAATAGTTGCTGTATTCAGTTGTCACCTCATCATCCATGTGATGGCTCATGTGCCTACAGTGGTTGTGTCCCTACTCTGAACCAGTGCAGTCCCAGGTTCTAAGTTCCACCTGCTTTTAGGGGTATGTAATAACATCTCAGAACAGGTTCATTTGAAAACAAATCAATCCATGTAATATACCTGCAAAGTACTACCTTATCATTTAATGGGAAAACTGTTTTTATGATAGGTACGTGGAATAGCACCTGAATTGTGGTTTGTAGCAGGAAGCGAAGGGGATTTTGGTAACATTGGTTAATCACAGAAATGTTGAATCATGAGATATTATGGTAGAAGAGGCCTTTGCCCCATCCTGCCTTGGTTGGTTCTTAAAAAAAAACAATGAGTCAATTTCCCCTGCAATTCCAGCCACAGTGTTGCAACTGTCTCCTCTTCAAATAATTATCCAATTCCATTTTTAAAGTTGGTGTTCAATCTGCCCTGCCACCCATTCAAGCGACGGAATCTGCGGTTTCAAAGCTTGGATATTTTTTGAGATAGACCTTATTGGAAAGGGAAACTGAAAAGAGAAAGTGAAAGCAGTCTCATCCTCCCAGGTGCTAAGGTGCTTTAGTTGTGGCTCACCAGCCCCCTAACACTGGCAGTAGATACATTTGAACACTACAACCTGCAAAGATCCCTGCAAGCCACTCACCATCCTGACTTGGAAATACATCACTGTTCCCTCAGTGTCTTTGGGTCAAAATCCTAGAATTCCCTCTTGAACAGCAGTGTGGATCTACCTACAGCAGATGGTCTGGGCAGTTCAAGAGACAGTTCATTACCACCTTCTCAAAGGCAACTATGGACAGAGAGTAAGTGAATTTCAGTAGTTGTTGATGATTCCAGTGGTGCAGTACAGGTAGCTTTAGGAATGCACTAAAAGTAAACAATGATATCATTGCTGCAACAATTTTTATGACTTGGAGATAATATTGATGGATCCACACCATTCATGCCAAGTTGAGGAAGTTCTGTAGATGTGTGCCAGTTTTGGTGAGGACTATACTTGGAGAACTTGGGTGAATTGTGTGCTTGATGTCAGTGTGAGGATCTAGTTAGTTCCAGAAGAGAAGCTGGAATCTTTTGTAGGGAAGAAAATGTTTTGAAAGACTTTGTGACTAATATTGGTGACATGTAGACTTAGTATCTGCTATTTAATGTGTAATTTATTGTTTATAATTGACCATAAAAACCTGCCAGTTAATTCATGTTCAATTTGCATTCATTCTGAATTTTTACTAAGGTAGGATTTTAGTTAAAATAGTACTTAATGTTTGCCTTGTTTCACTCATATATAATACAACTGGAATGTGGGCAAATATTCCCAATTCATTATCATTCCAGATGGAATACCCTCAAATAACCCATGCTTCTGGGAGATTAACTAGTTCTCTTTTTTTTAAACTCAGCCCCACTCTCAGTTGGTTGCAACGAGGTTAATTTGAAAAGAGATTCATTTGTTGTGGACATCTTTGCCCACACCAAGTATATATATGTTTTAGATGAGCCAAATTAACTAGACTTTCTTGAGTTAAAGGAAAATTAAGTTTATTAGCTACTAAAACATGAGAAAAGATAACAAGACATGACACATATGTACACAGATTAGAAATAAGAGGTCAGTCCAAAGTTTATAAGGGGAGAAAACAGTACAAACCAGTCTTTGATTTGTCTATGATGAATTGATTGTAAAACATTACAGTTATTAAGTGGATGATGCCAGTAGCATTGACTTTGGTAATTAGGCGGCCATTTGGAGATGTTTAGTTCTACAATTCACTGAAAGGAATTTATCTAACTTCCTTCAACAAAGCCTTTGCTGATGATTTGTTTTCAGCTCTCAGTGAGATAATTTATTTCTTTTTTCCTGTATACAGATTTTTCTAGTGGAATTTCTTAGATGTGTCCCTTTACAGCACACTTTAGCACAGTAGAACCTGAACCACTGGCTCGCACGTTATCGCAACAACTCTTTGGCACATTAGCAAACATAAACCAGGGGTTGCAATTAGTTTTTAACTGCTTTTCTTGTGTATTCTTGGAAGTGTAGAATACAAATATGTCATTTGGCCAAAATTGCTAACTTTCAGCTCTTGTTATTGTCTGGAGTTCCCTTAACACTCTTCAAATGCAGCATTCCATGGTTCCTTCTTAAGACTCTGTGTAATATATGCTGATTAGGAACTGATAATTTCTAATTCTAAAACTTTTCTCTCTCTATAAGGATTACACTGCAGATTTCTTCTTGTAGCTTCAAGCTAGGCAAATCGTCCTACTAGTTTTAACTCCTGATCTGATCTGAAACTCATGAATTCCTACATATTCTGCATGGTGAATAGTCGAGTTGAAGTTTTCTCTTCTTTAGGTGCAGGGCTTTGCTAATTCTGTATTTTCTTACTCATTACCTCTTAGCTTGTTGTGGACCACAAAAGTCTGAACTGTAGCACTCGGTCTGTAATATGCCTCGGGTATAAGGGAAAACCTGTCATCATATTTTTTCCCATGGTGATAGGAAAAACATTCGTTTTTGCATCTAAGTAGAAATGTTAATTAGTTATCTCTGACTCCAACTCTCCTGCTATCTTAGAAGTAAACATAGAGTTACATCACAACTGTTTACAACTTAATATCAATACCATCTCCCTCAGACTGGGAGATGAGGGACTGCACATTATATAATCAATACTCACTGGCATTGTTTCCAAAGGTAATAGCATCCAATCCCTCTCATAGAGTCAGTACAGAAGCTGACCCTTTGGTCCAACTCGTCCGTGCCGGCCAGATACCCTAACCTAATCTAGTCCCATTTGCCAGCATATCCCTCTAATCCCTTCCTATTCATGTACCCATCCAGATGCCATTTAAATGCTGTAATTGTACCAGCCTCCACCACTTCCTCTAGAAACTCATTCCATACATGCATCATCCTCTGCGTGAAACAGTTGCCCTTAGCTCCCTTTTATATCTTTCCCCTCTCACTCTGCACCTATGCCCTCTCGTTCAGGACTCACTCACCCCAGGGAAAAGATCTTGTCTATTTATCCTATCCATGCCCCTCGTGATTCAGAAAAAAAAACCCTGCGTTTCTTTTGATCTTTAACACTTAAACCACAAAATGCTCTTCCTAAGCCATGTGGCAAATCATGGAATCTTCAGTTGTCCCCAGTGAGCATGGACGGAAAGTGTACTGACAAACTGCATTTCAGAGCTGGAGTTGCAGGTGAATTTGCTGTGGAGCATTCATGATGCTGAGCAAGTCATGATAGCACATTAAGTGAGGTGTGATGTTGCAGGTGCAGATTAAACAGGCAGAAAGGGCACCGGTGACCTCCAGGCAGAGTAGACGAAGGCAAATAGTGCAGGAATGCCCTGTGGTCATCTCCCTTTCTAACAGCTGTACCGTTTTGGATGCTGTGGGGGGAGGGGGGGGGGGGGGGGATGATTATTCGGGGGAAAACAGTTGCAGCCACATTCATGGCAATATGGAATATGGTTGGGTCTACTGCCCAAGAGGAGAGAAAACAGAATTGCAGTGTATGGAATTCAATTGTAAGGAGAGCAGACACAGCCAGAAAAGTGACTCCAGGATGATATGTTGCCTTCCAGTGCCAGGATCAGCGATATCACCGAATGGTTACAGGGCATTCTGAAGCAGGAGGGCAAATAGACAGAGATTGTAATTAAGGCCAACAACATAGTAAGTAAAAGGATGAGGTCTGGAAAGCTTTATTTATAGGGAGCTGGAAAGTAGATTAAAGAGCAGGGCTCTTCCAGTGCCACATGCAAGTGACTATAGGAGTAGGAGGTCAATCCAAATAAATGTGTGGCTAGACAGATAGTGCAGGAGGGAGGGCTTTAGATTTCTCAGACATTGGGACCATGTTTGGGTATAATTGGACTTGTACAAGGCAGATGTGTTGCACCTGAATTGGAATGGGACCAGCATTCTTACGGAGATATTTGCTAATGCTGTTGGGGATGGCTTAAATAAACTTAGCAGCTGGGTGGGATCCAGAGAGAATATTCAGCAGGGGAAGATGAATTAGAAATGACAGTAAGTGAATTAGGGAAAGCATTGACGTTATTGGCTAGTTAAGGCACAAGGGAGTTTAGCAAACTTGGATGGTATTTATTTTTTAAGTATTTACAAGTATGACGAACAGCAAGTGAGTTGAGAGCACAAATTAAAACATGGAAGTGTGATGTCATTGCTGTCACTGAGATTTGGTTGAGAGAGGGGCAGGACATAAGCTCAATACTCCAAGATGTAGAGACTTCAGGCAAGACAAGGAAGGAGGTAAAAGCGAAATAGTTGTAATTTTGATAAGGGTATCAATTATAGCAGCAAGGAGGGATAACATCTTAGAAGGCTCCTCAAATGAAGCCATATGAGTAAACTTAAAAATCACACATTGCTGGGAATGTAAAGTGGGCCCCCTTACAGTCCAAGAGAAACAGAAGAGCAGATATGTCAGCAAATTTTATGAAAGTGTAAAAGTAATGGAGCAGTGATTATAGGGGATTTCAACTTGCCCATCATTAACCAGGGTAGTCATTTTGTGAAAGATATGAAGAGGGCAGAATTCTTAAAATGCATCCAGGACAGCTTTTTAAGCCAGTACATAGAAAGGATGACCCTGAACTTAATTTTAAGTAATAAAGATGGACGAGTGGTTGAAGTATTAATGGGAGAGCATTTTGTAGACAGTGATCATAATTCAGTTTGATTCAAGATTGCAATGGACGTGGTCAAGGATGGGTCTGAAATCAAAGTTCTCAACTAGGGAAGGCTAATTTTAATAAGGCCAGATATGATTTGACCAAAGTGGCATGGGAGCAGATTATGTTCAGGCTGCCCATGACTGGGTGGCATAAAATGGCTGTGGCTACAGTAGTTATAGCATGTGAGAAAATACTTGCTAAGATAGTCTCCACAAGTTGAACAGGTCTGTCTTAAATGAGATAGAATGTCAGCTGGCAAATGTTATCCATTGTGAAAAGCTTCAAGGAGACAGGTAAGAAAGTCTGTGAAAATGTCATGACTGGGGCTGGACCGCCAGCCTGACCATCTCTTTAAGACACTGTACAAGAGACCCAATCACAGAAAGACAACCCAGCATCACTGACCAGTAGTATCAAAGAGGTAGCATGTGCGCTGTTTTAACTGTACACAATCGGAAGTTTTAGTGTGTCAAACAAAAAGCAAAATCTGAAGCTATAACAAAGTTACACCAAAATTAAGTTGTATCTGAATCTACCACTGGACTCAGACCCTCATTAGAAAATATGAAATCTAACAATTTGGTGCTGCGAGCAGGGTCACTGGAGGAATAAAGGACTAAGTCACCGACAGCAGACCTATGCCAGCCCCTGAAGATAAGAACTCCTCCTTTTAAAAGTTCTTGGTTGTTTATCTAAATTCGGCCAGTCCTCCATGCAATTTAGAAATTTTCTGGGTGGTATGCAACCCAAGGTCCCCTAAAAGACGCCTAACTTGGCAGAGAAAATAATACCCCTGGCCCCAGGAGAGAAAATAATATCTCTGCGCCCACCCCTCCAAATGACTAGCTTATGACACAAGAGTCATTGAAACTTATAGTCATAAGAAATAATGGAAAAGAATCAAGAACTCCCCACAACAGCTAAGGATGGGCATGCCCTACCTGATATATTGGAAGATAAAATTTTACAGAACTTGAAGGAATATACAGAACAACAATTTGACCTACCTAAAACCTCTGTGGAAATCGAGCAAAAGTACAGTACAGTGGTGCCTGGATGATAATAAAAAGACCTTGCGAAAGATCACACGAATGAAAGAGAAAGAACAATTGAGGTGGTTCATCATTCTAGTGGGACAGATCCAACAATGGAAGGAGATAATACGGAAGTCAAGTCATGACAATGAAGAAACAGGGCTAAAATGACAACTAACAGCTGTCTGTAAGGAATTAGAACATACCAAAATGAGCCAGGAAGAATAGGAAAAAACCTGACAAAAGAATCCAGATCCCCAGCCAACCACTCCTAACCCTAGTATCCTGGAGCCCTGTATAAGACCACTCTACTCCTCGCTAACCCAGTTGTAGAGCGAAATACAAGAGAGCTGAATCTTCCACTGACTCCAGTGATGATGATGGGCTCTGTTTAGGCCCCTTATGGACCAACCACCACAAAACCTGGTGACACCAAAAACTGAAGAAGGGGAATACAAATGGGCCGACTAGTACAGACACAACCCCACACCGCCAAAGATGGTGGACAAATGGTCCAAAGAACTACTTCCCCCACAAAAGGAGAGGTTCAAAGATCTAGGAACAACTGGAAAGACTGAAGGAGATCTATAGTCTGCACTCATTAGATGGAGTACCGATACTAAATGTCATGGTCCCTAGCAGCACAGACCGATGGCTTACTCAAAAAGTCAGGGATGCCTTAGGAGAAAGAGACAAAGGTTAGAAAAGGGATGGGAGGTCATCCAAAACTGCCTCAGGGAGTTTAATCCAGTCAAGACCAACTGGGGAAAGATAACTGCTTGTCAACAAAAATGTACTGAAGGTGTGTTAGAATACAATGTGCAGTTTATGAGAGTCTGGCTAGAACATTTGGGATTGACTGACAGGGACCATGAAGATGTAGACCAGAGTCATTTAGGTCCCCTAAAGGCCACTTTTGTGGTCGGACGAAAGCCTGAAATAGTCAAAATGTTGAAGGTATTAAAACCAGACTGGGAATGGATGGGAACTACATACAGTGAACTGGTAGAACAGTCCAATTGTCAGGATAGAGACATGGGAACAAAGGATGATGCAAGTCACTGGAGGAGGATACACAGCAAAAGGGGAATCAATGACCCAGCAAATGTTACTATTGTGGGAAAAAGGGGCACTGGTCCAAGATATGCTGAATGAAACAACATGTAAAGGGAACTGGTGGAACAAAAGACAACCCTCGACCCAGATCCAACCCTTCCCCTGAGCAGTTATTAACAGACTGTATCAAGAACATGACAATTGAGCAGCAGAAAGAGATGTTGAATATTACAAAAAAAACTAGAGGAACATGACCTGTCCCTCACTGTATTTACCATCCCCCCAGACTTCCCCCTCACTGAGGATGAACGATCAGTCCTCAGTGAAGGTCTCACCTTCATCCTACTACACCCCCGGGTCAATGAATTCCATACGCGTTGCGACGTTGAACTCTTCTTCTGCTGCCTCCATGCTTACCTTTTCAATCACGGCTCCAACCCGCCCTCCGAAGACCCCTTCTCACACCTCCAACATACTCCATCCTTTTACCCTCCTTTGACCTCTTTACCTCCGGCTGACATTGTGATATTGACCGTCTTAACCTGTCTGTCCCTCTCACTCACTCCAAATTCTCACCCTCGCAATGCGTAGTCCTCCACTCCAACCTCAACCTCACCATCAAACCAGTGGAAAAGGGATGTGCAGTGGTAGTATGGCGCACTGACCTCTACCTCGCCAAAGTCAGATACCAACTCATTGACACTTCCTTCTACTGCTCCCTCGAACATGCCCCCACCTCTCATCACCAAACCATCATCTCCCAAACCATCCACAAACTCATCATCTAAGGCAATCTCCCATCCACAACCTCCAACCTCATAGTTCTCCAACTCTGCACCGCCCGATTCTATCTCTTACCCAAAATCTACAAATCTGAATGCACCTATTGTCTCCGCCTTCTCCTGCCCCACTGAATTCATCTCCTCATATCTTAACTCAGCCTTTCCCCTTTGGTCCAGGAACTCCCCACATATGTTCGGCACACCACCCACATCTTCCACCTCCTCCGTGACCTTTCAATTCCCCAGCCCCCAACACCTGATCTTCACCATGGTCATCCAGTCCCTATACAAATCCATCCCCCATGGTGAAGACCTACAAGCCCTCCGTTTTTGTCTCTCTCCCTGCAACCTAACCAGTCTCCCTCCACTGACACACATTTGATTGGTGGAACTGGTCCTCACCCTCAACAACTTTTTCTTTGAATACTCCCATCATACGAGGGGGTAGCCATGAGCACCTGTTTGGGCCCAGCTATGTCTGCCTCATCGTAGGGTACATGGAACAGTCCATCTTCCGTAGTTACACTGGGACCATCCCCCACCTTTTCCTCTGCTACATTGATGACCGTAATGGTGCTGCTTCATGCTCCCACAAGGAGATTGAACAGTTCATCAACTTCACTAACACCTTCCACTCTGACCTCAAGTTCACATGGACCATCTTCGAAACCTCCCTCCCCTTCCTGGACTTCTCGGTCTCCATCCCTGGTGACTGACTCAACACTGACCTCTATTTCAAGTCACAGCTACCTTGACTACACCTCCTCCCACTCCCCTCCTGTAGAAACGCAATCCCTTACTCCCAATTCGTCCGACTCCACAGTATCTGCACCCAGGAGGAGCAATTCCGCTCCAGCACATACGAGATGACCTCCTATTTCAGAAAAAGGAGGATGGCCTGTAAAAGATTATGAATGAAGTAGGCATGCTGCAAGGGTTTGCCGGAGGAAGTAATGAAACCTCTATGTTCTAGAGGGCGCCAAAATCATGGACAACACCAACGACACATCTGGGGTCAGTGTAAATGTTAGCAGACTGCTTATTGGCAAGAAAACATGCTCTGGTGAGGGCAAAGAGTTTGGCCACCTGAGCCGAAGTCCCTTCTGGTAGCGCAGCGGCTTCTAGGGTCTCAAAAATGGTGCAGATCGCGTAGCTTGCTAGCATCTGGTGATCTGAGGGGGTGGAAGGAGGAGCCGTCTACGAAAACAACAAGATCTGGATTGTCTAATGGGGTTTCAGAATGGTCAGGCTGTGGAGTCATAACCTCTTGAAACCATGCGTACACAATCATGGTCTCCCAAGGGGGATTTCTGTAGGACAGGGAGAAGAGTGGCTGGATTTAAAGCGGGGGCGCATTGGTTGGCATGGGACAGCAGAGTGATTTCATAGCCATTTCTCCTTGAAGCTGTAAAATGTTGAGTTGCTGCTGAATTTAACAACAGGAAGACCGAATTAGGAACAAAAACAATGCACAGATATTCAAGCACAATTTGGACAGACGTTCCTACCATTATCGCAGCAGTCTCCATGGATCGGAAACAAGTCGGCATTACCCTTACAACAGATGGCAACTGTACAGAGTAAAAAGCTACAGGGCATCGGAAATCCCCATGCTGTTTTAAAATTCCGGACCCATACCCCTCCTTTTCATACACATATTGCTAAAATGGCTGCTTGAAATCGGGGATGCCAGGGCCGAGGCCAAACCCTGCTTCAGTTCATTAATGGCTGACAGCATTTCAGGTGTCCAGGTCACCTGGTTGGCTGTTTAGGCGAGGAGGCTTCACAAAGAGGAGCATCAATAACGCGGTAGTTGGGTATCCAGTATCTACAGTAGTTAACCATGCCCAAAAAAAGACAAAAGTTCAGTCCATGTAGTAGGCGGAGAGAGGCTGACAATAGCGGTGATATGGTTGAGAGACAGGGATCAAAAGCCGTGCAAAAGTTTGAAGCCTAAGTATTGCACTGACTGTAGGCAGAGCTGCATCTTTTCAACAGAAACCTTGTGGCCATCCTGGGCCAGGCAATCGCATCTTGCATACAAACAGCAGGCGAGTCAGAGGTTACTAATAAATCATCAGCGTGTTGGACCAAGGTACTGTTAGACAGGAGGTGGAGATCCTTGAGGGTCCAGTGGACCGCCAAGGCAGAGGGCTGTGTATATACCCTTGGGGAAGCCGAGTCCATGTATATTGGCAACCGCCGTAAATAAAGGCGAAAAGGTACTGGGTTTTGGGAGACAATTTGAGGGAAAAAAAAAGGCTGAACAGAGATCAACAACAGTGAAGCAAGTGGCTGAGGAACGGAGGCTAGTAAAGACAGCGTTCATATCGGATACCACTGGCGAGCAGGGGACAACAATGGCATTAACGGCCCTCAGGTCCTGCACATACGTCAGAATGCCTTGTTGGAGGAGGGAGTCAATAATAGGTTTAATACTTTCCCGGGCAGCGGACGACAAATTGCATTGCCGAATGGATGGCAAAACGGCACCGGTTTTAGGAGTGACCGTATGATACATTGTAGAGAGCACTAGGCCCGAGTGATTGGAATGTTGGGCCCATAGTGATGTCAGGAGTGTCTGAAGCAGAAAAGGGGTGTCATAGAAGGGAGGTGGGTGAGGAGTGTGTAGGACAAGGGGCAGTGCCTAAGGCAAAACCCCTCCCTGTTCAAGTAAGTGACGTGGATAGTCAGGATCTGCGGGATTTAGGGGTGTAAGGTCTGTTGACAGATCCTGAAGTCTGTTCATGCCACTCTATTAGGAAATATTAAAGACAGTTTGAAAGCTAGAGCAATACTCCTCCTGATTGTCCACTATGTGGAAAGAAAGAGTTTAATCCTTTTTCAGCTGAGATCACGACTTGTTAAATGGAGAGACATCAGTATAAAACTGTTGTATTACTTAGTCTTGATATGCATTGAGTGTTGTTGTGACTTGAATCACTATTTGCTTAAACATGAAACTTCTTTGGAATGATATTACTTAGTGTTGCAGGTATGGTTTTCCTAAGATTGTTATGTTTTGGTACTGTTGGTTGAATTTAAGATAAAATATATAAGAATGATGAGTTTGTGTGACCTGTTCTCAATATTGTCCAACAAGGGCAGCCCAGGAAGAAGATGTGAAATTCACACCTGTTAACAGTGACCAGGGTAGCTGTGCAAATAGTGTAGGGCTTGTTCGTCCCCAAGTCACAGGGAGGTGATAGGAATATCTTGGTATATGGTTATATTTTAGACAGGTTATTTTAGTTTAAGATAGAATGGAGTCTAAAGGCTAGCTTATTAATATTTCCATCTGGATACAAGACCCATGAGATCATATTATCATGGAGATGAATTTTTGAAATGGGAAGGGTCTACAGGAAATCATGAATGGTTTGGGTTATAGGACTTTTTTAAAATCCCTGAATCTTTTAGGCAGATAAGACGATAAGAATTGCGAGGGACAGAGCAGGAAGGTATTGAAATCTAGTCCAACAGCAAAGTAACCTGAGTAAAGAAATTGCGGACCCTGTCAGTCACTATGAAAGCCTTGGGTGGAATCTTGTCCATGAAAAGATTAAGTTCATGAGGCTAGAAAATTCACCTAGTTTGGCTAGAGAGGAAAAAGCCAACTCACCCCTAACCTAGAAAATCAGCTTTAGGATTTAGAGTTCTAGCTACAAAGGGAAAAGGAAGCAAAGCATTGACAGTTCAGAACAGCTTTGAGGAATATAGTGTCCATTTGAGAGTCAAAGTAAATTATTACAATTGAGGGGAATTTTCTGACATTAAAAGTTAAATGGGGATATGTTCTATAGCTTAGAGTATAAGTTGTCTAATAAATAAAATAATTAAAAAGTTTATGGCATATAAAAGGCTACTTGGCCCATCATGTTAGCTCCAACCAAAATATGAACTGTTTAACCTAATCTTAGTTTTCAGAATTTGGTGTGTAGCTCCACAGGTTATTTGAAGTACCTATCCAGACATGTTTTGAATGCATCAAGAATTTCTGCTTCTATAACCTTTTCAGGCAGTGCATTCTAGACTTCTACCATCCTCTGGGTGAAAAATGGTTTCCTCACCTCTCCTTTAGTCTTTCTACTAATGACTTTAAACATTGACATAAGTAGGGAGGATGTGTTGAGTAGGCTAGAGGTTATTAAGGTGGACAGATCCCCAGGACTGGATGGAATCTATCCCAGGTTGCTGAGGGAGGTGAGAGAGAAAATAGCTGGGGCCCTGACAGATATCTTTGTGGCATCCTTAAATACAGGTGAGGTGCCAGAGGATTGGAAGGTTGCTCATGTTGTCCCCCTGTACAAGAAGGGTAGTAGGGATATTCCGGGTAATTACAGACCAGTGAGCCTGACGTCGGTGGTGGGAAGGTGTTGGTAGTGGGAAAGTTGCTGGAGAGGATACTGAGGGATAGGAACTATTTATATTTAGAAAAGAATGGGCTTATCAGTGATAGGCAACATGCGGGGGAGATCATACCTTACCAACTTAATAGAGTTCTTCAAGGAAGTGACCAAGTTGATGGATGAAGGAAGGGCTGTTGATGTCATATAAATGGATTTTAGCAAGGCATTTGATAAGGTTCCCCATGGTAGACTAATGGAGAAGGTGAAGTCATATGGTGTGCAGGGTGTTCTAGCTAGGTGATAAAGAACTGGTTGAGCAATAGGAGACAGAGAGTAGTAGTTGAAGAGAGTTTCTCAAAATGGAGAAAGGTGACCAGTGGTGTTCCACAGGGATCAGTGTTGGGGCCACTGTTGTTAGTAATATACATAAATGATCTGGAAGAGGGCACTGTTGGTATGATCAGCAAGTTTGCAGATGACACGAAGATTGGTGGAGTAGCAGAAAGCATAAGGAACTGTCAAAGAATACAGGAGGATATAGATAGACTTGAGAGTTGGGCAGAAAAGTGGCAGATGAATTTCAATCCAGACAAATGTGAGGTGATGCATTTAGGTAAGACTAATTCTAGAGCGAATTATACAATGAATGGAAGAGCCTTGGGAAAAGTTGATGGGCAGAGAGATCTAGGAGTGCAGGTCCATTGTACCCTGAAGGTTGCTGCACAGGTGAATAGAGTGGTCAAGAAGGCATACAGTATGCTTGCCTTCATTGGACGGGGCATTGAGTATAAGAGCTGGCAAGTCATGTTAAAATTGTACAAGAAATTGGTTCGGCCGCATTTAGAATACTGTGTACAATTCTGGTGTCCACATTACCAAAAGGATGTGGGCGCTTTGGAGAGGGTGCAGAGAAGGTTTACGAGGATGTTGCCTGGTACGGAAAGTGCTAGCTATGAAGAGAGATTGAGTAGGTTAGGTTTGTTTTCATTAGAAAAAAGAAGATTGAGGCGGGGACGAAAGGTATAGACAGGGTGGATAGAGACAAGCTTTTTCCCAGGGTGAAGGATTCAATAACGAGAGGTTACGCTTTCAAGGTGAGCTGGAAAGTTTAAGGGAGATACACGCGGCAAGTACTTCACACAGAGGGTGGTGGGCATCTGGAACACGTTGCCAGCAGAGGTGGTAGAGGCAGGCATGGTAGATTCATTTAAAATGTGTCTGGACAGATGCATGAGTAGGTGGGGAGCAGAGGGATACAGATGCTTAGGAATTGACCGACAGGTTTAGGCAGTACATTTGATTCAGCTCAAGAGGGCTGAAGGGCCTGTTCCTGGGCTGTAAATTTTCTTTGTTCTTTGTATGCTCCTCATCATCTTCTGAGGCAACTAAACTCTTCCTATCCACTGTATCCAAGTTTCATACATAATGTTGTACATCTTAATCAAATCTGCCCTCAGTTTCCTCTGTTCTAATGTAAACAATCCCTCACGGCTCCATTTTTCCAGACCCAGCAACATCCTCATAAATCTTCTTTGTTCCTTCTCTGGTGCATTACATCTATTCTGTAATTAGGTGACCAGAACTGCAAGGAACTCAAATTATAACCTAAATAATGATTTATACAGTTCCAGCATAACCTCTGCATTCTTATATTCAATGGTTCGGATAATGAAAGAAAGGATTCTGTATGTATTCTTTACCACTATGGCGGCTTGACGGCTACCTTCGTAGACATTGAGCCCAAGGTCTCTCACTACTTTTACATGCCTCAGTATTCTCTCATTTACTGTGTATTCCTTTGTTTTGTTCGACCTCCCAAAAAACATCACCTTATATTTGTCAGAATGAATTCCATTTGCCACTTACCTAGCAACTTGACTAATCCATTAATCTATTTAATAAATAGTATTTAGACTACGTTATTTTGAGATTGTTAATTGTAGTAAAAGTCTTAAAATGCGAAATATTAATGTGTGATCTTTCAGTCAGTCTGTGGAAATTTAACTATATTTCTGAAAGTTCACTTTTGGAGTCATAAAATAATAATACTATGCAGATGTCTACCAACCTATCTGTTGGGAAACTGGGATTGTATAGTTGTTGTTCTGTAAGGAAACATATACCTGGATTGCTTATTAAAATTTAGGCAATTGGAATACCATATGGCTACACAAGTTGTGGGATGTATTTTCTATCCTTTCTGCACCAGGAACAAAAGGATTTGTAGTGCCATTAAAGAACATCTTTCCCCTTCCCTATGCATGATTAACTGAAAGGATTGCAAGCAATGTATATAAGAAAATAAAAATACAATGTATTCGGATTCAGTTCTCGAAGAATAGAATTGAAAAGCTGAAAACGTGTATGGAAACTTACTCAGGACACACTTGGAGTGTGTTCCATTGGAAAACATCAAGGAGGTCATAGGAAAGTTGCAAAAGTTATTTGTAGTGACTGTACCAGAACTGTATTGCTATCAGCAAAGGCTGAATAGGCTGGAACTTTTATTTTTCTAATAGATTTTTTTTAGTTATTAAGAGATTTGATCGGACAGTAGAGGAAGGTGGGCTAGATATTACAAACTGGATGTGTTTTCAGCACAGGGATGCACTATATAGGTCATGTGACCATCCCACCTTCCCAAGGTCACCCCCATAATTCCTCTGGTAGAAGGGTGCTAAAATTAGTAGTTAAACAATTAAGGAGAAATTGAATTTGTTAAATGGGATGGGAGTGGGTAGGGTTTTATTAAAGGCCTACAGAGCAAAGGCAGAAAGAAAAAAGTGCATCTCATTGAGGAAATGTCCTGCATGTATAAAGGGAACCACTGCTCCAAATCTGCCCTACAAATTCTGGCCCCCACTTCTGCTTGCTGGGCACCAGGACCTGTCCCCTCTCTAAAACATTGGCACAGTCATGGGCCTCCTCATGCAGTTTTGACATCTCCTATGCAGTTTTGGCAATGCCGAGCTCTAGAATTGGTGAGAATGGTGGTGCTGCTGGCTAGGCTGATTGACCAGTAGGATCTGAGGGCAGCACTTCGTTCTGACTGACAAACAGAAGTCCTACAATTACGTAATACAATCAATTGGCAATGCATTATGACTGCAGGTAGGTTTCTTTTTGGTATGTCGGCTCACTCCTGACTTTCCTTCTACCTATAATCCAGGTATATATTTCCTTCTATGTATGCAAGCAAACTGCCTAGGATTTAATGTCCAATGTTTTGGATCGTGGAGAGTCCTGGGAACTGGGCCCATAAATATGTTAGTCACTAATACATTAAATAAGGAATTTGAAGAAATCTTTTTAACCTGGGAGTGGTTAGAATGTAGAAATTGCTATTACACAATGTAATTGCAGTTAATAGCATGAATGCATTGAAGAGGAAACTAGATAAGTACAAAAATGTGAAAGCCATAGGAATTTGTGTTGGTCAATGAAGTAGATTAGATTAGATTACTTAGTGTGGAAACAGGCCCTTCGGCCCAACAAATCCACACTGACCCTCTGAAGAGCAACCCACCCAGACCCATTCCCCTACATTTACCCCTTCGCCTAACACTACGGGCAATTTAGCATGGCCAATTCACCTAACCTGCACATCTTTGGACTGTGGGAGGAAACCCATGCAGACACGGGGAGAATGTGCAAACTCCACACAGACCTTTGCCTGAGGCGGGAATTGAACCCAGGTCTCTGCTGGTGTGAGGCAGCAGTGCTAACCACTGTGCCACCATGTAGAGTGTAAGAGACTCAAGTGGAGCATAAGCATAAGCATCAGCGTAGATCAATTGAGCCAAATGGCCTATTTTGTGATTAAAGTTCTGTATAATTATATCCCCTAGGTAATACTAGTTATATTTTTATCAGCACTTTGATAGGCCATGTTGATTTTGACCTAATTCTTTCAAAATATGCTGTTGAAATGGTTATTTTACGTATGTCTCAATTTATGCATAATTCATATGTACCTATATATCATGTATATTTCATAAATATATATTGATCTAAAAACACCACTTAATTTTTAAAAAGGGGCTTTAGAAATGTTTTCATCATCTTGTTCCACCTCTTTATCTCACTTCACAGACATTTCTACTGGTTATATTCTTCTTTATACTTAAAAGTATATTAAATGTTTTACATCAATAAAGGCAGAGATTGAAGTGAGACAAAGAAATACAAAGTTTTCCAGGTTTTAAAAAAAATGCAATTGTTTACTATTCAGAGGTGCAAACTTTAGGTACCGGTATTCTCTAAAATTGAGCTATTTTTGTTAATTACACCATTCAACAGATTCCATATACAAAATGGCAGTCTAAGCAGTTAATTTTGCTACCCCTAATAATCTTCTGCAGAATGATTCTGCATGGATGAAGGCTGCTCAGCCCATCCAACCTTAGCTGATTTTTCTTTCCTGTCCTCGCATGAAATTCAAAATAATCTACCAAATAAATTTCTTCCATAAAAATGTAATGTTGCGAGGTAGATATTTTGTTCTTTTTGTTTGGGTCGTTATCTCTAATAAATATCTCCAATTTACTGAGCAATGTTGTTTAATGTCTATAATCACAACTTTCTAACTACTAAGCACTAAAACTGTGACTTGAAGGCCTACCCTCCAGTCTCTATATACAAAGCAATGGGACATTAGAAAGGCTGTTCAGTGAGGCAAGATTGTATTGTTGAAAAAAAGTGCCTTTTATAAAGGATAACTAATTGAAACCTATCTATCTATCTGTTTAGGTGAAATATACATGGACTAAAATCATAGTTCCTCTGGCTCCACGTAGGACAATGGGCAGCAAGGCTCTGCCATCAGCCCTGTTGTATCACAATTTCTATTGCTTAAGCCCAGTGTTATCCCACGCATGGAGATCCTTCTTAAAATTACTTTGCCAGATGGAATATCACAAAGAGTTAAGTAAGTCAGTATTTCTCATTCGATTTGCTTTTGTTTCACGAGTGTCATAGAAAACACAGTCTAAGCCACTATGAAATTAAAAGTCTTCCTTCATTTCTGAAGAACAAATATCAGGCTTGAAATGTTAGCATTGTTTTCTTCCCAGAGATACTTCCAAATCTGCTTAATTGCTCCAGCAATTTCGGCTTTTGGGTCAGACCTCCAGCATCTGTAGTTCTTTGTTTTATTCCTTCATTTTGTTTTTGTTGTTACTTTACTGAGTTACAGTTACTTTACTTAATTAGCGAATGCTCAAATTAGCCCACAAACTTCTATTGTTCTGCTTTTTAAAGGCTGATAGATGTTCCAAAACAATACATTGATTTCCAAATGACTTTGAATCCTTTAAATTAATAATTACCAAATTCATGAATGCAAAACTTAAATTTCATTTTAAAGTTGAGCATGATCTGGCAAAACTCATGCTACAAGAAGACTTTGAGGTATCAAGGTTTTAGTTACAAAGATAGATTACAGAAGAAGCAGTGTGAAAAGAATCAAAAGAGTGTTCACACTTATAAAGAATCTAGGCAGATAGGTAAAATTGTGCCCATTGGGTTGAAGGGCTGAGAACCAAAAGACACCAATTTGTTATGATTGGCAAGTGAACCAAAAGGCAAATAAAGGATTGTGTGAGGGGAGATAGTGGCAAAGTGATTCTGCCAATCTGTTAGGAATTCAGAAATTGAGGCTATGGTAATTCTTTGGGGACAAGGGTTTCTGTCACACAGTGAGTTTGGAATATAAAACGAATATCCGTCATGGTGACCATGTTGACTGTCTAGCATTTTTTTACACCATGTGTGGTTCGGAATTAAAGTGCATTGCATACAGGTGTTAGTGATGTTAATCGTGGCTTTTAAAAGGGAATTGGATAATTTTCTAAAGAGAAAAGATTTGCAGGGTGATAAGGAAAAGACAGTGGAGAATGATTAGTTGAGTTGCTCTTGAACAGACTTGGCAAAGATACAATGGGCTGAGTGACCTTCTGAACTGTAACCATTATCTATCTAAGTCATGCCTTTGGATTGAGAGTGATTGTCATCGTATGATTCTATCTGTTTGGCTGGAAATGGAAAGTAATCCAAGATTACTGATCATTCCTTACTGCAAGTAAACAAAGTTTACCTTAATTTTGTTCCACAAATGTGCTGGCTTAAAATAAAGAAACATCCACAACACAAGTGTTAAGTAATAACAATACCCAGCAAGAGAAAATCTAACCAATTCCCCTTGAAGTGCATTAATTCTAATAGAATTATCATTGTGAAATTCCCCCATGATCAATATCCTGGCAAATATCACTATCCAGAAACTGAACTGGGGTAGTCATAGAAATGTGCCTAGATGAGAAAATCCGATTTAGGAATGCTGTAGCAAATGACTCCCTCTTGATTTTCAAAGCCTGTCTCACCAACTATAAGACACAAGTCAGGACTGTGATGGAATACTCTCCACTTGCCAGGATGAATATAGCTCCACAACACACACAACAGGCAAACCACATTGGACAAAGCAGATCGCTCAAGTGTTGAAAAATGTGTTGCTGGAAAAGCACAGCAGGTCAGGCAGCATCCAAGGAGCCGGAGAATCGACTTATGCCCGAAACGTCGATTCTCCTGCTCTTTGGATGCAGCCTGACCTGCTGCACTTTTCCAGCAATACATTTTTCAACTCTGATCTCCAGCATCTGCAGTCCTCACTTTCTCCCAGATCACTCAAGTGGTGTGACATTCAGAACTTTAAACTTTCACTGTCTCCAGTACTGATGCTCAGTAATTGCAGTGTGCACACTTACAAGATACACTGCAGCAACTTGTTAAATTATTTTCAATAGCACCTTCAAAATCCAACTTTATCACTTGGAAGAATAAAAGCAAAAGGTACATAGGAACACAGCCTATCATTATCCCACAAATTCATTGACTTGAAACATATCACTGTTCTTTCAGCAACAGTGTCAAAAAAAAGGAACTCTTACATTGTTGAAGAACCTAAACCATGGAGTTTTAAAAAATTCATTTGGGAAGTAGGCTACACTGAGTTGGCTATCATTAATTGTCCATCCTGAATTACTCTTGAAAAGGTGGTAATGAGCTAACTTCTTCAACTGTTCCCTTTAGTCCAGTTACGCCCATAATGGTGTTGGGGAGGGAGCTCCAGAGTTTTAAGCCAGTGATTGAAGAAATGGCAACATACTTTCAAGTCAGGATAGTGATTGGCTTGGAGTGAATTTGCAGGTGATGTTGTTCTCATGCATCTGCTGCCCTTGTCCTTCTAGATGGTAGTGGTCATGTGAGGTCTTAGACCTCTGCTGTGCAACCTGTTCATTACTGCAACAATCCATCGGTGCACAGATTCATAGTGAATCTTTGTGGATGTGATACCAATCAAATGGACTGCATTGTCTTTGTTGGTGTGAAGGAATCAGGGGGTGATGCAGATTCCTATCCTTTGATATGCTCTTGAAGACACATTATTTTTATAGCTAGGCCAATTCAATTTCTGATCAGTAATAACCCGGAATGTTCATCATAAGGGATTTATTGAAGATAATGTTATTGAATGTCAATGGGCAATGGTTTGATTCTCTCCAGTTGGAGTTGGTCATTGCCTGACACTAGTATGGTGCAAATGTTACTTGTCACTTGTTATCCCAAGCCAACATATTGTTCAGTCTTGCTGCATTTGGACATGATTGCTTCAGTATCGGAGGAGTCAGAAATGGTGTACGGTGTGTCATGATGAATGAACATTCCAACATCTGAACTTAGGATGGAAGGAAGGGCATTGATGAAGCGGCTGAAGATGGTTAGGCCAAGGACGCTACCTGCAGAGTTGTTCTGGAGCTGAAGTGACTGATCTCTAAAAACTACAACCATCTTCCTTTGTGTTAGGTGTGATACTAACTGAGAAATTTCCCCAATTCCCACAGCCTCTAGTCTTATTAGGGTTTTTGTTTATAGACTCAGTCAAATGCAACCTTGCTGTTAGGATGCTTATTTCGCCAACAAAGCTTACATTCCATGAAAATAGTTTTTTAAAAATCAGTTATGTATCAGAAATAAATGTATTGATCAATTAATGCAACATTGTAGTATTCCAAACTAATGAACAAATTACTGATGTTAGATTTAATAAATTACATAATTAAACATTTCTGTATTAAAACTTTTACTTTGGAACAGGTGGAAAACTAGAGTTAGGTATTAAAAATGTCTTCATAAGAAGATAGTTGCTATTAATTCAGTAGAGGAAAGAACATTCTACATTTTGCTAAGACCCACTTGGGAAAGTGCACCAATTCACAAGCCTCATTACTCCCAGAGTCAACACAAAAGTTAAGGATTTAATCAAATCACACAAAAGCCCTGTTTATCTGTGTCTGTTGGAACCAAGTGAACAAAAAATACCAACCAGACTAACGTACTTAAGCAAAATAAAGAACTGGAGATGCTGGAAACAAAACCAGAAATTGCTGGAGGAACTCAGCAGAGCTGGTAGCATCTGTTGGAGTTAATGTTTCATGTCCAATGAGTTCTGAAGAAAGGTTACTGGACTCAAAATGTTAACTCTGTTTTCTTTCATGCTGAGTTTCACTAGCAATCACTGTTTTTGCTTGTAACATACTTGCATTTATTACAAATAATTTATCACAAATAGTTATGAACTATCAACATATGGTTCTACTGATTAAAACTCTAACTACTATACATGTACAAACAAAACAAAATTGTTCAATGGGTGAAAGGAGAAAAAATTGCAAGCATAGGTTGATAGCACTAGTTCACAGAATTTGTAATGATGATCCATATGGCTCGTCTGGTTTTCAATATTTTTCCCCTAGGTGCCTTCACTTCTCAGGAGGAACAGGGTAATCGGTATATAAACTGCAAAGTCTCTTTAGTGCAGCAATTCCTTCCAGAAATAATGTTTCAAAACACTTTTTTTCCCCTCCATTTTACTCTACAATCAAAAATACAGGAAATATACCATAAGTAGAATTAGGCATTCAGCTCTTGGAGACTGCTCCACTATTCAACACAATAATTGCTAATCTGATCGTCAACTCCACTTTTCCCTCATATGCCCATAACCCTTGACTAAAAATCTGAGCCTTGTATACGACCTTCTATCTGGATCAGTGGTGCTGGAAGAGCACAGCAATTCAGGCAGCATCCGACGAGCAGCAAAATCGACGTTTCGGGCAAAAGCCCTTCATCAGGAATAAAGACAGAGACCCTGAAGCGTGGAGAGATAAGCTAGAGGAGGGTGGGGGTAGGGAGAAAGTAGCATAGAGTACAATAGGTGAGTGGGGGAGGAGATGAAGGTGATAGGTCAGGGAGGAGAGGGTGGAGTGGATAGGTGGAAAAGGAGATAGGCAGATTGGACAAGTCAAGGGGACAGTGTGGAGCTGGAAGTCTTCAGGGCAGAGGAAATGACCTGGGAGTTGCAGTGGGAGAGGGACTTCCTGAGATTCTTGTAGAGAGCTTACGACCCTCTATAGTCAGCTGTGGTCAAAGAAAAAAATTCTCATCTGTGTCTTAATTGGATGGCCCCTAACGCTTTTGATTATGTCCTCTGGTCCTAGACTCTCCCATAAAGAGAAACAAACTATCCGTATTTACCCTGTTATGTTTCATTAAGGTCTCCTCTCATTCTTACAAACTCTAATGAGTAAAGGTCCACCAAAGACATTGTACTCATACATGAGGAATAAACGAATGATCAGGGATAACGTAGGGAACTTGTGGGTGGAGTCTGAGCAGATAGGGGAAGTCCTAAATGAGTCTTTTGCTTCGGTTTTCACTAAGGAAAGGGATCTTGTTGTGAATGAGGATACAGGCTTGACCAGATCAAGATTGATGAAGTTGATGTGCTGGAAATTTTGGAAAACATTAAGATTGATAAGTCCCCAGGGCCAGACCAGATTTATCCTAGGCTGCTCCGGGAAGTGAGAAAGGAGGTTGCTAAGCCGCTGGCAAAGATCTTTGCCTCCTCACTCTCCACGGGAGTCGTACCGGAGGATTGGAAGGTGGTGAATATTGTTCCTCTTTTCAAGGGTAGTAGGGAAATCCCTGGCAATTAAAGACCAGTCAGTCTTATGTCTGTGGTCAGCAAAGTTTTGGAAGAATTCTGAGGGATAGGATTTATGACTATTTGGCAAAACAGTGTGATTAAAGGCAGTCAGCATAGCTTTGAGAGGGGCAGGTCATGCCATACAAATCTTATTGAGTTCTTTGAGGAGGTAGTGAGACAGGTTGATGAAGGTTGAGCAGTGGATGTGGTATAGATGGACTTCGGCAAGGCATTTGATTAGATTCCCCATGGTAGGCTCATTCATAAACTCAGGAAGTATGGGATACAAGGAGACTTGACTATCTGGATTCAGAATTGGTTGGTTGACAGAAGGCAGAGAGTGGTTGTAAATGGAAAGTATTCTGCCTGGAGGCAGTGTTCTTGGGCCTCTGCTCTTTGTAGTTTTTATAAATGACTTGGTTGAGGGGTGGGTTAGTAACTTTGCAGATGACACAAAGGTTGGAGGTACCGTCGATAGTATCAAGGACTATTGTAGGCTGCAGCACGACATAGACAGGATGCAAAGCTGGGCTGAGAAATGGCAGATGGAGTTCAACCTGCATAAATGCGAAGTGATGCATTTTGGAAGGTCGAACTCTAATGCTGAATATAGGATTAAAGACAGGATTCTTGGCAGTGTGAAGGAAGAGGGATCTTGGTGTGCAAGTACATAGATCCCTCAAAGTTACCACCCAAGTGGATAGGGTTGTTAATGAAAGCCAAAACACAATATGCTTTCTTAATAGGGGGATCAAGTTTAAGAGCTGCAAGGTTTTGCTACAGCTCTACAAGTCCCTGGTGAGACCACACTTGGAATACTGTGACCAGTTCTGGTCACCCTACTATAGGGAAGATAGAGGCTTTGGAGAGGGTGGAAAGGTTTATCAGGATGCTGCCTGGTCTGGAGGGCTTGCCTTATGAAGAGAGGTTGAATAAGCTCGGTCTTTTCTCTCTGGAGAGGAGGAGGAAGAGGGGTGACCTGATTGAGGTATACAAGATGAGAGGAATGGATAGAGTCAAAGAACAGAGACTTTTCCCCAGGGCAGGATTGACTGGTACAAGGGGACATAGTTTTAAGATATTAGGAGAAAGGTATAGAGGGGACGTCAGAGGAAGATTTTTTATGCAAAGAGTTGTGAATGCATGGAATGCGTTGCCAGCTGTGGTGGTGGAAGCAGAGCCATTGGGGACATTTAAGCGACTGCTGGATATGCACATGGATAGCAGTAAGTTGAGGAGCATGTAGGTTAAGTTATTTTATTTTACATTAGGATTAACCCTCGGCACAACATCGTGGGCCAAAGGGCCTGTTCTGTGCTGTACTTTTCTATGTTCTATTCAACCTTGCATTAAACAAAATCCCTTCATTTCCAAAGTTAAGGGCAAACATCCTCACCACATCAACCCATTAAGCGAGAATTTTGTCTATTTCAAAAACGTTGCCCTCATTCTTCTAAATTCCATTCGATATAAGTCCAAGCCCCTCAACCTCTCCTAAGACAATCCCTCCATACTTGAGAACAACCTAGTAAACTTTCTCTAGATTGTCATTGATGCAGATAACTTTTCTTATATAAGAGGACCAAAACAGTATTCCAGGTGTGGTCTGACTGGTGTAGTTTTAGCAAAACCTCCCCTTTTATACTTAATTCCCTTTTAAACAAAGAGAAACATTCCATTTGCATTCCTAATTACCCACTGAACTTGTTTGGTAGCTGTTTATAATTTATGTACAAGAATCCCCAAATCCTTAAGTGCTGCAGCTTTCTGAAACCTTTCCTCATTTACACAATATTCAGCCCAAAAATTGGTAGATGCAGGTACAGTTACAACACTTAAGATACATTTGAATAGGTACATGAATATCAAAGACTTAGAAGGATATGGGCCAATTTCAGGCAAATGGGACTAATTTAGTTTGGGAAACTTGGCATGGACTGGTTGGACTGATAGGTCTGTTTCGGTGTTGTATGAGTCTAGAATGTAAATCTTGATTTAGAAAAAAACAATTATACATGTATTAATCTCTAAGTTCCTTCACAAACAAATTGATATAGTTCCTTAACCAACGGAGCAATCCATCTTGGATGAAGTACCCTTTTGGAGTTTATTTCATGTCCTTTGGAACTGGAAAAACTATGTGCTTTTCTGCCACCATCAATTTTTTCCTGGTGTGTAAACTCATCAATTTACCTGGAAGTTTCCATCTGTAACTCAGTTTTATTAGTATAGTAACTTGAAATTTAGCATCATACATTTTAAAGAATTTAGTAAGAAATCGCTTCTGATCACATTTATACATGTTTACATGTATGACAAGTTTATTATTAGATTCGTACAAAATATGCAAACAGTTACAACTGAAAATGGTGCGAGGAAATAAAATGAACCGATTTGGTGAAATGACTTGAGATTATTTGCAATAAGCTACAAAATATATTACAATAAGAAGATTGTATAATGGTATTAACTGGTATAATGGTAAAATATAACCATTTCTATTTATACAGCAACGTAAGCAAGGACGTATCACAGTCAGCATGAACAAAGTATAAAAGGTATAGAAAAATGTTTTTGGCAAGTTTTGAACTATTTTCTCTTCTGTAGTACCCTATTGTAAACATGCTTAAATACAACATTAGTACAACATTCCTTTTAAGAAATTAAGCTCAACAGAAAATTTTGAAAATAAATAAATTAGCCTTAAAATGCAATTTTCATGCATGGTAATGCATATGCTCAGCCTATAATGAATAATAAAAACACAACTCAATGACTTCTGTGGGTAAATTAAATTATCTGCATTCTATTTAAAATATGCACTAAATAATTTAGTAATACCAGGTTTCAAACTACAATAGAGCACTTTTTATGTATCCCAGCAGGCACATGCTTTGGTTAAAAAGAGCTTGCATGTGTGTCCATGTTTCTTCCAGCAATATAGACACTTTCGATATTTCTTCTAATAGCACTGGCTCAACAGCGATAACCTTGAGATGAAGCTGTAGAGGGTGGTAGAGGAGAGAAGAGAACATATTAACAAGATGTGTAAAACTGGACAGATTTTCCTAATCCAGCACAATAAATTAATTATACCTTTCAGTAGCCAAGTGATTATTGTTTCCATTCAAAGGAATTATAATTAAATAAAAAAATTGACTACACTTTAGTTCAGAATGCACGATTACAAGTACTTGCACCATAACAATGGAGCTTTATTGATTTTATTGTGAAAGCCACTATAACAAAGAAACAAACAATTCAATACAGAGGAAGCAGCTCCCCCTCTCCTGTTCCCACTTGAAAATGTCTAAATTTGATTTGGTTGTAAAACACCAGCATTGCACTTATTTTAATACAACATAACAGGATAAGCTGGTTATGACCACTGGGCTCGATGAGATATTGCAAATGTCTAGGCTCTAATCTTGCAAACATTTCTTGTTCAAGAATCATTCCTTCAGTTTGAGCAATTGCATGTCACTATTTAAGAGCAAGGAAAATCAGGAATTGTAGACAAGTTATCCTGACATGGAAAATTATCGAAGTCTATAATTAAGAACAAGACATTTGAATACTTTGAAAACCTTCTGATCACAGCAAGTCAGCAAAGCCTTCTAATAGGTAGGTTATACCTAACAAATTTTTAAATTTTGTTCAGAGGCAACTAAAATAGCAGGGCATGCCTAATGGTGCATTTATATGCATTTCTAGAAAGCATTTCATAAGGTGCTGCATAAGAGACTGTTCACTAAAGTCAAAGTTCACAGATTTCACCAATTGTCACAGCACAGGAGGTGGCTATTTTGTCTGTTGCTTCTGTGCTAGCGGCCCAAAGAGTGATTTATCTCATGGAACTTTGTCTTTCTCACTACTACTGCCCTGACACGTTTTCAGACAATAACTCAATGCTTCGGCTGGACATGCCTCCATCACACACTTAGGCAATGCATGCCAGATTCCACTGGTAATATGAAAAAGTTTTGCTTCATGTTCCCATTTCTTCTTTTGCCAATTACCTTAAATTTGCACCCCTCTTGTTCTTCTTTATTAATTCACAAGATGTGAGGATTACTGGCTAGGCCAGGATTTATTTTCCCCCTCTAATTGCTGTAGAGAAATTGGAGGTGTGCTGCCTTATTAAATTGCTGAAATTCATGTGGTGTAGCTACACCCACAATGCTCTTATGGAGGGAGTTCTAGGTTTTACACTCAGCAACAGTCAAGGAACAAGTCAGGATGGTGAGTGGTCTGGAGTGAAACTTGAAGGTGGTGATACTCCCAGGTAGGTGGTGCCTTTGTACTTCTAGTTGGTACAGGTCACTTTGAAGGTGCTGTCAAAGAGTGAGTCAGTGGTGAGTTTTTGCATCTTGTAGATAGTGTCAGCAGAATGTGCTATGTGTCAGTGGTGGAGGGAATGAAGTTTTTAGGTGCTACATGGGAGATCAATCGAATAAGCTAATTTGGCCTGGATGGCATCAGATTTCTTTCCATGTTTGTTGCAGTTGTACTCATCTAGGCAAGTGGAGAATTCCATCATATTCCTGACTTTGCTTTTGAGGCAGGCTTTGAGGAATCAAGAGTTGCATTGCAGAATTCCCTGCTCTGATCTGTTTTTGTAGCCACAGTATTTTTATGGCAGGTCTCCAGTAAATAATAATTCCCAGGATGTTGACAATGGGACAAACTGATGGTAACACCATTGAACGTCAAGGGGCAATGGTTAGATTCTGTTTACTTCTACGATGGAGGGAAGGTTACTGATGAAGGAACTGATGATTTGATACAGGAAGCTACCCTGAGGAACTCCAAACATCAGGGAACTCATCTCAACCCCAAACCAACTGCTATCGATTCCAGTTTTGCTAATGCTTCTGAATACCTCTGCCTTGCTCCTCCCACCAATGGAAACAGTTACACAGAAACAGATCTTTGGAGCAAAAGTAGGTGACTTGGCAGGAAAGAGAAAGCAATTGTTGACAGTTATTTTTGGGCCGAGAAGATTGATACTGGAGTTCCCCGAGGTTAATGTTGCATCCCTTATTTTTCCTCTATGTTAATGATCTAGATCTAAGTATGCGGAACTCAATTTCAAACTCTTCCAATGATACAAAACAAAGGCACTACAAACTACTAGGACAACAGTAGAGAACTTCGAAAGGACTCCGATAAATTGGCAGAAAGTCGACAGTGGCGATGAGGTTCAGATTAGATTCGCTACAGTGTGGAAACGGGCTCTTTGGCCCAACAAGTCCACACCGACCCTCCGAAGAGTGCCCTCCGAAGAGTAACCCTCCGAAGAGTAACCCACCCAGACCCATTTTCCTTCTGACTAATGCACCTAACACCATGGGCAATTTAGCATGACCAATTCACCTGACCTGCACATCTTTGGACTGTGGGAGGAAACCAGAGCACCCGGATGAAACACATGCAGACACAAGGAGGATATGCAAACTCCATACAGACAGTCACCCAAGGCAGGAATCGAACCCTGGTCCCTGGTGCTGAGAGGCAACAGTGCTAACCACTGAGCCACCGTACCACCCCAATACTGAGAAGTGTGAAGTGAGACATTTTAATAGGAAGTACATGGAGAAACAACATAAACCAAAGGATAGAAATGTAAATAGGCTGTGAGAGCAGACAGATCTGGGCATATGTGTGCAAATAAGTAATTAAAGGTTGCAGGACAGGTTGAGACCAGTTAAAAATGCATACAAAATCATGGTTTTATTATTGAGGTAGTGGCATAGTGGTAATGTCACTGGACTAGTGATCCAGAACCCCAGGTTAATGTACTGAGGACATGTGTTTAAATTCCACCATGACAAATGGTTTAAATTTGAATCCAGTTTGGAATTGAATCATAGGGCCATAAATGTAAGAGCAAGATAGTTATCTCAAACGTGTATGATGTTAATTCGGCCTCAACTGGAATATATATCCAGTTCTGAGCATCACACTTTATGAAGGATGTGAAGGCACTGGCAGGTTTAGGAGAACAGTCGCTTGAGAGAAGATCTGTTGAAGTATTCAATGTCCAGATCTCTCCTAATCTTATGAGATAGTGATAACCATTGTGAAAGGATCAAGAACAAAAGGGCACTGATTTAAAGTAATTAGTAATACAAGGCTGAAACTCTCTCATGCAAGGAATGGTTATGGTCGAGGAGGCACTATTTGAATGTGTGGTAGAAACATGTTCAATCAAGGAAAAGGGGAATTTTGGTGGTAGTTTGAAAAAGTACATGTTTGTGATGGAGGCAGGGGGATGAATACAATAACCAGCACCAGAAAAATGTATGAGGGAAACTAATTTTGTAAAAAGTCAATAAATCCTTTAGACCTGATGGATTACATCCTAGGATTTTAAAAGACTTGGTAGGGATAGTGGATGACTATAAGATATAGGAGCAGAATTTGGCCATTGGGCCCATTGAGTCTCCTCCATCATTCGATCATGGCGGTTATGTTTGTCAACCCCATTCTCCTGCCTTGTCCCCATAACCCTCAATCCCCTTACTAATCAAGAACCTATCTCTGCTTTAAATGACTTAGTTTCCACAGTCTTCTGTGGCAAGGTGTTCCACAGATCCACCACCTTCTGGCTGAAGAAATACCTCCTCATCTCAGTTCTAAAGGGTTGTCCCTTCACTGTAAGACCGTCAGTTCCTAATCGCTCTTAATTGTGTAAATATCTTTGCCAGGTCCACTCCAGCCTCTCAGTATTGAGAGTTTCAATGAAATCTCCCCTTATCCTTCTAAACTCAAAAAAAGACCTAGAGACCTCAAGCACTCCTCATGAGAAGCCCTTCATTCTCTCGACCCTTCCAACCTCAGAAAACCCTTCTGTAGATACAGGGCCCAAAACTCTCAAAATTCCAAATGTGGTCTGACCAGAGCTTCATACACTTCATCAGCAGTTCATCTCTGCTCTTGTATTCTACTGTAAAAAATCCTAACATTGCATTTGCCTTCTTAACTGACAACTGAATTTGCATGTTAGCCTTAGCAGAATCTTAAAGTAGAACTCCTAAGTCTCTTTTGTGCTGCAGATTTCTGAAGCCTTTCCCAATTTAGAAAATAGTCTACGTCTGTATTCTTCCTACTGAAGTGCACAACTTCACACTTTTCCACATTGTCTTCCGTCTTCCACTTCTTTACCCACTTTTCAAATTTGTCCAATTCCTTCTGCAGCCTCTCCACTGCAAACTTAGCAACAATGTCCTCAGATATTTCATTAATGTATAGCATGAATACATCTAGTCCCAACACTGACTCCTGAGGAGTTAACAGATAGAAAGCATATTTGAGGCATTTTCAAGTTGGGAGGTTGTGACTAGTGGAGTGCCTCAAGGGTCAGTGCTGGGTCTCTGCTACTTACAGCTATTTCAAAGACACAGAAATTAATATTTCTGAGCTTGATGATGATACAAAACTAAGTAGGAATGCAAGCTCTGAAGAGGATGACTGTATAATTTGAAAGTAGAGAAGCCTTGCTATAAGTGCACAGAGCATTCGTGGGACCACATCTGGAATACTGTGTACAGTTTCAATGCCCTTAAGAATGGATATGCTTGCACTGGAAGCATTTTAGAGGAAGTTCACTTGTTGATCCTTAGATTGAGAGCTTTACCTTATGAGGAAATGTTCAGCCTAAACTCATTGGAGTTTAGAAGAGGTGATCTAATTAAACATTATAAGTATTGCTGGGAAAAAAAGAACATTTTATCAAGTCTTCATCTGGCACTTAGGAGGACAATTCAAGGTGTATGTGGAGTAACCAGATGAGCCCATGATCTTGTACAATTTCAGAACAGTCTTGATAGGCCAAATCAGCTACTCCTAATTCATTTGTGGGACTAGGGCGTCGCTGGCTGGCCAGCATTAATAATGCATCTCTATTTTCCCTTGAGAAGGTGGTGGTGAGCTGGGCTGACCTACAATGCCAGTAGGGAGGGAAATCCAGGACTTTGACCGAACGACAATGAAGAAATGGTGGTATATTTCCAAGTCAAGATGATCAGTGGCTTGAAGGGGAACTTACAGGTGGTGGTGTTCCCAAGTATCTGTTGCCCTTGTCCTTTTAGCTGTAAGTGTTCGTGGGTTTGGAGGGTGCTGTCTATGGATCTTTGAATTTCTGCAGTGCATCATGAAGATAGTACACACTGCTGCTACTGAGCGCCGATGATGGAGGGACTGAATGTTTGTAGATGTGGTGCCAATCAAGCGGGTTGCTTTGTCCTGGATGGTGTCATGCTTCTTGGCTGTTCATAGAGCTGCACCCATCCAGACAAGTGGGGAGTATTCTATCACACTCCTAACTTGTGCCTTGTATAGACTTCGGGCTGTCAGGAGGTGAGTTACTCACCGCATTATCCCTAGTCTCTGACTTCCTCTTGTAGCCACTGTATTTAAATGGTGAGTCCAGTTGAGTTTCTGGTCAATTGTAACCCCAAAGATGTTGACAGTGGGGGATTCAGTGGGTAATACCATTGAATGTCAAGAGTTGGTGGTTAAAGTGTCTCTTATTGGAGATGGACATTGTCTGGCATTTATTCATAACACAATAGTTGGCACATTGCCACTGGCTTGAGCTGAGATCCAACTAATAAACTGTATACACCACAATGTGTGATAATAACTTAAATATTTATAACCTTTGAATTCTTGTGGAATCACCTATTGGTTATCTATTAGGTTAAATCATAATTCTTCAAATAAAATGCATCCCCCCCACAGCAAAATTCTAGATTAGATTAGATTACAGTGTGGAAACAGGCCCTTCGGCCCAACAAGTCCACACCGACCCGCCGAAGCGAAACCCACCCATACCCCTACATTTACCCCTTACCTAACACTACGGGCAATTTAGTATGGCCAATTCACCTGACCCTGCACATCTTTGGACTGTGGGAGGAAACCGGAGCACCCAGAGGAAACCCACGCAGACACGGGGAGAACGTGCAAACTCCACACAGTCAGTCGCCTGAGGCGGGAATTGAACCCGGGTCTCTGGCGCTGTGAGGCAGCAGTGCTAACCACTGTGCCACCGTGCCACCCACACCTATGTAATTTTACCGATTTACAGCAAACCTTTTATTAACCAGCACTTGTGGGACCAGATTTGCCAACTGATCAAATGGTCCACATAATCAGTGTAAAAACATACACCAAGTATTAGAAATGATATGCACTGGGGTATGTACATCACTGTTATACTCTATGCACAGCATAAATCACTAAAATAATAATGCAACTTTGCCTTAAATTATACTTGCCAGCAGAGAGCCTTCTCACTTGCAACCCCAACTGAAGTGGAGTCATCGACATGTAAAGCACAGAAACAGACCTTTCGGTCCAACTCGTGCACATGACCAGATATTCGAATTTAATTTACTCGCATTTGCCAGCACTTGGTCCAATCTCTCTAAAATCCTTCCTATTCATATACCCATCCAGATGCCTCTTAAGTGTTGTAATTGTACCAGCCTCCATCACTTCCTCTGACTGTTCATTCCGTACACACACCACAGTGTGTGTGAAATTGTTGCCCTTTTACATCTTTCCCCTCTCACCCTGAACCTATGCCCTCTAGTTTTGGACTCCCCTACCCTGGGGAAAATGCCTTGCCTCATCACCCTATCCATGCCCCTCATTATTTTATAAATTTCTATAAGGTCATCCCTCAGCCTCTGATGCTCCAGGCAAAATAGCCCCAGTCTATTCAGCCTCTCCCTAAAGGTCAAACCCTCCAACCCTGGCAACATCCTTAAATCTTTTCTGAACCCTTTCAAGTTGAACAACATCTTTCCTGTAACAGGGATATCAGAACTGAATACAGTATTCCAAAAGTGGCCTAACCAATGTCTTGTACAGTTGCAACATGACCTCTCAACTCCTTTACTCAATGCACTGACCAATAAACGCAAGCATGCCATTCACCCTCTTCACTATCCTGTCTATCTGCACTTTCAAGGAACTATGAATCTGCACCCCAAGGTCTTTGTTTGGCAATACTCCCCAGGACCTTACCATTAAGTACACAAGTCCTGGCTTGATTTGCTCAAACAAAATATGAGGTAACACCTCACATTTATCTAGATTAAACTCCATCTGCCACTCCTCAGCCAATCTGATCAGGTCTGTAAAAATATAATGTGGGCCTATAGTGATTCACCACAATCCCCAGGTCTTCATCCTGTTTCAAGTAGACAACTTCACACACTAGAGACATGACTGGAGTGACCATAACTCAAACATCAAATTGCATTGCCACAGTTTTAAAATGGCAAACAGGACCTCCGGCATCATCAAATATTTTTCAGGTAAACTACCAAGGTCCAGCTAGAGTAATGACAGCCTACCAGATCACAGAATAAATATCAATATCTTTGTAGGCACAGCACTGTTTATGGCCCAATATAAGTACACAGTGCAGTAACTTTGGAACTGGAAGTGGTTCTCCACGTTTTGCACCTGCAACTGTCACTCATTTGTAGCTATTTGCCAATTTTCATTGCTGCACCAACTTAAAAGGAATGCTTTCATAAACTAACTCGGTTACTAATGTGAATACAACTGATATGGCAAAAACTCTTAACAGCCAAACGCCTTTACTGCAACCCTGAAAGCCAATATTTATCCCAGATCAAATTTAAGCCTGCGTGTCTATTTATCTTCTGCGTACATGTGCAATTTTCTGCTTCCCCTCCACTACCAAAAGAGAAATGTGCTTTGTTTTGTTAACTTGCAGTGTCACTCTCTCAATCCTGCCCATATGCTAGCTCGCACACAGCAGCAACCCCACCGAAGCAAGGCCACCTTCAAATAAAGGCAGCAGGTATGTACCCCATCCAAAAAAAAAACCTAGACATACATGGTTAATGCTAGTCGAGAAGTGAGAATAAAGTGGAAGTTCTTCAACCCATTTGTGGCTCAGGTTTGAAGAGGATGCCTCTCTCCTTGCCTGCACCTTATGTGTGTGACACTAACCAGCATACTTGGACACCACCATAATTCAGTAAACCTCTGGTATTTGAGGTATAATTTTTGCCAGTTTTATCAGAAGTGCCAGTTTGTAAGATACTGGGGAAAACTAAACTTGCTGTACTTTAAAATGCTGCGGACTTTCATGCTAGATTTTGACAACTGAAGGCAAAGTACATTTCCGAAGGAAAATAAACTGAACTTGTTTATGTAAAGTAGGAGCCACAAACTAATTGCAATAAAACCTGATCTCTACAATTTCATTGTGCATTCTTAGTAAGTGCGCTTCCAAGAAATTGTATTATACTCTTACAATCTATGATGGATGCAATATGAAAAATAAGTTTTCTGCTTCCAATGAAAACTCCAATTACCTTCAAGTACAATGCCAGATAGGCCTGAGCCAATTCAAAATCACGCTTGCTACAAAGCATGTTGCTAATCATTTGCAGAAAGCTCAGCATAACCTCCGTAGAACCACCTCCTTCCGGGGCCAAGCCCCTCAACTCAATGTCAATATTTGATGGTCCCATTTCTTTCATAAGTTTAACTGCATAGTCATCTGCAAGAAACCACAAGAAATATTAACTTCCTTTGAAACATTTGAAAACGCATTTGTTCAAAATACTTCTGAATTCTAAAACATAGCTGGCACTGCGAAAATATTATCTTCAATTAGATTTTTATATTTTTGATGCAGAATCAGCTGAATCAGTAGAATTATACACAAGAAATAGAGATATTAAGTAATGCTGCAAAGACATTTTGTCAAAGCTTTTTGACTTGCCTATAACACAAGAAATACAAAAGGAAAGACAATATGTATACTGAATGAGGGGAGAGTGCGGACTGATTTGCAACTCTGCTCTTCTGATTGGTAGAAGTATTACTATTGAGAGTACACTAATTAATGACAGACAGTTAATTGGTCAAGTTTTTTTTTAAATGGAGAGGTTTACTATAATTGGTCAAGGCATTGTCTTGAGAAATAAACCAGATAATAGCTGTCACCTTTTTGCTGAGTTGGAAAAGGCAGTGCTCTTTCTCTCTGCGAAGAACAGGGTCTTGTGTAATATAAAGCCCTCAGAACACACAAATGAATCAGTACATAGAACATAGAACAATACAGCACAGAACAGGCCCTTCGGCCCACGATGTTGTGCTGAACATTTGTCCTAGCTTAAGCACCTATCCATGTACCTATCCAATTGTCGCTTAAAGGTCACCAATGATTCGGACTCTGCCACTCCCACAGGCAGCGCATTCCATGCCCCCACCACTCTCTGGGTAAAGAACCTACCCCTGACATCCCCCCTATACCTTCCACCCTTCACCTTAAATTTATGTCCCCTTGTAATACTCTGTTGTACCCGGGGAAAAAGTCTCTGACTGTCTACTCTATCTATTCCCCTGATCATCTTATAAACCTCTATCAAGTCACCCCTCATCCTTCGCCGTTCCAATGAGAAAAGGCCTAGCACTCTCAACCTATCCTCGTACGACCTATTCTCCATTCCAGGCAACATCCTGGTAATTCTCCTCTGCACCCTCTCCAAAGCTTCCACATCTTTCCTAAAATGAGGTGACCAGAACTGCACACAGTACTCCAAATGTGGCCTTACCAAGGTCCTGTACAGCTGCAACATCACCTCACGACTCTTGAATTCAATCCCTCTGCTAATGAACGCCAATACACCATAGGCCTTCTTACAAGCTCTATCCACCTGAGTGGCAACTTTCAAAGATCTATGAACATAGACCCCAAGATCCCTCTGCTCCTCCACCTTACTAAGAACCCTACCGTTAACCCTGTATTCTGCATTCTTATTTGTCCTTCCAAAATGGACAACCTCACAATTGACAGGGTTGAACTCCATCTGCCACTCCTCAGTCCAGCTCTGCATCATATCGAAGTCCCTTTGCAGCCGACAACAGCCCTCCTCACTATCCACAACTCCACCAATCTTCGTATCATCTGCAAATTTACTGACCCACCGTTCGACTCCCTCTTCCAAGTCATTAATAAAAATTACAAACAGCAGAGGACCCAGAACTGATCCCTGCAGAACTCCACTTGTAACTGGGCTCCAGGCTGAATATTTACCATTTACCACCACTCTGACTTCGACCGGTTAGCCAGTTCTCTATCCAACTGGCCAAACTTCCCACTAGGTAACCTTATCAAATGCCTTACTAAAATCCATGTATACTACATCCACTGCTCTACCCTCATCCACATGCTTGGTCACCTTCTCAAAGAATTCAATAAGACTTTTAAGGCAAGACCTACCCCTCACAAATCCGTGCTGGCTGTCCCTAATCAAGCAGTGTCTTTCCAGATACTCATAAATCCTATCCCTCAGTACCCTTTCCATTACTTTGCCTACCACCAAAGAAAGACTAACTGGCCTGTAATTCCCGGGGTTATCCCTATTCCCTTTTTTGAACAGGGGCACAACATTCGCCACTCTCCAGTCCCCTGGCACCACCCCCATTGACAGTGAAGACGAAAAGGTCATTGCCAACGGTTCTGCAATTTCCTCTCTTGCTTCCCACATAATCCTAAGATATATCCCGTCAGGCCCAGAGGACTTGTCTATCCTCAAATTTTTCAAAATGCCCAACACATCCTCCTTCCTAACAAGTATCTCCTCTAGCTTACCAGTCCGTTTCATACTCTCCTCTTCAATAATACAGTCCCTCTCATTTGTAAATACTGAAGAAAAGTACTCATTCAAGACCTCTCCTATCTCTTCCGACTCAATACGCAGTCTCCCACTACTGTCCTTGATCGGACCTACCCTCGTTCTCGTCATTCTCATGTTTCTCACATACGCATAAAAGGCCTTGGGGTTATCCTTGATCCTACCCGCCAAAGATTTTTCATGCCCTCTCTTCGCTCTCCTAATCCCTTTCTTCAGCTCCCTCCTGGCTATCCTGTATCCCTCCAACGCTCTGTCTGAACCTTGTTTCCTCAACCTTATGTAAGCCTCCTTCTTCCTCTTTACAAGACATTCAACCTCCCTCGTCAACCAAGATTCCCTCACACGACCATCTCTTTCCTGCCTGACACGTACATACATATCAAGGACACGTCGTATCTGTTCCTTGAAAAAGTTCCACATTTCAACGACATCCTTCCCTGACAGCCTATGCTCCCAATGTATGCTCCTCAGATCTTGTCTTGCAGCATCGTTTTTACCCTTTCCCCAATTGTAAAACCTGCCCTGTTGCACGCACCTATATCTCTCTTCATAACCAAGGTGAAAGTCACAGAATTGTGGTCACCATCACCAAAATGCTCACCCACTAACAAGCCCATCACTTATCCCGGTTCGTTACCAAGTACCATATCCAATATGGCCTCCCCTCTGGTCGGAGTTAGAAAAGCTTCCTGTACACACTGCACAAACACCGCCCCGTCCAATCTACTTGATCTAAAGAGCTTCCAATCAATATTTGGGAAGTTGAAATCGCCCATGACTACTACCCTGTGGCTTCTGCACCTTTCCAAAATCTGTTTCCCAATCTGTTTCTCCACATCTCTGCTGCTATTGGGGGACCTATAGTAAACACCCAACAAGGTGACTGCTCCTTTCCTATTTCTGACTTCTGCCCATACTACCTCCAAAGGCAGAAACCACTCGAACTACCTTTCTGCAGTCTTTATACTATTTCTAATTAGCAACCCCACCCCCCCCGCCCCCAATCTTACTGAAACATCTGTAACCAGGAACCTCCAACAACCAATCCTGTCCCTCTTCTAGCCACGTTTCCGTGATGGCCACAACATCGTAGTCCCAAGTACCGATCCACACCTTAAGTTCACCCACCTTATTTCTGATACTCCTTGCGTTGAAGTATACACACTTGAGCCCATCTCTGTGTCCGCAAGTATTCCCTGTCAGTGCTACCTTCTCCACAGCCTCCCTACATTTTTGGACATCCTGGAAAACAGCTAACCTACTTGCTGGACTACAAGTCCAGATCCCATCCCCCTGCCAAATTAGTTTAAACCCCCCCCAAAGCAAACCTACCTCCCAGGATATTGGTGCCCTTCTGGTTCAGGTGCAACCCGTCCTGCTTGTACAGGTCCCACCTTCCCCAGAATGCAGTCCAATTGTCCAAATACCTGAAGCCCTCCCTCCTACACCATTCTTGCAGCCACGTGTTCAACTGCACTCTCTCCCTATTCCTTGCCTCACTGTCACGTGGCACCGGCAACAACCCAGAGATGACAACTCTGTCCGTCCTAGCTTTTAGGTTCCAGCCCAACTCCGAGCTCCTGAATGACCTCCCCACCCCTCTTCCTACCTATGTCGTTGGTGCCAATGTGCACCACGACTTCTGGCTGCAGTAGTTTAGCGTCACAATCCTAAATTGGTTGTCAGCATACTACTTCTGCTCAGACCCCACTTGAGCAACTTCAATTCAGGACCTCTGACTCCATCCACCTTCTTGTGCATGGGGAAACTGCTCAAGAAACTACCATGAGCTCAGGGTAGCAGAGGGCACTCCACTTTGAGGACATGGAGGGAAGTAATGATGGCAATGGCATTTGCTGCCTTTGCCAGTTACCATCCCTTTATACTCCCTCTCTGCCAGCATCATTTTCCTCTTTACTTGCTCTCTCAACTTATTGCATTTAGCCTCACTTTCACTTAAATAAATCACTTTTCATGTATTATGCACTCTCTTTTTACATTTCATCATATTCTCTTTCAATCTTAAAGGAGGCCTTGCTTTAGTACCCCAACTGCACTCTTGTTTGATGCACCTAGCCGATATCCAGAACATTTTCTCAAAAGATAATTTGTTGTTCCGTTGCCTTTTCTCAGGCTCATCAGCAGGATGACCATGCCAGCACTTAATCCAAATCTGACTTTATAATTTATGAACATGAACGTTTTAAAGAGTATTCTTAGGATATTGAGGTCACTACAAAGCCTGCATTTTTGCCCATCCCTAATTGCACTTCAGGAAGATGTCACTGTCAACTGCTAAAGAAATTGTGGCGAGTGCCATAATTTGATTCAGAAAACCTCTTGCTCTCAATTCTTCCACCACTGGGAACAGTTTTCTTTTTAATGTTCTTTAACATTGCCCTCATGATCAGTCAAATCTCCATTCAGCCTTCCCTTTTCCAAAGATGATAATCTCAACCTTTCTAATGTGTGCAGCTTGGATTCCACAGTCACAGTCAGAGTTTTACAGTACAGAATGGCCCTTCAGTCGATCGATGATGACTGGTGCAAACATAAATCGCCCCTCTACTCTAGTCCCATTTTCCAGGACTTGGTACATAGCCTTGTATTCTATGTCATTTCAAGGATAACCTAAAGAATTCTTAACTGTCGTGAAGATTCCAGCTTCTAGCACCTTTTTGGACAGTGAGTTCCACATACCCACTAACTTCTGGGTGAAATAATTATTCCGTAAATTCCCTATAAACCTCTTTAACTTTAAGATAAATCCATGCTTCCTAATTACTGACCCCTCCTCCATGAGGAAACATTTTTCCTATCTACCCTATTGATGCTCTGTTTTGTACACCTCAGTCAGGTTCGCTTTCAACCTTCTCTACTCCAAGAAAAACAGCTTTAGCCTACCTATTTTTTCACAGCTGAAATACACTAGCCAGGCAACATCATGGTGAATCTCCTCTACACCCTCTCTAGTGCAATCACATCCTTCCTATAGTGTGGTGACATGAACTGCACACAGTACTCTAGCTATGGTCTAAGTCTTTTACTGCTACATCGTAACTTCCAGCGCTTGTATGCAATGTCTCAATTAATAAAGGCCAGGGTCCCATATTCCACCTTATCCAACTGACTGAATTTGTGGACATGCACACCAGATTCTCTCAGATTCTGTATTTCCTAAGGCTCTACCATTTATTGTGCACTTCCATACCTAATTAATCCTCCCTAAATGAAATTCTTTACACTTTGCAGAATTCCATTTGCCACTGACCAGCCCATCTATATTGTCCTATAGTCTATGGCTTTCCTTCTCACTGTGTACCACATTGCCCAATTTTCAGGTCATCTTTGAACTACTGACCAATCCTCCTACATTCATGCCTACTACTACACTACAATAGCAGGGGACCCAGGAATGGACCCTGCAGTACACCACTGGACACAGGCTTCAGTCACAAAAACCACTTTTGATCATCACCCGCTGCCTCTTGTTACGAAACCAATAATGGATCCAATTTGCCCTGGTTTCCATGGGGTCTTATGTTCTCGACCAGTCTCCCATATGACATGTTGTCAAAAGCCTTACTGAAATTCATGTAGACTTTATCAAATGCACTGCCATCATCCACACACCTAGGTACCATCTCAAAAAATTCAATCAGGCCTGTCAGATATGATTGCCCCCCTGACAAAGCCATGCTGACTACCTTTATTTAATCCTTTCCTCTCAAAGGACAGATTAATTCTACCTTTCAGAATTTTTCCAAATGTTCCACGGATGTTAGACTCTACCACGGATGTTAGACTCACTGGCCTATGGGTTAACAGTGTTCTTGAAATAATGGCACCATAATAGATATTCTTCTGTCCTCCAGCAACTCTTCTGTGGCTACAAGAATTTGTAAATTAATGACAAAACCCTTTTCATTACCTCCCTTACCACCTACAGCAGTTGTCTACTTTCAACTCTTCTAAATCCTCTGATACCTCCTTCTTCTTAATTGTAATTTGTTCAAAAATATCACAGTCCTCTTCCTCATTTCTACATCTACATTGTCCTCTATAGTGAATACAGATGCAAAGTACTCTTTTAAAACCTCACCTACATCTTCCAGCTCCACATAACAAGTCCCCATTCCATCTCGGTTTATCCTCTTACCACTATTATACTTTTTAAAATGTTGTTGGACTTGCCTTTATTTTAACTGCAAGTGTTTTCTCATGCTCCCTCTTCACTTTCCTAATTTATTTTTTGAGTAACACCTTGCATCAATTGCTTCTAATGTTTTTGAGGCCTAGATTTTAAATAAGCTTCGTTTTTTCCAATATCTAATCTGTACATTCCTTAACGTTCAGGGTTCTGAGGAATTTTTAGTGTCAATCTTCATCTTCATGGGAACATGTTGATCCTGTGCACTGTATTTCCTTTCTGAAAGACTCCATTGCTCTGATATAGATTTTCCTACAATCAACCTATCCCAGTCTACTTTGGCTAGATCCTGTTTCATCATATTAAAATTTTCCTTCCACAATTCAGAATCTTTATTTTCACTCCATCTGTGTTCTTTTCCATGAATACCATAAATCTTACTGAGTTATAGTCACTGAAATGCTTCCCCATTGACACTTCTCCAACTTGCCTGGTTTCATCCCCTAAAATTAGGTCCAGCATCACCCCATCGCACTCTTGTACGTGTTGGCTTAAAGAGTTCTCTTTAACATATTTTAAGAATTCCATGCCATCTCAGCCTTTGCATTTTCTCTATCCAGTTTAGCTGTAGAGAAATTGAAATCCCCCACTATTATTACCTTTTCATTTTACACTTCTCTGAAATTTGCCTTAATTTCTGCCATTCTCTCTCCTCCTGATTATTTGACATTTATAGTACACACCCAACAATGTGACTGCCTCTTTTTGTTTTTTTAAGTTTTACCCATATGGTCTCAGTTGAGGATTCTTCTGAGATATTATTTTTCCGCATTGCTGTACTGACTCCTTGATCAATATTGTGATGCCACTTTTTCTTTTAACATCTGTCTTGCCTGAAGAATCTATATCCCGAAATGTTGAGCTGCCAGTCTTGCCCCTCCCTCAATCATATCTATGTGACAGCTATAATATAAATTCCAAATATGTTAATCAATCATCCTAAACTCATCTGCCTTCCTGAAAAAACTACTTGCATTAAAATAAATGTCAGCTTTGCGCCTTAACTTAATGCATGCTGTATCTTCCAGACTGACTTGGTTTTTCTTTTACATTTCTGCATCACTTCCTTTTGTAACTCCACTCCGTATTTCACCAAGCCATCCCAAAAGCCAACAACACAGCAAAGCTCTGCCCTGCAAGGATACTAGTCCTCTTCATGTCAAGCACAACCCATCAGACTTATACAGGTCCCACGTTCTCCAAAAACATACCCATTAATCCAGGAATCTAAAACCCTCCCTCCTACACAAACTCTTCAGGCATGTGTGCTTTTGTGAATCATGGAATGGATTTGTCATATTCTTTTAAGAGAAGCAGGCACGATATACACAGTGATAGTTTGCTATGAAAAACATCTTTTAAGCCTTGTTTAGTTGAGTATTTTTTAAATATGTAGAACATAGGGTGAAATAATGTGGCTTGTGCACATCAACTTCACTCAAAATCTTAAATGGATTTCCTAAATCACAAGAACATAGTTCCAGCTGCAACAAATACAAAGCAAAAGAAAGAAATATTTTCAGGCAAGAAATTAAGAGTGAAAAATGGATTTCTGCACAACCTATGTTCCTTCCAACTTACTTTTCATGGATAATACATGGTGAAGTAAGGAAATAAATCACTTGTACATAACGTACGGAGAACCAAGTCTTCAAAACGTTAATGACATTAGATGTCTACCTCTGCTAACATACCAAGATGTGGCACAGGCCAGTTTTAGCAGAAAAGCTGAATAGTGGCAAGTGTATTTTTAAAAAAATAATCAATAAAAGGAATATCAAATACATTCAAGTGAAGAACGTACATTGTGTTCAAGTTACTTACAATTGTTGGTGTTTAAAGCACCTTCCAGCTGCAAGTACAATTCTGTCTTTTGAGTCAATACGCCCAGATTTACCACTTTGGACTAAAAATAAATAAAAAGACATAGTAAAATTGAAAATTTTGGTTATCAATTATGAATTTCAGCACTTATTTTGCACTGCACATCTATATTTTGCAATACTGTAGAAATTAATTCAGGTGTAAAATATAACTTTTTTTAAAAAGTAGTCTTAAAAACAAAATTGAGAACATACCTCCTGCTCTGAAATATGTCACAATTGTCTTAATGTTTATTGGTTTCTCAGCCTTTACAGTGTGTTTCATCATCAGTACTAGTTAAAAATCACACAATACCAGGTTATAGTCCAACGCGTTTATTTGGAAGTACAAGCTTTCGGAGTGCTGCTCCTTCATCAGGTAGCTAGTGGGGCAGGATCACAGGACACAGAATGTATAGTAAAAGATCAAAGTGTCATACAACTGATGTGATGTTTTGAACAAACCTAGATTGCTGTTAAGTCTTTAATCACTTAGACTGGGATAGCACGTTTCAATTCATTAATATGTCAATCCTAGAACTTCTTTCCAGTCACATTTCCGAGATAACTTAAGGTTTTATAAGAAAAAAGGTGAAATCTCAGCTCAGACAATGCATTAAAGGTGCGAGGTTAGAGTCATTATTATTCTATTTCCAAAGTAGGGATTGATAAAATGTCATAAAGACTGACCGTCCACAGATTGTGTGCTTTTTGAACAAAATAGAGTGTATCTGCAAAATCAAATCTGCAAATGTAAATTCACCCAGTGTGTGTATTTGTGAGGGAGAGTGCGTGCGCTTGACAGAAAATGTGCACGAGTGTGACAGAGTACATGCCTCGGAGAGGATGTGTGTGTGTGTGTGTGTGTGTTTCTGACTGTGTGTGTGTGTGCGCGCTTGTGTGTGTGCGCTTGTGTGTGTGAAGTGTATAATGTAGTGGGGTCACCTATAGTGTGACATGATCCAAGATCTTAGTTGAGGATGGCTTCAACTGGGATCTTTGGGTCATGTTGCACTACAGGTGACCCCACTACACTATACACTTCACAAGCACACATACTCACATAGACCTTCCCTCATACAAATGCTCTCTCTTGACATTCACACTCTAACACTCATGCACAAACCCTCTCACAGGCATATACTCCATCACATTCAAGTATGCACACACACACACATTCTCACAAAGATTCACACATTTTCTCTTTCACGTACATGCACACATATAAGGCTATGGGATGAATTTGCATTTGCAGATTTACTCTATTTTGTTGAAAAAGCACACAATCTGGATGCAGTCAGTCCATGTGACATTTTATCAATCCCTACTTTGGAAATAGATTCAAGGTTGGGATAACAGACAGACTCTAACCTCGCACATCTAATGCACTGTCTGAGCTGAGATGTCACCTTTTTTTAATAAAACCTAAGTTATCTTAGGAATGTGACTTGAAAGAAGTTCTAGGGTTTGCATATTAATGAATCGAAACCTGCAAATCCATTCTAAGTGATTAAGGACTTAACAGCAATCTAGGTTTGTTCAATACATCATATCAGTTGTATGACACTTTGATCTTTGTCCTATGTGTCCAGTGATCTTGCCCCACAAGCTACCTAAAGAAGGAGCTCCGAAAGCTTGTACCTCCAAATAAACCTGTTGGACTATAACCTGGTGTTATGTGATTTTTAACTTTGTCAACCCCGGTCTAACACTGGCATCTCCACCATGTGTTAAAATTAATTATGAGCAATTCTCCATCATTTTGTACCTTGACTGTATTACTATCATTAAATTCAAATAAATTAAACTTTTCATACAATTTCTAAAGGAAAACATCTTACTGTCTTTTTATGATGATGCAATTGAGATGGATCTTGTGATGCTTGAACAAACTCGGCCGATATTTCTAAACGCCACTTAATAGTTTTACTTATGACATGTCTACCACACACTGGTAACATTTACAAAGAAAACATAACCGAAGAACAGCAATAACTGCTATGATCTGTTAAATTATTCAGGTACAGGCTTATGGTCTGTCTTGAATAATGTCAGTATCACCATAAGCTTATATCAGACACCACTAGCTTTCCACCTACCTGATCCTCAGTGGTTTGTTGTTGTTCAGCAGCAAATTGAGTGACAAGGCCAGGAATAGTTGGAATAAAGAATGGAACAGATTTGGGCACTTTAGGTGGTTCTTTGGGTTGATTTCTTTTCTGTAGATCAGCCAAACAAGAGAGATTAAGAATCAGAGCTTGAAAAATAAAGAAGTTTTAAAATCACAAGGTTTGATTAAACATATCAAACTGAAGATGCAATTACATAATTACAACAATCCAACCAATTAAAATTATCTTTAAGTTCTCAAAAAACATATGGATCGTGAAAACATGGCTTTTTGATAAAGTAAGTAGATAAACATTCAAAATAGAGTCAATGTTTAACTGAAATTTGTATATAAATAAATTTCCAATGTTTAAGCTAAGAATGAGTGAACAAGACCTCATGCAAACACTCAGTGGAAAGATGTGCACAAAAAGTAGAAAAATTACTACTGTAACGTTTCTTTAAAAGCATGTATTAGTTTCACATAACGCTATAAACAACAGCATTAAAATACTCAATCCAGAAATTTAGAATACAAGGTTGCAGAGTATTTGCTACCTTGATAACATCGAGGTTGAGGAGATTTTTCCAGCGTGATTCTGGAAGCAATGAGAGTGTTACCAACTGCTCTCCGAGCTGTTCAGCTGACTCATATATTATCATTTGGTCGTCTTCTTCCTCTTCAATGTCTGAAGCCTCTAGTTCTACAGCAAAATAAATAGTTAACACATTATTCTTCTTAAACTTGCTTTTTAAAATGAAATTGAATGGAAAAGAAATGGCAAGGTACAATAAACTTAACATTTAAGTTCTAAAAAGACTGTGCTTGTAATTGAACTTTCACATATAATACATCTTCCAGAGAGAACTCAAGAAAGCAACATATTAAGATTTTCACATAACTTTAATGATATGAATAGAATCAGTTATCAGCCTGAAAAACTAAATATTAAATGCAACTTATGTAAAATTCAAAATTAAAACCTTGTCGTTGGCACACTCCAGGAAGCATTATGAAAGTAGGTTGGTAATCAGCAGGCAGAGGTCGAAGGGAAATAACATTATACAGCGTCTTGTTGGACCTAAATAAAACAGGGATAAATAAATTATGATTTGCTGTTCATCCCAATTACCATAGCTATTGGTATACATTTCACGGTCATCACGTCGATTGATTTATTTTTTGCAAAGAGACATCCATTTTCCTGATTTAAAATCCTTGATATTGCATTGATTTATGACCCTTACTGTTCCAACTCACTTGTGGTAATGTGCAATTCTGGTTCGATAGGTCAATATAACTTTCATTTTCTATAGTGCCTTTCATACATCACAGTGCTGTACAGCCCAACACAATCAATGAATTGCTTTTACAGTGCACAGACAATTGTTTTGAATGCAAACAGGGCGACCAACATTTAGAACACAAGTGTGACTTGAACCCATAACTTTTTGCTATCTGTAACATAAACAGAACTTTAGCAAACTATACCTAGCGTTTAAGAAACAAACATGTTTTCAAACTTTTCACATTACACAAAGCTTGGAAATGTAATAAATGGTAAGAGGAATAGTAGTAGGCTTCAAGAGAATATAGATGTGTGAAATGGTCAGATACATGACATTTGGCAGGAGTGTGACGTGTTTTGGAGAAAAGAAAGTTAAGTGGATGCAGCAGCAGAGACTCCTTATGGTTCAATACACAGATTTTTGATGATGGTAAAACAACTTGGATTCCACATATGCTGACAACACCCAGCTCTGTCTCACCACCACTTCCAGTGTCAATATTGTTCACCATACATTCCAGGATAACTATGATGATGACTGAGACCATTATCTTTAGTCACTGTCCCAAATTGCAATTCCTAGACATTTATTTCATCAGTCCATCTGGCAACTGTCTGACGTTGAACTAGAGGATCTGTAATCTCGGGATTGTATTTGATCCCAAAAGGAGCTTCTGACCATACATCCACTCAATCAGGAAGATGCTCTCTGTTGCTTTAGCTCATTGGTGATAAACTTTCATCAATGCCTATCTTCTTTAAAATTCACTATTCCAGAACTTTGCAGTCTTCACCCTCCACCAACTTGAGCTCTGCTTGGCGGATCCTAACTTATACCTCGTTGCGTTCACCCATCATACTTATACTTGCTGACCTACTCTTGTTATGGTCCAGCAATGTCTCAATTTTGAAATTTTCATCATCAAAATGTGTGTCTTTGGCCTTGCCAATCCTTTCTTTTTTGTATCCTCCTTGAGTCCCAAAACTCTGAGATCTCTGTGCTCATTCACACTCCCAATTTTAATCTCTGTAGCACTGAGAGTAACTACACTCATATGCACTGTGCCAATTTTGTTCAATGCTCCTAGTAAACAGCTTAGGTCATTTACTACTTAGTAGGGGAAGGTTCCTGAGCATTGTGCCTCACACAGGCCCATCTCTCCAAATACAAATTGACATTGAAAGCTCTATTTCGTTCAAATCATCATGTTCCTGTTATCTCTTTTGAGAGTTTACCATATTACTATATGTGCTTAGTACATTGGCAGAAGTAATTTAAATTTTAATTGCAATTATTAATATCCTTGAATACTGACACTATGCAAGAAACTAACTGGTCTTTGAAGGCAGAAATTATATTACAACCTTCAAGATACTAATAGTTTCCACATACCTTTTGAACAAATGATTACATTAACATAGTCAACAATCATGGGTAAAAAGGAGAAGGGGAGAACTGCAAATGCTGGAGAATCAGATTCAAAAATGATGGCACTGGAAAAGCATAGCAGGTCAGGCAATATCCAAAGAGCAGGAGAGTCAACGTTTCGTGCATAAACCCTTGATGAAGGGCTTAAGCCCAAAACGTCGACTTCCCTGCTCTTCGAATTGTGAGTAAAATTGGAACATTACACTTTCGTATCAGAAAATTGCTGAAAATAACAAAAAAAAAATTGTTCTGTAAAAACTGCACATACCAGAGGTAAATTCCCAAATTATCCACATGAGCAGAAGCTAGGAAGTCTCCAGTGGGGGACATAGTAATACTGACAGCTGCCAAGTCAACCAAGAAGCAGTCTATTAGGCTGAAAGGGAGAGAGAAAAGAAGTGAAATAATAATGTGAATTTCAAATTTAAACTTTGAATATATAATAAAATTTGATTCTAAACATTCTCAGCTCTTTCTACCCAAGGGTCCTTAGATGTCCAAATGAATTTAAGGAACAAACTGAATGAACTGCAAACACATCAGTAGCCATTACTGTGACATGACTGTAAGATGGTCAAGATTGGAACTAAATATACTAGATAAGGTAATTTCCAAGAAACTTACTGAAAATTGAAGAGTAGAGAAGGACGAAACACTTCAATGCAAAGGGATGATATGAGTGACTAGTAGGTAATGGAGACCAACTACAAATAGGACTGTCGTGATACGTGAGGTTTATATTCTGGAAATCAAGCCCCACTGTTTCTGGGGTCATTGTGAGCATGAAAAGGATTTAGTCAAACAATCCAGAGTCTCCAAATTTGCCTAGTTGATGAACTCAAGTTAAAAGAAAACACAGCTAGGCAGCTTCAGAGTGGGAAAGCGCCTGTCCCTGATGGTCTCCTGGGTGAGTTTTATAAGGAGTTTATAGGGATTCTGTCAGGGCCTATGTTGGAGATGTACAATCGCTCCTATATGCATGAATGCCTCCTGCCATCTTTAAGAGAAGCTAATATTTCCTTAATTCTTAAGAAGGGGAAGGTTCCTGAGCATTGTGCCTCACACAGGCCCATCTCTCTATTAAATTCAGATTTCAAGATTCTGTCCAAGATCCTGATGCTGAGATTGGAAAGGGTGTTGCCCCCCCAGACAAGCTTTATAAGGGGCCATAGGTCCTCTAATGATATTAGAAGGTTGCTGAATATGGTCCAAGTTTATCAGCAACGATCAATTCAGGGGTTGGTGATTTCCTTAGATGCAGAGAAAGCATTTGACCGGGTGGAATGGCCGTATTTTTTTTTATGTCTTAGAACAGTTTGGGTTGGGTGGAGTCTTTGCTAGGTGGGTGGAGGTTTTATATCACCACCCTCTGGCCACAGTCATCACCAACTGGGTGAAGTCTGGGAATTTTAGGTTTGGCAGGGGTAGTTTGACTTTAGTCCTCAATACACTCCCTACCTCTCCCGCCACAGGCCTCCAATAAACACGGAGCCTGTGGCATGTCCAGAATCAATGGATAAGAGTACCTACACTTACGCCTGTAATTGGCGTACTCTTACCCATGATTCTGGACATGCCACAGGCTCCATGTTTATTGGAGGCCTGTGGCGGGAGAGGTAAGGAGTGTATTGAGGACTAAAGTCAAAGTAGACCCGATATCTCTCCTCTTAGGTCTACCAAATTTACCATCTTTAGACGGGCATGGGAAGAAACTATTTAATATTCTTGCATACTGTGCATGGAAGAATATCCTGATGAATTGGGTGTCTGAGAACCTGCCGGGCTTGCTGGGATGACAGAAATTAATTATGGAGCACATTCCATTTGACTTTGTTTTTTACAAACATGGTGCACCACACAACAGACCATTTTTATAAGACATGTCAGCCCTACTTGAGGTATTTGGATATAGATTTGTCAGTTATCTTAACTAGGGTGTTTGTTTAATCAGGATGGTTAGATTTGTCAAGCCCTGGGCCCTAGAGAGAGTCTCCTGAGTTGTATATATACAATGCTCCCGTTCCTTCGTTTGGGAGCTTTGCATCAAGCATAGCTATTCTGTATTTTGTGGATTTTTTGTTTTTGTTTGCTTTTCTTTCTTTTGGTGTTGCTTTGCACAGTGTTAGGGTTTGTTTTGTATTATAGGGTAGGTTAGTAGACAGTAGTATTGTAACTTGTTTTTTTTTCTTTTTATTATACAGATATACAGATTGTATTTTTCAATAATTTTATATGTTTGTAAAGTTAGAAAAATTTGCTAATAAATATATTTACAAAAAAAACAGATCAGGTTTCAGTACTTAACAAGAAAATAACTGTATATTATAAACAAATTATCTTTAACCAATGGCAATTAGGAAACATGAACCACTAACTTATAATATTACAACTTAAACTCTATCTCGTTAACTTTCCCACAACCCAAAGTACAAGTTTTTGGAGGGTGTTGGGGATGGTTTTCTAGAATAGTATGTTGAAGAGTCACCTTCAAGGCATGTTCTTTTAGATCTAATAGTATATAATAAAAAAGGTTAATTAACAATCTCAAGTTAAAGAATTTTAGGATGAGTGACTACAATATGATAGAATTTTACAATATGTTTGAAAGTGAGGTAGTTTAATCTAAAGTGGTGACTTATAAGTCAATGTTCAGATAACTGAATGTGGGTCCATTACAGGCAGAGTCAGGACAACGTATAATGGGGAAAATGAGAAATGGCAGAGAAGCTAAATGATGGTTTCATATCTGTTTTCACTGAGGAAGATATGAGAAATCTCCCAGAAGTAGAGATCCAGGTAACCAGGGAGAATGAGGAGTTGGAGGAAATTACTATTAAGAAAACGACTGTACTGGAAAAATTAATGTGTCTGAAAGCTGATAAAATCCCAGAATCTGAAATTTACATCCCATAATATTGAAGGAAGTGTCTATTGAAAAAGTTATTGTATTAGTGATTATCTTCCAAAATTCTATAGATTTTGGAATGATTCCTGTGAATTTGATGTTAGCAAATGTCACACTATTATTTAAGAAGAGAGTGGGATAGAAAACAAGGAACAATGCAAGTTGAGGGGAAAGAAAATGACAGAATCTATTATAAATAACGTGATAAGTAAACATTTGGACAAAAATAATCTAATTGGGCATAGTCAGTGTGGATTTACAAATGTGAAATGGCATTTGATGTGCTTGTTGGAGTATTTTTAAAAGTGTTACCATCAAAATTAATAGAGAAGAGCCAATAGACATTATATACTTATATTTTCAGGAGGCTTTTGATAAGGTCCACCAGAAGAATGATTAAAAAAAATTAAAAGTTCATGGGATAGAAGGTAGTGGCATGGATTAATGATTGGCTAACAGACAAAAAACCAAGAGTAGGAACAAATAGTTCATTCTCGCAACAGCCGGCTGTGACTCATGGGGTACTGCAAGGATCAGTACTTCGGCTCCAGCTGTTCACAATATGTATCAATGATTTGGACATGAGACCAAATGTGAGGAAAATGTAAAGGGCTTTCAGTATGATTTGAACAGGCTTAGTGAATGGGCAAGAGCAAAGCAGATGGAATGTAATGTGGAAAACTGAAAGGGAACGTTAGACTTTATGGTAAGACGATTTGAGTAGAGGGTAGTGAACTCTTGTTTCGGCTGTATAGGTGCTTGGCTTTAATGCACCTGGAGTATTTTGTGCAGTTTTGGTCTCCTTATCTCAGGAAAGATATTACTGCTATGGAGGGAATGCAACAAAGGTTCACTAGACATGTTGCTGAGATGACGGGACAGTCCTGCGAAGAGAGATTCAGTACACTGTACCTGTACTCTCTAGGTTTGAAGAGGTAATCTCATTGAAATTCACAAAACTCTGAAAGAAATAGACAGAATAATTGCTGGCAAGATATTTTCTCTGATTGGGTGTCTAGTACCAGGGCACAGTAAGAGGGATGCTACTTAGGCTTGAGATGAGGATAAATATCTTTACTCAGAGGATTGTGAACTATTAAAATTCTCTTGTCTTTAGAGTACTTTCAAGGGAGAGTTGATGGATTTCTGATTGCCAATGCCAGACAGGATTATGGAAATGGGGTTATAAAAGCATTGAAAGGTTCAATCAGCCAAAATCCAATTTAATGGCAGGACAGACACAACAGGATGAATGGCCTACTCCTGTTCCTATGTTCTTGAACAGAGTCAGACAAGACATATTAAGGATGGAAAACAAAAAATAAAATCAGGAAACACAGTTTAATAAGACAAGTTTAGACCACAGGATTCGATGAGTTGCTTTCTTTCCCTTCCCGCAATTCCTATCTATTTCTTTGCTGTTGACACAAGTTGTTTGGACACCAATGCTCTTGCTCATTCACTGGTTCAGGATCCATCCTTTCACTCTCTTTGAAGTTTTTTTTCCCCCGTTTCAACAGGGAATTACAAAGAAAATTGAGTGGAAGACAGCCAGCTATTATTGCAGAATTTCTAGTACCCCAACACAGGGCAAAGAAAAAAAAAGACAAGTTTATTTTTACACCTTCTCTTTGCAGGCTAGGTGGTTCTCCGCTGCAGGAGCTCTACACAAGCCATGGTCAAGATTCCATTGGCTTTGTGATGTCTGCTTCGGCCCTTACATGCAAAATGCAGCATAGAATCTAACTTACAATTTATTCTAATTAACACAATGTTTTAAAACTGCAGCCATCTCTTTACTGGGTCACCTTGGTTTTAAGCAGTCTCACCCTTTTTTAGTCCACAATCCAAAACTAAAAAGAATAAAAAGATGTGATCCTTGCAGAATTAAGAAGTTAAAAAGTGACTGAAGTCTGCAAGAATACAGGCAGCAGCTGTGAAGTAGTAATTTGTAAAAAAAAAAGTGTAAACAATACAAGCATGTGACAAAAACACTCAGTGCAAAGTAGCTGTTGCATTTCTTAAATCACAATAGTGGCGACATTTCAAAACTACTTTATTGCTATAAATAATTGGGACAGTGGTTGTACCAAAGGTGGAATATAAATGCAGAACTTCCTTTCCACAACATGATTAAGTGCAGCTCAGTGTTCGAAAGGGAAAATTGTGAAGGTTTAGGCAGGGTAAGCATCAATGGACTATCCACTTGGTAAAATGAATTAGCATATGGAAACAGACATCTGGTATTTCACCACTGTGAAGCAAATGTAAGCATCATAGAGTCTTGGTCCCTGAGAATGTATCATCCTATATTTTGCCCATTAGCAGTCCCAATCTTTCTCTATGCGTCTCAAAGAACTTATGTTACAGTATCCAACAACTGTCAAGTACTGGTAATAAAATAGAGGCTTTGTTCATTTTGCAAATTTAACCTTGGCTTATATACTGCTTCAGATTATAAAATGTTAACATATTTACATATTTTACACCTTATAAATGTCCAAAGGAAGGTTAAATCTATTAGAAAGATTCTCAGAGCTATTTTCTAATGTAAATTTTGACAATATTGACAAAAAGTAGTATTAAAACTATAAATTTAGATACATTTTGTACATGCCTACTGTACACAAACTTTAGCTTTTGTGCCACATGTGGTCATATGTATCTGGATGTACACTCTATGCCAATATTTAGCAAACTATCAACATAAGTATTTGTAATCGTTACCCCATTATGGTTAACTGATGAATTATTTAAATGATACAACACTATTTTCTGAAAATCTACTATTCTTCTTCAGTAATTGAACATTGATGTCTAATATTAGGAAATAATATTAAATAGTATAAATCATCTTCTGATTGAAAAAAATTATTACAAGAGTATAAAATAATCATAGAATTTTCTGCTGACAGAGCTTGTGGGCTTTTATTTCAACTTACCATCCCGATGGGAGATCCCAGGTCCTAATGGTGCAGTCCATTGACGCAGAAATTAACCAACGACCATCTGGACTATAAGTCTTCAAAAAAATATTGAGAGAACATATTACAGATTGTTACACAGATTATGTTGTACATTTATTAATAATAAAAATAGCTACAACTTGTGAAATAAAAATAGTACTGGTAATCACTTTGATCAGCTAGTTATCTGTTGAAAGAGACAAAGCTAATCAATGAAATTTTACACAGAGTATATGATTCCACCCTTGCTGAAAAGTCAGAAAAGCGTTTGCTTCTGCTTGAATAGACTGGTTTAGTAGGACTTAAACCATTGCCAAGAAAATCTCAACTCCAAGAGCTACTGATGATCAGGTGGTTGACAGTTCTCTAGTTACAGCACCATTACAGGCTATGGCTACAAAGGTTACAGGTAGTTCCCAAAGAAAAGATGCCAAGTCTTTACTCTGATCCCTCAATTTGGCAAGAAAGCCAGCTACAGTGGATAAAATCCAGTGGTACAAATCCAATGGCGCCTAGCAGATGCCTGCAAGTGGCCAAAGTCCTGAACCCACTGGTCCTAACTTAGCCCTTCTCCATCTCCACCTACCAGTGAAGAAATAAAATTCCTGCCAATGTTTCAGGTCAATGAGTTTTCCTCAGAACTAGAAGTAGTTAGTGGTTAAATAATCTTTAAGGAAGGTTTGGACTCAGAAAAGGGTACAGGCAGAAAAATAAGAACAAAGCTCTATAATTAGGGAGTAATATAGGAGAGATTAAATGGCAAAAGGGATGAAAATTAAATGGTAATGGAACAATTAAAGAAACAAGAGATAGGTTGTGAAATGTAAATGATTACAGCAGAATAGAAGATGGGGTCCTGGATTCAAGTCCCACGTACTTCAGCGGTGTGTAACAACTTGATTAGAAAACATCTAGAAGATGTGGAGGGTGTCTGAACGAGTTGGTTAATCACATCTAGAAGATGGAGAGGTAACAAAAACAAATGCCAAAACAAAAAAATGCTTCTCTAACCTAGTCATATGGCTGAGAAAGATAATTTTACCCAAGGAGAATGGACCACCCAAACAAATGTGTATTGAGAAAGAATCCTCAGCAAAAACATTAGTTGATACCTGCTTCCCTCTAGCTCTGCTACAGCTATCCTTCAATAGCAGGAGCTCTCCATAGCAATGGCAATGGTGGTTAAGATCTAAAGCTGTTGAAATCAATGTTAAATCTTTAAAGTTGTAAAATCCCCACAGAAAGGTGAAGTTTGTTTCTCAAGTCTGCGAGTGACAGAGGTCGAAGTAGAAGTACAATTGGAACGCAACTGGAAGCTCAGAATCATGCCTGGAGACTGACAAAAATATTCATAAAAGACCCCTCTCACAATATAGACACACTCTGGCAACAAATAAAGTGTATCAAGTTGGAGAAAATAAATTACTGTTTCACCAGGAGGAACTGTTCGCATTGCACCTCCTGTACTTGCAAAGAAATGTGTTTGAATAGTAGTGCAGGATGTCAAAGAATTCTGAAAGGGATCAGGACAGGGATGTTGCCTTTGGTGGTAGCATCACAATGCAAGTTACTAAAAAAAAATACATTGATTGTGGGATAATGGTGAGATGTAAGGGAATTCAACAATATGTTTTGGGAGTTTAATTCAAAACTTGAGATTGTAATACTATTTTGGTTCTGTTCATTTCAAATAACGCGGGTTTGCTTTTTGGGCAACCAAATGGTGCAGTGTACTAGCATGTTGCTCTTTCATGTGCAATGAGCCCTCTGAAATTTTATGGGTAAATAAGGTTGCAAACCAAGAAGGGTGGTAGTTTCACTGCGGCAACAGCCTCAGTATTTGTGCATTCTAAAGGTTCATTCTTCACAAAAAAGGTTAATATTTAAAACTTCACCTGGCCTCTTTGGTTTCATCAGCCCTTCAAGAGCCACACCCTTAAAGGCAACTGGGAGCCTATTACAATGCCGAACACTAACTTCCAAATTGAAATATGCTTCGTGCTAAAAACAGGCATTTATATCAATTAATTGATATACTACTATGTTGAACATCCAGCAGCAAGACCATAGTATGACATAGCAGAAAAAAATGACCATTCACCAGAGACCCAGATTCAATTCCCGCCTCAGGCAAATGTCAGGTGACTGTCTGTGTGGAGTTTGCACATTCTCCCAGTGTCTGCGTGGGTTTACTCCGGGTGCTCCGGTTTCCTCCCACAATCCAAAAATGTGCAGGTTAGGTGAATTGGCTATGCTAAATTGCCCAAAGTGTTAGATGAAGGGGTAAATGTAGAGAAATGAGTCTGGGTGGGTTGCTCTTCAGAGGGTCGGTGTGGACTTGTTGGGCCGAAGGGCCTGCTTCCACACTGTAACTAATCTAATCTAAATCAAAACTCATCAAGTCTGTTCATTTATACAACATGATCACGGAGTCAATCCTCAACTCCACTTGGCTGCTTTTTCTCCCAATAACCCTCAATTCCCTTACTGATCAAAAATCCTTACCTCCATACTCAAAGACCCACCCTCGACTGCCTTCTGTGGTAAAGAATTCTACAAATTTATAACCAACAAAGAAGAGATTCCTCCCAATCTCGGTCCTAACCGGGTGACCCCTTATCTGAGATTATGCCCTCTGGTCATAGATTCTCTCATAAGGGAAAACAACCTCTCTGCATCTATTCTGTTAAGACTTTTAAAAATTTTGTATGTTTCAACAAGATTGACTCTCATTCTTCTAAGTTTAGATCAGAGTGGTGCTGGAAACGCACAGCAGGTCAGGCAGCATCTGAGGAGCAGGAAAATTGACGTTTTGGGCAAATCATTCTATTCCTGATGAAGGGTTTTTGCCCAAAATGTTGATTTTCCTGCTCCTCGGATGCTGCCTGACCTGCTATGCTTTTCCAGCAACACTGATCTAAACTCTGGTTTCCAGCATCTGCAGTCCTCACTTTTATCTAATTCTTTTAAGTTACATTAAGTACACGTCTAAAATACTCAGCCTAAGACAACAGCCAAGAACAACCTAGTCAACACTCTATGGACTGCCTCCAATACCAGATTATCTGTTTTTAAAAAAGGGAGACTAATAAGTTCACAATATTGTAGCTGTGATCTGACACCCCACACCAACCCAACCTCCACCCCCGGCACTTTCCCCTGCAACCGCAAGAAATGCAAAACTTGCGCCCACACCTCCCCATTCACTTCTCTCCAAGGCCCCAAGGGATCCTTCCATATCCGTCACAAATTCACCTGCACCTCCACGCACACCATTTACTGCATCCGCTGCACCCGATGTGGCCTCCTCTACATTGGGGAGACAGGCCGCCTACTTGCGGAATGTTTCAGAGAACACCTCTGGGACACCAAAAGGTGGTGTTGTCAGAAAACTTGTAAATAGAGATAGTGCGGAATTTGACCACAGTTTTGATTGTATAAAGTGTACAGTAGAGAGCTGAGTACGCAGCTTGTGGGTGTTGAGGATTATGGAGGAGGAGGTGTTGTCACCTAATCTTACTGATTGAAGTCTATGGGTCAGGAAGTTGAGGATCCAGTTACAGAAGTGGGAGTTAGCTATCATTAATTCATTTGTTTTGTTCCAAACATTACATACATATAAATTATTAAGCACCATCAATTTTGCCAGTTTTCCCCATTTGATCCTATTTGCTGCAGTCATTCTGTTTGTACACTCTGTCTCTTCTGTGCCACTGTGTGTATTGTTATCAAATGTCATGCTGTCATTTCCTTTGCTTTGCAAGGCCAGATTTCCCCACTTCCATATTTTTTCCCCTCTAATTGGTACACAATCCTCTGTGGTCTTTCAAATTAATGCTGGGTACATTGCTAGTGTTAAAGGAGATATATGACCTTGTTTGCAGTCACTATGCCCGTTAAGGTAGTGAAAATAGAGCCAGAATCTGTCAGGTAGTTCAGACATTGATTTTATTTTTTAAAACGTGTCTTTTCTTTTTGCCCAACCTACAATGTCAGGAAACACAGGAATAGTCCATTGCAATCCACAACTGCCTGAGAGGAAACATTGCATGCCCCTCTAGATCAGACCAACAATTCATGAGATCAAGTAGCAACCAAATGGAACACGAACATGCATCCCACCATTCCATGCAATCTCATATTAATGTTTTAAAAGTATTATCCATTAAATTTAAGCATCCAACACTGATTCATAACTTTAAGATTGTAAAATGTAGTCAATTCTGCCTTAGTCATTAAATCATGCTGCTGAAATACCAAAAGCAATCCTGAAACCATAAATCATAAGGGTGCATTAAGGTTAGACAAGTTTTGACTTCAATAAGATCCAGCTGCATTCATATACACCTACTAAATCATTAGTCTGCCTATCCTTCACTGACATACAGCATCATATTTAAATATAGCATTTTCTGGGTAAACAAGACTGAAATATTTCAAGTGAAAGGAGTTTCCAAAAATGGGAGAAAATACGGTTTCAACATTGACAAATCATTATATTTCTTGTACAAAATATCATACCATATCATTTATTTGGTTCTGATGTCCAGTGAATCTTCTCACAAACTTTCTTGTTTCACTATCGAGAACCACAATCCTGAAGTCGTCCATAGCAACAGCCAACATACCACTTATGAAAAGGATATAGATGCATTAATTTCTGAAGGGCAATTTGTGAAAATAATAAAACCTTGTGCCACACTGAAATCTGGAAGTCTTAAAAGCATATTTGGATTGAGAGATATTATGGCTTCACTCTCACATTCTTGTCAACTAATATTTATTCAAGTTTACTAAAGCATCGAACAGCAAAATACTGTTATTATACAGACCCATTATCTTGCAGCTCCAAACTGAACCTAAAGATTGAAAACTGCACTTTAAAAAAATACACCGTATAAATTCAGGGGAATATATGGCTTTAAGGAGTCTTGAGGATTTTTTATATCAAAAAAAAATTCCAAACTGTCTCTTTAGGTTTTGTCAATGACTGACACAGACTTGTAATTTAATTCTTTATAAAAAAAGCTATTTTTACCTCTATAATTAATTGTGAAGATACAATATTCAAAACATTTAGTTTTAAGATTTTTCAGGGAAATATTCACCCAGTATTTATTGACGGAATAGTATTAATTTTAATACACAGTTATTAGTATATGAAGAACACTAACAAGAAAGACACTCCACAGGCAAGATTTTTCAGATGGTCATGAATGCTCCTTAAACGATGACTGCTGGTTCTAGGCTCCCCAGTCACTGGGAACATCTTTCCTGCAATTAAACAGTCTAGTCCTGATGGAATTTCATAAGTTCCTATGAGATTCTCCCCTCCTTCTTCTAAATTCCAGTGAATATAGTCATATATGATTCACCTCTCCTGATACATCATGCCTGCTTTCCCAAACATCAGTCTGGTAAATCGTGAATCGTAGCCACAACATCATTCCTCAGATGAGACAACTAAAATTACACACAATATCGTAGAGGGCTGTCAAGGCTGTGCCATTAAGATTACTTAAAGCTGAGCTGGACAATAAAGATATCAGAAATAATCAGTAAGGAAATCAAAACAAATGGAGGAAAGGTAGGAAAATGGAGTTCAGGATTATCGGGTCAGCCACTATCTCACTGAAAGGCTGAGTGGCCTGCATCGGATCTATGTCTTATGGTCAGTGCTTCTCTAATGGAAGTTGTGCTAATGCACCAACTATGCCAGTGGGGTAAAGGATTCTAGAGACGGAGACAAGTGGGAGAACTGTCTCTCGGAATCAGAAAGATCTTTAAGTCGGAGGCTCAACCAAATTTTCTTTTAGATGCTACTTGTACAAATTTATTTTTGGAGTGGGCAATGAGTGCCTTGCAGGCGTACATTGAACTGACATCTGTTATGGACCACGCCAGACCCTTCGAAACATTTCATGGAGGTAGCCAGACCATAATTTGCTAGTTGTTTTTAGTAGCTATAAAGTGGATATTCCAGGAGAGGTGCTGCTGGTCAAATCACTTAGTTTTAAGCAAAATTTAATTTATTTACCAGATTGCCAATGAAACACAAACAAAAGAGAACAGAATACAGAATAACTTAACCTATCCAAAAACCCAACAGATTATCCCAATTTAATAATGCTGTTCCAAATACTTGCAACAATCCCCATAAACACCCCTTGGCACAAAAGGTAAAATCAAACACAGGTTCTCACAGGAGAGACGTCATAGAGAGAACAGCATGAACTTGCTTCTTTGAGTCTAGCAGCTTTTACAACTCTATTGCTAAAAAACCAAACCAAACCAGAGTAAAGCTAATCTGGAAAAACAGGCACTCCCCTTTCATTGTACAAGTGTATTTTTTTCAAAAACACGAAAGCCTGTTGCCTGAGGCAGTATCTATTAGATATAATCAAACTGGCCCCTAAAACCCTTCAAACCCAGACCTTTAGGAGTCTGTGTCTTCTCGGATCTCTCTGAAAAAAAAAACACCAAGGACAGCATAACCTTGTTAAAGGAGCAGCATCGTCACACATATTTTTCAGGCAACTCTGTAATAACCTGAAAGTCTGTTCGTTATTGATGCACATCATTGCAATAGACTCCACTACTATGCTACTTCTCGAGAAAGCAATGCAGATCCTCCATTGGTATTAATGTCTTTTAGCATGTTTAGTACCAATCAATGGGGGACTCAGGAATTTCCAGGAGGGTCATCTTTCTACACTGTTAACAGGAACATGAATCAAACAATTTATGACATATGTTTCATAACTATTGTTCCAATAATCGGTGCACACATAGAAGTCAAGTATAGAATCAGTAATTTCCAAAAGAGATCAACCAAAAGTATTTTATTCTTCATTTTGTGACATGCCCATATAACACTTATAAATAATTGAAGATTACGTTCATTATTACTTATCCATTTTGAGATATTTCTGCCCACGGCACTTGGACAAGTAAGTTAAGATGATGTAAAAAGCAATTCCAAGAAGCATAAGTAGACAACGAGAGTTTAAAAAGAGAATACTTTACAATATTTCTCACCTGTCTCTATGTAGCAAAATGCTAGCTGGCGATGCATCTAGTGTTGTTGTGTAAATCAATTCCTTTGATTTAAATTTCCAAAATTTGATCATTTTATCCCCACCAGCAGTAATTGTGAACAGATTCAGTCCATCGACAGCAACCCCTCGGATCTGGCCTTCATGAGCTGAAGAAATTACGTGAATAGTCATTTTAGCATATTGACTAGAACAATTATTGTATAATTCTATGTACTCAATCACTTAAGTTGAAACAATCTCCATTAATTTTCAAGTGCAAATGGGACTAGTTTAGTTTGAGAAACCTGGTCAGCAGGACCAAAGTATCTGCTTCCATGCTGTATGAATCTATAAAATCCAATGCAGCATGAGGGGCTGCTACAATGCTGAATGGACAGTCCTCCAGATGAGAATTTAAACCAAGGCCACATTAGCCTGTGCCATTTGTGGATCTAAGTGTCTCCCTCAGTGAACACCATCAGAAATAAAGCAATTATCAAATTAATTGGCATGCGGAAGAGGGAGAGTTGATCAGTACAAAATGATCATAAGTCAATATACCAAGTCACTTCAAATAAAGTCTTGAAGCACTTTAAGACACTACAATAAAGTGCAAAAGAAATAAAAGCTTAATTTGGCCTAGAAGGTTCACAATGGTTCAATAAAGGATGCTCTATGTGGTTTTGTATTAAAGTATATCTACAGGACCCTCAGATTCACCCTTATTCAGCAATTAACTTATCTCCTCTGCTATACAATAAAAAAGACAAGTTTTGTATTTGAAAATAGACAGGGAAAAGATCATTTTATCGTGATGCTGAAAGCTGAATTATCCAACAATCTGGAAATACACAAGAAGATTCATCTTGACACAGAGTCTGACACAGGATACAGATTAAATGAGTAAAAGAAAACTTGACAGATGAGATATAATGTGGGAAATACAAGGTTCGTCGGAACACTAAGAGCTGAATATTATGTAAGTGGGAGAGACAGTAGAAAGCTGCAGAGGGATTTAAGGGTCCCTATGCATAAATTACAAAGTGAAAATCCAAGTTCAGCAGATAATACAGAAGGTAGATGGACATCACTCATTACTTTCAAAGAGAAAAAAAACGGAATTCTTGCTAAAACTATACAAGGTCAGTTTAGTAAGACCAGTCAGCTGCGATACTGTGAATAGTTTTGTCCTCTTGTCTAAAGGAAGATATACTGACATTGGAGGTGGCCCAGAGAAGGTTCACTCCGGGTGTGCAGCTATTTTGCTCTGATCATTTTTTAGAATTATAAGCAAAAATAGATGACGAAAGACAGACAGAAATTAAGCCCTTTAATGGCAGTGGTGCTTCTGATTCGATTAAATTTCTATAGTAGCTCATGTCAAAAATTCAGTTGTCGAGTGTTTTGCATTATGCTGTCATCTAAGTTGATCTAACATGATGTTCCCATACTTCGGGGACAAAAAGATGTTTTGCACAAAAGGTGTTATGTTACTTAACAATAATCCAACTCAATTTCTACATTTTATGGTTTTTCATTCATTTGTCTACACAATTAAACCAAATAAATGTTTCCAATCATTATCTTGTCCTTACCTTTGTCTTTACCATACTGCCCTCTATGGATGCCCGATTGCATGTTATATACATCCACTTGGCCTGAAGAAAGGCCAACAACAGCAAAATTCCCACAAGATGTAAGATCCACAGCCTAAGAATGCAACAAAATTAATAGACAAGTGCAGTTAATTTTTAAATGCTTCAATTCAACTGTAAAATATACTGCATTTGCAAATAAGCAACAGAGAAATTAGAAGGACAGACTTTCATCATTGCCTTGCTGGACCTTTAGGCATGAACCATGGAAGCACTTGACTTTGATTTCAGTTTTGTTATTTTTGTTTTCTTTCTCTTGTTTCAATTTATTTATTTTTACTTTTGATCTTTCTCAAGCACCATTGCATTTTTTTAAAAGAACATTACATACACCCTCTCCATTCGTTTTATGCTGTTTTTCTTCACTGTCTTTAGGCAAGTGGTTAGAAAAATATGTAGTGGCAGATGAACAGTGATTAGTTATTCTAATTCCCTAGGTTAGACAGTGTGATGAAACATGTCCAGGAAATTATTGGCCAGTTTGCTTACCATTTGTAGTAGGAACAGTAGTGCAATCTTTACTAAAGGAGAGAATAGAAGGACATCTGGAAATGTGAAATATAGGATTTTGAGAGAAAGATCTTGCATAGAATTGCACGGCTGATCTGTTAATATTTTAAAGATGACATTTCCATTCACCTCAACAAACTGACTCCTTCATATAAAACGAATTTATCTCCACCTGAAATATATTCGAATGACCTTGCTTCTGAGGCAGAGATTTCCAAAGTCACAATCATCAGAAACATTTTTTTGACCTTGATCCTAAAATGTCAACCCTTAATTTTAAAACAGTGTCCTTATTTCTAGACTCACTGAAAAAAAATAGGGAGAATCCTCCAAAGATTCTAATTTTACAAACTTTGGCAATCCAAAGGTTTCACAATGCTTCTGAAATGCATTCTCTTTGAAGTTGGAAGTCTTTGTTTCTTTCCTTCACAGGAGGGCATTTTCCTTGCTGAAACAAGCAACTTTTACTTTGCAGCATCCTGAATCTCTAAAACAGGCAATTTATTCCTTGTAGTATCTTGAATCATTGGGACATTGGTTGTCCCTTCTCAATGCAAGCTTTTATAGAATTGTATGCACCATTTCTTCAATCTGTGTTAGCAGATTTTTGTTCTCAATCAGCCTGTAGATGTGTGATGACTCTTTACTTCAACTTGTTGATTTGCTTGACATTCTCATTTGCCCTCAACAATTGCATTATTGGTGAAACCAACATGTTACCTTCAATGGTTCTACAACTTGAGATTTACTACTTACTGAGCATGACCTCAGTCACTATTATTGAGGACTCTTCCCAGAAATAAAAGTCAATAAAAGATTCTGCTTTAAACTGTCTCTGTCATGTCACATAAGCATATAACATCAGACTAGAACCTATCATAACTATTCACCAACATGTGTTGCACTTTGAATGACATTAATTAAATGAAGTCATATCAGTTTAACTCAACTGGGACACATGACCCACTGACCATCTTATTGCTTCTGCGCCCTTGCAAACCTTGCTGATTCTTGCAGATTGAACACTCTTCAATGTTATAGCCATAGAAAACATTTCTGTCAAACTAGTATAGTCACAGGTTCCCACCTTGTTGATAGCACTGATCAAATTACTAACAACATAGCTAATCTCAATTAATTCTACTTCAGTTTGGGTTCCATCACATGTTTAGGGAGTCCTACGAGATTTTCTACTGGTTGTCATTAAACTAGCTGGTTGTCAACCATCTGTTTCTTTAGCTAGTTTTACTCTTTCTATTTGAAGTTGATTGAGATCACAAATGCATTTCTACTCTTGAGTATGATGCATGCACAAGTTTTCTACTATCTGGCATCCCTCATATTGGACAGTTGCTTGGGATATATCTTTAATCTTAAGTACTAAGCCTCATAGATCACATAGTTGTATTGCTGTCAGTTGTAGACCGTTTTCCTAACCATGGCTCACAATCTGACAACAGTGATGATCCTCCCAGTGTCCAACTTAAGATTTGTAAGATTGCCAACAACATAAATACCAACTTATCAAATTTAAGGTCAGGATCACCTAATTCTACAAGAACATTTTAGGTATTCTTTCTATTGTAGAACGTTTTGACTTACTGGCCTCTTTGTTATTATTTCTTGCTTTTCTAAGACTGTACCTCATTTCAGCATATTTTTTTAAAGTGACGGACTGTTGAAAAATGGCATTCATTTTTAATAGCTAGAAACTGGTTGCATTGGAGAGTTTTTTTTGTTTCACAGTGCTAACAGGAAATTCCAGTATCAGGTGCCTCCTACCCACCATACTGGTTTCTCAGCATGCCTTTACTGATTTTCTACCTTGAAAAATGAATAGATTCTGCTGATTTCCAGTGCTAAGGTTGACCTTCTCCTTTAAGGATTGATTTGTGCTCCTTTCAGACTTTGCATCACTCACCACCTGAACAGTTCTCTCTCGAGCACAACTTCTTTGGATTGTAAAATTTCTCTTATTTCTTTTTTTTTAGCATGATTCCTGCTCAACATAGTTTAACTAAATGCTTCTTGCTTTTAGTATGATTTTAATAAAGGATCATTATTTTTGCTTGTTATTTTTGCAAACATCTAGCTTTTTTCTTCCATTAGATCAGCGTGGTTAGGCTTCTTAGCTTTCAGTGCCACTTGAATTTTGGCTTTGTGACATAAATTCTGCTGCCAACAATTTTCCTTGCTGTAGTCATGCCTTAGTTTCGCCATCATTTTATCTCAGCTGCAAGTACTTTACAGTATGTTTTTTAGAAAAGAATTCTGTGGCTACCAGGATTTCAGGTCACCTCACCAAGATTCCATTGATTTTCCCGATGGAAGGGGGTGCAAGAGAGTATAACTGGGGTGGGAGGGGTCTTTGATTATGTTGGCTGCTTTCCTGAGTGCAGATGGAGTCAATGGATTGAAGGCTGGTTTGCATGGTGGACTGGGCTACGTTCACATCTGTAATTTCTTGGTCGCATGAATGAAGGTGCACAGTATTTTTTAAAATGGTGACAGAATGCAAAGTGTTGGTGTCCAATGGAAACTAGATATTTTGGTTCATAAGACACAAAGGCAGCATGCAGGTGGCAGCAAGCAATTCAGAAGACAAATGGAATGAGTGAGGACTGAGTATAGAGTAAAGAAGAATTGTTTCAATTATATAGAACATGATGAGACCACAGATGGAGTGTGCAGTTCTGATCCTTTGCCCAGTGAAGGATAAACTTGCCAAACAGGGAGTGCAGCAGAGGCTTACCAGTTTTGATTCCTATGATAGTGGGACTGTCCCATGAGATTAAGGAACTTCGGTTTGTTTTTTCTGTTCAAAAATATAAGTGATCTCATAAAAACTTACAAAATTTGTAAAGGGATAGACAGGAGTAGCTATCAGGATAGCTATGATCTTGCAAAGTGGCTTTGATGTGCTTTATTTGTCACAGATTATGCGAAGAATTTCAGTGACAACCAATTGGTGAACAGATGAAGAAAAACTTTATTAATAAAATATGACTTTTTTTCCAGCAGTACTCCGTATATTTAATCGCACAACTCTAACTCAGGGCCAGTGGGACCTGGATGTTCACGTACATGGATCTTTGAAAGTGACAGGACATACTGAAAGCAATTAGCAAAGCATATGGGATCTTGGGATTCATAAGTCACCATAGTTACAGAGGACTACTCTCTCATAAGAGAGACATGACTAGTGATGAGTTTAACGTGAAGGTCACCTCGTCTCAGGAGGGGGACAAGGTCAAAAAGATGAGACCTTCTTGGTGATCTCAGCTAGTATGGAATTGAACCCATGCTATTGGTGTCACTGCAATATAAAGCAACCATTCAGCTAACTGAGTTAACCCAAGCCCAGCTTGGGCTTCATAAACAAGGGTAGAGAGTACAAAAGCAGGGATGCTACACTGAATCATTACAAATCTCTACTTAGCTCATAATGAGGATATTGATTTAAGTTTTGGTTATTACACTTTAAGAAGGATGTGAAGATCCATGAGAGGGTGCAGGTAAAATCTACCAGTATGATTCCAGACCGAAGATGCTTGCAGTTCTTGGAGCAAAGAAAATGGAGGGGAATCTCTCAGAGATACAAAGATTATAACATGAATTTTAGAGAAGATAAAACAAAATATTGTTCCCATCGATTAATAGCACAGGACAAGGAGACGCAGATTTAACAGCTAAGGTAAGGGATACAGAGAAAATGGAGAAAGAAATTCTTTATGATACAAAATGATAATAATTTGGAATGGTCTGTCTACAGCTTCTAGGAGAGGTTACGTCAGTTAATGTGGTCAGGAGGAAACTCAATGGACATGAGAGCTGCAGGATAGAGGGGGGAATGAAAGTACTGATTTGCTTGAGAACGGTCATGGAATCGATTGGTGGGATGGTCTCCTTCTGTATGGTTACGGTGATTATACAATTCTTGACTTTTTTTCAGTATATATTATTGATCCTCTCCTTTAATATTACCACATTAATTTAGTATTTAAGTCTTTTGGTTGCTTGGCTTCCTTCATTAAAATTACAGGCTACCAGATTATATAATGAAGTGCCTATTTTAGACTGTAAAGTACTCAAAAATAACGGGAGCTGTAAAGTTCTGCAATGATGTAATTCGGTGAGAGGACATTGCCAAATTATATATACTTAAATCACCTGAATGATACATTGTTAATATCCAAAGAACTCTGATAATTGCACTGTTGTAACAATAGCAAATTGATATTTATTTCATGTGTTGACACTTTTAATCCTTAATATATAATCCTCAAATTTGTTTAAAAGGAGTAAAATAGTAAGAACTTGGATTTATATAGCACCTTTCCTTCAGAACATGCCAAAATGCTTCACAGTCAAATTGCTTTTGGTACATGATCAATATAATGTAAGGAGATACAGCATGCAATCTGCCAGCAAAAGGAAATGAGATAAATAAAATATTTTAATTCATCATTTGTGTTAGCCATCAAGGGTATCAAGTTTCTAAATTGAGGAGGGAGTGCACTACCAGATGAGGTACTGCTGAAACTTAACATCTAAAATTTGCTCACACATTAAAAGTACATATTTGCACTTATTGAACATTCAAGCTGTGAGCACTTTCACTTTATTTTTAAGCTGACCATATAAAGGAGTGAGCAAAGGGGTTTCTACTTCACCATTCAGTCACATTTTGGTTACAGATCTGAACACCTCAACAGGAATGTGGATCCGGCACAATCTTTGGTGATACCAGCAGTAAGGTTGCCTGGAATGCCAGTTAATGCTCACAAACCCTCATGGTGCCCATTAGTCTATCATGGATTGATGGAGCACAGAAGGCCAGTCAGTCCATTTGGTCATGTGTCAAGTCTTTAAGATAGCAAAGCAGTTCAATTCCTGACTGTTTTACATTCTGGAAGGGAGTGTTCTTGCTGTGACATTTCATGAGTCAGCTAAATGTTGGTTCTGGTCAATTGTTGTGATGTTCAACTGCTACAGACCATAGTTCAGTAAAATTAAATGCATCCAAGTGCATGAAAGAAAAAGAGTAAAAATGTGCAGTCAAACGTATTTTTGCCTCAATCATTGAGATCTCTTCAGTTTAGGGCTAGACAGCTTAAGCCTATTTTGCAGAGGAGAAATGCTTCGTCAACAGGTTCTGACCGCTTTTGTCTATATTTTCCACAGATAAACACACAGAAACAATGATGCTGTGACTTTGTAAGCTAATAAGCTGTTCAAACAGAGCAAATGTACATACCATGGCATATACATCCAGCGTACAATCGTTACGAAATGATCTGGGGTCAAATTTGTGTGCTCCCATTGAGGTTTTCTGATAATTCCATGTTGTGCTGAATAAATACCCTTGATGGCAGGCAACAATTCCATCCCAATAACGCTGACGTGCTGTTTCTATCATAACAAATCAAAAGTAGATTCATCATCAATGTGACAGAAACATTCACAGCTTCGCTACATCGACATAATTTAGAACATAAATCAATAGTTAAGTTTAAAGAAATGTTACAACATTCAAATAATTAAATTATGGTGAAAATGCAGGAGATCGGCACCAGGTAATAGAACCAGTGCAGGCATAATTGTCTGATTGAATTATAAAATTGTTACTGTGCAGAAGAAATCCAGAGTCTGCATGACTTTATCAAGGGGAAATCATACCAGATAAGTTCACTATAATCCTTTAACAAGCAAGATGGAAAAAGGGGAAACAATGAATATATTTGGATTTCAGAAGGCGTTTGAGAAGGTACTACACGTTACCATAACTATTAGGTTACTTAATAAGAGCACATGGTCTTGGAGATAGTATATTATCATTGTAATATCATTGATGGAGAACTGGCTAATGAATAGAAGGCAGAGAGTTTACATAAGTGGGCATTTTCAGGATAGCAACCTGTAACTAACGGAGTGCCACAGAGATCAGTGTTGGTGCCACAATTATTTACATTATATATGAATGCCTTGGATGAGGAAAGTGAATGGACTATCGCCAAGTTTTCACATGACAGAAAAAGGTGGGAAGGAAAGTGCTGAGGAATGTTTAAAAAGCTGGTTAAATGAGTGGGCAAAACTTGACAGATGGAATTTAATATGGGAAATTGTGAATTTATGCACTTTGACATGAAAAATAGAGGAGCTGAATCAGCAAGGGAACCAGGGGTTATTGGGGAAATGCATGCAAGTGGATTTTAGGGTCATCAAATCAGTCATCCTCTTACTAAAATGGCGGAGGGAACTTGATGGGCTGAATGGCTTATTTCTGTTCCTACACTGCATAGTCTATGATCTAATTCTAAAGTAGAAAAGTAGAATTGGTGCAGATAATACCATTACCTGAAGCAAATGTAGTAATAGGAGACAGCTTCCTGGTATCATATCTCAACCCTTTCTTTTTGGACTTCTTTTTATTGATTGAACCTTGAAACAAATAATTTTACACCTGATTATGGAAACATCACTTTTGTACATATTTCTAAAGAAAGGAGTACGATTTTAAGTATTATATTTAATAAGTTAAATAAACACATGTATTTGTTATTCTATTGTAATAAGCCATTCTTCCTTCCACTATTTAACCTATTATGTTTTCGGTGCCATTCCCTGGTCAATGAGAGAGTTGTTGACTTCTTTGAAGGTCTTTGTTAATATCCATAAGAAAATATAGATTAGGAAAGCCGTACAGTCCATCCTGAAGGCACCATCTAGCTGTTTAACTAGTTAAAGGATATTTGCATCCAGTCAAGATCCATTCCACTAATTGACTAGAGGTAGCTTTCCAATATTCCAAATTTCCCTTTTGCCAGGTATTCTTTCTGCCCTCTTGCTCTAATCACAATTCGGTCTGAAATAGTACTTTCAGAATAAAGTTTTCGTCAACACGTATAGCTCTCTATCCTGCGTGGTTTGTAACCTTAACGTGGTGGACAGCTCACAACCAATCTAAAAACCTTCATACACCCAACATAATTTCAGAAGAGTGGGATCAAGTAAAGTCTTCTATAACAGATACTGGTGCTCAGACTTAAAAACAGAAAGTGATGGGGAAACGCAGCAGGTTTCTGGTAACATCTGTGAAGACAGAGAGCACGAGAGCAAGAATATGTTAACGTTTCCAGTCCTACATAACTCTTCTTCAGAACTGAGAGGCTTTAAAAATAGTGGTTTACTGCAGTGAGCTCTGAATGGTACAATTAGGGATGCACTAGAGACATCCCACTAGCAATACTTCTACTGCATTCTTTTGATTCAATAGAAAAATGCTGAATGTCATTTGCTTCTTGAAGCATTCAGGCAAAATTCCTGTAAAACTCAACTATAATGGACAGAATATCCTGTCCCAAAGACTAAAATAAATCTCCTCTTCCAAGTCCTGTTCGCTCAAGGCTCAAATAACAGACATACCAGAGAAGGACAGAGAAGCATTCCAAAGGCAATCCAAATTTCTCCCTGAAGCATCACTGACATTAATAAAGACAGTCAATTGCCTTAATTATACACCATTGACCATTCATGTTGTCAAAACTATATCAATTTTGAAACCCTTATCAAACCTTGCCTGTTATCAGGCAGTAAGCAAAACAACTTCAGTAAAATTAAAATTAAAATTCCAGAAATAAGGGTGTATCAGTTTACCTTTTATAAGGACCACAAAGCCAACTTTGAAAAGTTTTCTCTAGCTGGTTTCCAAAATATCAGTTCATAGGCAAAGAAATTTGAATTCTCAGAACTTACAAGTACTAGCAGGACATGCACACATGACCTACTCAACAGTCCTTTACCTCAAAAGGAACTCAACAAATTCATCCAGATTCTGACTTCAGTCATGTGAATTCACTTGAACTTAAACACGCAATTGGAAAATGTCCATTCCTCACTGGAGTCATACAAACTTGGGAACTGCTAGCTACACTTTTTGGTTTCAGTATTTGGTAGAAATGCAGTCTTTTCTTTAATTTTACTTTTTACGTGTCTGAAGTGTGTTTACGATGTAGCAATAAATGTTTCTTGCAGTGTGTGAAAGAAAATTAGTAACGTTTGTCTAATCCACAAAAGATTACTGCTGATGACTTTGACCATATACTAACTGTGGTTCAGGAACACATATCATCCTAATTAAAAAGTTATACTATACCATTTACAGAGAAGAGGGAAGGGAATTATTTGAATATAACTCTTTGCTTTCCTGTACCACAAAGATGATCCAACCTTCCAAAACATTGGGCTTACCAATACTAGTAAACAGGCCTGCGACTGTTTTCTATCTTGAAGAGTCAAACTTTTTTTTAATATCAGTTACCAGAACAGATAGTCATCAAAATGTACTCTGACCAAAGGATAATATAGACTGAACAAACATTCCTCTAACATCTATTTTATTGGGGTTTTAGATACATAACTAAGCATATTTGATCTACCATTTCAGCTTTCCAGTGACTGAAGACCTTGAGTGCAATCTGTTAGAACTCTTGACCGTTTCATTCAAGATGCTATGAATATTGCTTTTGATACTGTCCTATGCAATGATGCAAGTCCCATTTAATATTGTTGCTCACTAACATTGGTCAGTTAATGAGGCCTGTGTGCCCATTCAGCAACATTGAAAATAGGAGGAGGTGCAGGCCATTCAGCTGAGCCTTTTCCACTATTCAATATGATCATGGCTGATCATCCAACTTCACACTCTGTTCCTGCTTTCTCCTCATACCCTTTGATCAATTAGCCCCAAGACTAAATCCATTTCCTTCTTGAAAACATTCAATGTTTCGCTGAACAATTTTTTGTGGCAGAGAAATCTACAAGTTCACTACTCTTTGGGTGAAGAAATTTAGCATTACGAGACTCATTTTAAAGTTGCTTCTCATCTGTCTGACCTAGGGTCACATGACTTAAGTGCATCATTGTGGAATGAGCCCTGTGCTCCCTGACTCACCTTCTTGCTCTATGAAATCACTCAATCATCAATTTCCTCTCCTGAACCAGAGATCCAACTAAAGTCCATACCTAATCCAAAGTTGGTGGTTTGGGGTTATGAAAGTGCAGGCCCTGATGGTGTACAACTGTCAATCCTTTAATTAATATTTTTAAATGCTCCAATTAGCTGCTTCCTCGTCTGGAACCTTTGTTCTGAGCAAGGGCTCTAGAGATGAGTGATGGCAAGCAAGAGAGGAGCAGCGCTGCTGCCCATGGTTTACATCAAAGAGCCTTTACTAACCAAGCTTAAGACAGCCAGCTTGAGCTGCCACTTCGACGTGCCCCACAGTATTTTCTTGAAGCTTGATACTAAAGTTCATTCGAGAACAGAGGTAAATAGACTGTTGATAAGTAATCCACCACTCTCCACATTGACCTAACTACGGCATAATAGACAAAAAAATAATAAATTCGGTTGGGTCAGCAGGACCAAGTTCTTGAGAATAGTTTGAAACATAGCTCAAACTTTGAAAGTTGCTCACCCTTCCTTTTTACTGTTCTGCTCCTGAGGAGTCACTCATAACAAGGGTTCAGGAGAAGAAATAGGCAGGTGAGTACATATTTTAAAATTTTCCATTACAACCTTAGCACTTTTGCACAAATGGGACCAGCAGCAAATAGTTGGTTAGAGAATCCAGAGGGTCAGCATGAAGGAGGACAGTCAGAAAACAGGATGTGCGATGAGCTGTCGGTTTGGGAAGAGAGCAGGACGTACCATAAGTAAAAGGTGGTCATTAAAAAAATTAAAATAAAGAAGCTATTTCATTTACCAGTTTTTAAATTTGGTCTTGTAATGTAGTTCAATTTGATACACATTTTCTTCTGAGAGAAAGGTCCTATAGCACCTTACTATTCTAAGCATATTGGTTTCAATGGGAAAATATGATTTGCATGAAGTTATTTCACTTAAAGTTGTAATTTCCAGGAGCATAGTTTTAAGTGAAAATCTACTGATACATTATAAATTACATTTTGATTTATTCACTTTTTACAGCCTTTACATTTTTGATCTGTTATGATTTCATCAGCATTTAGGCATTCTTCCAAATCAGGTAGTACTTTTCAGTTCATGCATCATAAGCTACAAGAGCATTAAGTTTCACATCTATACTTTTTAATATTCATTCACGGAATGTGGACACCTCTAGTTAGGCCAGCAGTTATTGTTTCATCTTAAATTACCTTTAAGGTGGTTAGATAAACTGCCATCTTGAACTATTGTAATCTATATGGTGTAATTATACACACACTGTTGTTCAGAATAGAATTACAGAAGTTTGATTCAGCAACAATGAAGCAGCAGCACTGGTTCCAAGTCAGGATGGTTTAGAAAGGAAGTTGCAGCTTAGTGGTGCTTCAATAAAACTGCTGTCAGGTCCTTTGAAATCTACTGTTAAAGAAGCTATACTGAATTACTATAGCTGATGGTACACATTGGTGCCACTGTGCAATGGCGATAAATGGGGTGAATGATGAAGATGGCAGTGGATGCTAATTGAATGGGCTGCTTTGTCCAGGATGGCATTAACATTCTAGTTTTGTTGCAGCAGCACTCCTCAAGACAAGAGGAAAACATTTCATCATATTACTGAATTCAGTCCGATAAATAGTGGATAGACTTTGGGAAGTCAGGAGACGAATTCCAGCCTCTGACCTTCTTTCAGCCACAAGATTTATATATATCTCAATCAGTTCAATTTCTTGTCAATGGTAACTTCCAGGATATTGATAAGGGGATTCAACAATGGTCATGCCCTAATGTCATAGGGAGATGTTTAGATTCTCTCTCTTGTTGGAGACAGTTATTGCTTGGAACTTGTGTGGTGCAATTGTCCAAACCTAGATAATACCTACGTCATTCTGCAAATGGACAACAGATTTCTTCAGCGTCTGAGGAATTACAAACGGAGTATTGTCAAACAGCAGCAAGTTTCCTAGTTCTGACTGTATTCTGGAAGAAAAGCCATTGACAAAACATCTGGAAATTGTTGGATTGAGAGTACTATCGTGCAAAAATATACGAGCAATGTCCTGAGTCTGAGATGACTGACCTCCATCAACAACCACAAGCATCTTTCTTTGTGCTAGGTATCAATCCTACTAGTGACAATGTTCACCTAACTTCAGTGTTAGTTCCAGTTTTTCTGAGGATCCTCAATACCATTTCCATTATCTTGATGTTGTGGGCAGTCATCCTCACCTCTTGCGTTCAGCTCTTTCGTCCATGTTTGGACCAGGTATTAAGTGAACCTGGCAAAAACCAAACTGAACTAACATACGTGGGCAGTTTATTGCTAAGCAAGAGCTGATTCTCAGCATTATTGGTTTCCCCTTCCATCATTTTGCTGACAATCTGGAGTCAACAGGCTGGAAATTGACCGGGTTGGATTTCTCCTGCATTTTTGCACAGCACAAACCTCGACAACTTGCCATATTGCTGGGTAGAATCTGGTTTTGTGGTTATCCCGGAACATTTTAGCTAAATGCCTAGCTAATTCTGAAGCATACATCCTCAATCCTAATTCCCGAATGCTTTCAAGGCTTAAAAGCTTTGTAGTATCAGTGCATCAGCATTTCTTGGTATTACACCGAATGAATGTTTGAATTAGCTGTACCTATTATAGTGGGCATGTCTGGAGGAGGCACATCCCTTGGCATATCAGGCTGAAGATGGTTGAAAATTATTCAGCCTCACCTTTTGCATTGATGTGCTGGGTTACCCTATCATGGAAGGTAATCTCACATTTCAGTGGACATTAAGTCCCACTATACAAGGAGTCTTCAAATTATGTACATTTAGACTCAGTGATACAACATTATCCAATCTGAACATTTCTTAGAAGTTTAAACTTGTTCCAAAATTGTAACACAGGGCAGTGCAGCTGAAATTATGTTATCTTTTCCAGCAATGAGTAACTTTTATATTAAATAGTTGCAACAAAAGGCTGGACAGAGAGAGAGAGAGCGCATTGATTCTTTAACAAATTTGTTAAAAAGGTACAGCTATCTTACTGAAACACAGACAAATTTCAAGTTAAATCATCCATTTCAAAGAACGTCATGATTTCTCGTTTAATTTTAGGAACAGGAATTTCATTACACTCTTCATTTGCACTGTCTTTAGTAACACTTGTCCAGAAATATGTTTTAGTTAAGTTACTCTTGCTCTTCCAAATAAGCCAGCCACTGTAATTGTTTAAACAGTCTTATTCTGTCTCAATGCTCTTCCCATGTGCCACTATATGCTACATTATGTAAATAAATTACACAAGTGACAAACACAAGCTACAACTTGATTCATATTCTGGAGTGCTCTTTAATCCACAAGGCATCATGCAACATTGGTATGCCATTTGCTGTGACTAAGCAATTTTTTTTTAGTCCTTGATGTTAACAGACTTTCCAATACCCCTTCAGTATATTAATCTCACAGGAATGAGGCACTGCCAACCCTATCAGTACAGTCTTCCAATCGGGGAACTGGTTCAAATCAGTCTTCATGACTGCATTTATCTTTCCATAATCTATACGAAATCTAGTTGATTCATCCAGTTTGGGAACTAACATTACTGGTGAACTCCAGCTGCTTCGATTAGGTTCAGTCAAGTAATATTCCAGCAGGTGTTGTGTCTGTTTCCACCTGAACTTGTATTTCTGGGCTCAACAGATAAGGGTGCTGTTTTACTGCTCCTGACTCGCCTATGTCCACATCACGACTAGCTCATGTAGCACAAGGGGAGGCAATGGCAATTGGTATCATCACGGGATTACTCATTCAAAGACCCAGGTAATATGCCAGAGACCTGGTTTCAAATATCACCATGGAATTTGAATTTAATAAAAATCTGGAATTAAGAGTCTAATAATGACCACAAACTTTTGTCAATTGATTAGATTCCCTACAGTGTGGAAATAGGCCCTTCAGCCCAACAAATCCACACCGACCCAGCGAAGAGTAACCCACCCAGACCCATTTCCCTTTGACTAATGCACACAACACTATGGGCAATTTTGCGTGGCCAAATTCACCTGACTTGCACATCTTTGGACTGTGGGCGGAAACCAGAGCACCTGGAGGAAACCCACACAGACACGGGGAGAATGTGCAAACTCCACGCAGTCACCCGAGGCTGGAATCGAACCTGGGACCCTTGTACTGTGAGGCAGCAGTGCTAACCACCGAGCCACTGTGCCACCAATTTGTTGGAAAAAACCCAATCTGATCAACTAACATCCTTTAGGGAAGGAAACTGCTATCCCTACCTAGTCTAGCCTACATTTGACTCCAAAAGTAGACTGGTTGGACCGAAGGATCTATTTCCGTCTCTATGACTTTAGCCGTAAATTTTGCATAGAACTTTGCCAAACAAACACACTGCATTTACCTAAACACATTTTAGGCATGTTCCCAGGTACTTGATGCATTAGGGTACACCAAATCTGGCACCAAGGCACACAGGAGAAGTTATGACAGGTGGTCAAAATGATTTGTAATAAAGCGCTTTATTGAGAAGAAACAGCTGGAGAAATTTAGAATGGAAATTCCAGCATTTGAAGTATACAACCCTGGATTTATTTGAGTTTTGTCTGTATCTGCCTTTTAAACTGAACTCTATGTCACAATCCACTTGGCAAAAGTGTGCACCAATACTTGAGCTCCACTATTCCTGGGGCCACCACAAAAGTTTAAGATTTAGTCTGATTAATCAAAGTTTCCAATTTACCTGTGCAATGAAATCAGACTTACGGGAAACACTGATGAGGTGGTTCTGTACTTAAAAAGATAAAAAATTTATTCCAAATAAATCAATACTAACTACAGGAAAAACAAACTATAATTATTTACACAGTACTCTTTGAAAGTATACTCTCTTTTAAAACCACTTATGGAATATTGAAAAGAAACTAGGAAACGGATTTCAATAGCACCAATCCAAGAAATTTAATGAAATGCTCCTTTTGTTTCTAAAGCAGTCTGTTCTGATATCCTTTCTAGATTCTTTCACTTCTTTTCAAGAGGCAGAGGGCTACTGGTACACTGATTACAAAGCTTCTTAGTTATAGGTTAAAAACAACAATTTATAGCAACTATCAGGAGAAAATAACTGGCTTTCTTCAGTCTTTGGTTACTTTTGCTGCATGAATAAAGAGAGACTGACCCTGCTTCTTCTAGTCCAGAGACCTCTTCCTCTGTACTATTCCCACACCAGCCATTTGATTACTCAGGAACCAAGTAAAGAGTGGTCATCAGGCTGATTGCTTCTGGCACCCACAATTGATCAAAACTGCACAAATCAATCAGTAATCTGTTGCTACATGAATCTTAATCTATGCACACCCTGCTGCTGAGCTATCTTATCTCTCCTCCCAACAACCACCTGAAAAAAGCAGCAATGTAAACAAAACTCTCAAATAAATTTATTTTTTAAAAACATGCAATTCCTTCCAGAGCCCTAGTCCACAAAAAAAAAGAAAAATTTTAAAATGCAGTCTTTACAGAGAGGATATTTAAAAGAATGGCATTATATTTTTTCCTTCTCCTTTGCAGATAGAATCTGAATGTCACACCTTCTCATCATCACAACTGAAAGTAAACTTAATATTTTCCCAAAGAGGAAATATTATTTCCTCACCCTATCAAGATCCCTCAGGATCATCTGTGTTTCAATCAAATTGTCCCAGAGAATCAAGCATGCCTAGACTGTTCAACCTTTTCCTGCTAAGACAACCCACCCTTCCAAGTAGCAGAAAATCTTCTCCATACTGCTTCAAATGCATTTACATTGTTCCTTAAATAATGAAACTAATACCATACATTGTACCCCAGATGTTATCTCACCCATGCCCTCTATTGCAGGTCTATTATCTTCCCACTTTTGTGTTCAAAACCCCTCACGAAAACTATAATATTCTCAGAGCTTTCCTGGTTACTTGCCACACCTAAATAAAAAACTTTTTGTAACTCATGCATGAAGACCCCAAGATTTATCAGCATCTCATCTCTGGAACCTCTCACCATTTAGATAATATGACATTTTCTAGCAATGTAATTTCAGAAAAATATTTTGAATGCATTAAAAATAGAAATACTTTTGTTACTATTTAATTAATTGACTGCACATTTCAGAAGATATATTTCAATTATATTGAAAAAAGACAACTAATGCATTTATCGTATTTTTCAACCAAACTTACCGTGTCCCAAACTCTTATTAAAACGTTCATGAATAGTGGAAAATGACTGCAAAGTTCCATCACGCCCTGTATTAATAGAAACAAGTATGAAGAAATGAATGAAGTCTTCATAATACACATGAATTTTAAAAAGAATGGAAAAGTACAAAAGTATGGATATGCAGCACGTTTGAATTATACACGTCGCAGACACGAAAATTGGTAAGGTGGCAAATTGTGAAGAGAATTGCCATAATTTACTGGAAAATATCATGAATAGATGGTTGGGCACTGCAGTGGCAAATGAAATTGAACCCAGAAAAGAGAGAGGTAATGTGCATGGAGAAGGCCAACAAGGCATGGGATTATACTCTGAATGGTAGAAACTTGGAAAGTGAACATTAGAAAGGCATTGCACATCCACAAATCCCTGAAGGTCGAAAGACAGGTAGATAGAGTGGGTAAGAGACATTTGGGATACTTGTCTTTGTTAGTCAAGGTATAGAATACAAGAGCAGAAAGCTATGCTATAGTTATATAAAGTGCTGGTCAGGCCATAACTAGAGTACTGTGTGTAGTTCTGGCCATTGCATTATAGGAAGAAGGTTGCTTTAAATAGGGTGCAGAGGAGATGCATTAGACACCTAGGCTGGAGGGTCTGAGCTAGGAGGAAATTTTTTTTTAAAGGATTGGGGTTGCTTTACTTGAGGCAGAGAAGTTTGACAGTGTACCTTATAGAAGTACCTGATAAGATTATGAGGGGCATAGACAGGTAGGCACTTTTGCCCCATTAGAAGAGTGGATAATAATCAGGAACTTCTCCAGTCTCTGGACTTGAAATGTTAACTCTGATTTCTGGCCACAGATGCTGCCAGACCTACTGAGCTTTTCCAACAATTTCTGCTTTTATTTTTGTTTGTGGTTATGACCCCAGAGCTACTTTGATTCATCTTTCTACATGACTTGGGGGAGGAAGTCAGACTCCAAAGTTGTTTCAAGTTGTGTAGAAAGTAAGGTCATAGAGTCGCTACAGTGCAGATAGAGGCAATTTGATCAATTAAATCTGCATAGACTCGCCAAACCGCATCTCATCCAGACCCACTCCTTCACCCACTTCCCATAACCCACCCAGGCTAATGTACCTAACCTGCACATTCATGGACTGTGGGAGAAAACCAGAGCACCTGGCGGAAACCCATGCAGACACAGGGAGAGTATGCAAACCTCATACAGTCACCAAAGGCTGAAACTGAACCCGGGTGTCTGGTACTGTAAGGCAGCAGTGCTAAGAACTGTCACTGTGCCTCCCACCCTCTATGCCACTGTGCCACCCACACTTGAGTTTCACATTGAGCTTTAGTCACTCCTGGCAAGCAGATTTACAATCTTTTGGCTGGATCGGTGGACTCAATATAGTAGGAACTAAGTGCTGGTCTACTCAGCATTCAGTTGTGTCAAGGAAAGACCCATGTTTAAATCATGGGTGTTGCCAGGTTTATAATCAGTCTCATTCTTGGACACATGCATCTCCATCAAGGACAGGCACCTCAGTACCTCTCTCTACCACAAGACCATTGATAACCTCACGATGCTGCAATTCTCGAGCTTCCATCCTATACATATTAAAATTTCCACACACACACACACACACACACAGGTGTATACTTCGCCACACGCAGACACACCCTCAATAACACGCTCTCCCAAGCACAAGCACACACACACACACAAACCTATGGGGTGAATTTGCATTTGCAGATACATTCTATTTTGTTGAAAAAGCACACAATCTGTAGGCAGTCAGTCCATTTAACATACTTTGGAAATAGAACCAGTCTGACTCAAGGTTGGGATAAAGACAGACTCTAACATCACACCTTTAATGCATCGTCTGGGCTGCGATGTCACTTTTTAAAAATAAAACCTTAAATTATCTCGGGAATGTGACTTGAAAGAAGTTCTGGGATTGAAACCTGCAACCCCATTCTAAGTGATTAAATACTTAGCAGCAATCCAGGTTTCTACAATACATTCCATCAGTTGTAAGACATTTGATCTTTCAAATAAATTCAATGTCCTATGACCCTGCTCCACTGGCTACCTGACAAAGGAGCAGCACTCCAAAAGCTTGTACCTCCAAATAAACCTGCTGGACTATAACCTGGTGTTGTGTGATTTTTAACTTTGTCTACCACAGACCAACACCGGCAACTCCACATCATTTCAAGTCTGCGCCCAATTCATTTGCATCAAATCACTGGGTACTGAAACACTAAGGCCACTCAATGTAGTTCGTGCTGTAATATAGGATGAAGTCCAAGTAATAAAAACACCTTGCTAGATTATGCACAAGTACAGCCAAGCACATAAGTACAGCAATGCTTCTATTTTTCAGAATGACTGGTTTCAACTCCCTACCCACTTTCTCATGGCTAATTGGGGAGGGCCAACAAATATATATCCTATTAAGAAATATATTGCAAAAGTTCTATTAATACTGTGGTCGGTGGTGAGGGAACCAAAAAGAGGGAAATACATACTTGATCTCATCCTTACCAATCTGCTAGCTGCAGACAGTATCGGGTAAGAAGGTGTAGAGATGAAGTCACATTGAAAATATCCTCCATCAAATTGTGTAGCGCTATCTCCGTACTAAACGGGACATACTTTCAACAGATGTAACAAGTCAAGACTGGGCATCCATGAGGCACTGTGGGCCAGCAACAGCAACAGAATTCTACTCCAGTATAATCTGCAGCTTGGCATATCCTACACTTAATCATTACTATCAAATCAGGGAGAATACAGGAGGGCATGTCAGAGCACCACCAGGCATACCTAAAATTGAGGTGTTAACCTGATGAATTTACCACACAAGACAATTACATGCCAAACATCATAAGCAGCAAGTGACAGAGCCAAGCAAACTCAAAATCACTGGATCAGATCAAAGCTCTGTAGTTCTGCCACATCTAGTCATGAAGATTTTGCAGCTTTCTTTCGCCAGAAGTGCTGGGTGAATAATTCATCTCTGCTTTTCCCAGTGGTCCCCAACATCACAGATACCAGTCTTCAGATAATTCTATTCACTCTACATAAATGAAGAAACATTTGGAGGCACTGCATACTGCAAAGGCTTTGGGGCCAGACAACGGTCCAGCAATAGTACTGAAGACTTGTGTTCTAGAACTTTCTGCACCCGTCGCCAAGCTCTTCCAGTACAGCTACAACACTGAAAATTGCGCAGTACTGCTAGGTCAAAATCCTGGAATTCCCTCCCAAAGAGCATTGTGGGTCAACCTATAGCATATGGACTGCAATGATTCAAGAAGGCAGCTCACCACTATTTTCTCAAGAATAACTAGAGATAGCAAAAAATGCTGGCAGCCAGTGACGCCTATGTGCCATAAATGAATTAAAAAATATAAAACTGTAATGAAGCAGCTCAATAACCTAAGTACTTAAATAAATTAAGTTCAACACATGACATAAATGAAGATCTGTGTTTTTGGAGTACCACGTAAAAATATTATTTATGTGATCAAGTAGGTTTCAGCCAAGTTTTTCATAGCTCCTAGAAATTGAAGATTCTCATAAATACTGCATCCTCTCCCACCCCACACCCCTCATTTCCTACCTTATTGCAAAGCAACTCTTCTAAGAAAACCTAAAAATTAGGTGCCAACCTGGTGAAGCTACCAAACAGGACTAATTGCATGCCAAAATGCATAAGCAGCAAGTGATAGGCTGAACAAAGATATTCCACATTCTGGAAGAGCACAGCAGTTCAGGTAGCATCCGAGGAGCAGTAAAATCGACGTTTCGGGCAAAAGCCCTTCATCAGGAATACAGGCAGAGAGCCTGAAGGGTGGAGAGATAAGTGAAAGGAGGGTGGGGGTGGGGAGAAAGTAGCATAGATTAGCTTCAGGGCAGAGGAAATAGATCAGATCTAAACTCTGCAGTCCTACCATATCCAGTCATGAGTGGTGGTGAACAATTAAATAACCCAGAGTCACAGAGTTATAGAGATGTACAGCATGGAAACAGACGCTTCGGTCCAACCCATCCATGCCGACCAGATATCCCAACCCAATCTAGTCCCATCTGCCAGCACCCAGCCCATATCTGTCCAAACACTTCCTATTCATAAAGCCATCCAAATGCCTCTTAAATGTTGCAATTGTACCAACCTCCACCACATCCTCTGGCAGCTCATTCCATACACATACCACACATTGTGTGAAAAAGTTGTCCCTTAGGTCTCTTTTATATCTTTCCCCTCTCACCCTAAACTTATGCCCTCTAGTTCTGGACTCCCCGACCCCAGGGAAAAGACTTTGTCTATTTACCCTATCCATGCCCATCATAATTTTGTAAACCTCCATAAAAGGTCACCCCACAGCCTCTGACGCTCAGGGCAAAACAGCCCCAACCTGTTCAGCCTCTCCCTATAGCTCAAATTCTCCAGCCTTGGCAACATCCTTGTAAATCTTTTCTGAACCCTTTCAAGTTTCACAACATCTTTCCAATAGAAAGGAGACCAGAATTGCATGCAATATTCCAACAGTGGCCTAACCAATGTCCTGTACAGCTGCAACATGACCTCCCAACTCCTGTACTCAATACTCTGACCAATAAAAGAAAGTATACCTAACGCCTTCTTCATTATGCTATCTTCCTGAGACTCCACTTTCAAGGAGCTATGAACTTGCACTCCAAGGTCTCTTTGTTCCGCAACACTCCGTAGGACATTACCATTAAGTGTATAAGTCCTGCTAAGATTTTCTTTCCCAAAATGCAGCACCTCACATTTATATGAATTAAATTCCATCTGCCACTTCTCAGCCAATTGGCCCATCTGGTCAAGATCCTGTTATAATCTTAGGTAACCCTCTTCGCTGTCCACTACACCTCCAATTTTGGTGTCATCTGCAAACTTACTAACAGTACCCCTTATGCTCTCATCCAAATCATTTATGTAAATGAAAAAAGTAAGGGCCCTGCACCAATTCTTGTGGCACTCCACTTGTCACAGGCCTCCGATCTGAAAAACAACCCTCCACCACCACCCTCTGTCTTCTACCTCTGAGCCAGTTCTGTATCCAAATGGCTAGTTCTCCCTGTATTCCGTGAGATCTACCTTTGCTAATCAGTCTCCTATGGGGAACCTTCTCGAATGCCTTACTGAAGTCCATATAAATCACATCTACCACTCTGCCCTCATCAACCCTCTTTGTTACGTCTTCAAAAAACTCAATCAAGTTTGTGAGACATAATTTCCCATGCACAAAGCCATGTTGACTATCCCTAATCAGTCCTTGCCTTTCCAAATACACATACATCCTGTCCCTCAGGATTCCCTCCAACAACTTGCCCACCACTGACGTTCGGCTCACTGGTCTATTGTTCCTTGGCTTGTCCTTACCACCCTTCTTAAAAAGTGGCACCACATTAGCCAACCTCCAGTCTTCCAGCACCTCACCTGTGACTATCGATGATACAACCATCTCAGCAAGAGGCCCAATAATCACCTCTCTAGCTTCCCACAGAGTTCTACTGTACACATGATCAGGTCCTGGGGATTGATCCACCTTTACGCGTTTCAAGACATCCAGCACTTCCTCCTCTAATATGGACATTTTGCAATGTGTCACCATCTATTTCCATACATTCTATATCTTCCATATCCTTTTCCACAGTAAATACTGATGCAAAATACTCATTTAGTATCTCCCCCATTTTCTGCGGCTCCATACAAAGGCTGCCTTGCTGATCTTTGAGGGGCCCTATACTCTCCCCAGTTACCCTTTTGTCCTTAATGTATTTGTAAAAACTCTTTGGATTCTCCTTAATTCTGTTTGCCAAAGTTATCTCATGTCCCCTTTTTGCCCTCCTGATTTCCCTCTTAAGTATACTCCTACTGCCTTTATACTCTAAGGGTTCACTCAATCTATCCTGTCTATACCTGACATATGCTTCCTTCTTTTTCTTAACCAAACCCTCAATTTCTTTAGTCATCCAGTATTCCCTATACCTACCAACCTTTCCTTTCACCCTAACAGGAATATACTTTCTCTGGATTCTCGTTATCTCATTTCTGAAGGCTTCCCATTTTTCAGCTGTCCCTTTACCTGCAACTATCTGTCTCCAGTCAGCTTTCGGAGGAGGTGAAGGAGGTGGCTCCACAAAAAATACCCCCATCCTCAATAATGGAAGAAATCAGCACATTGGTGCAAAAGATAAGGATGAAGCTTCCACAGCAATCTTCAGCCAGAAGTGCCAAATGGATGATCCATCTTGGAGTCCTCAAGAGGTCTCTAGTATCACAAATACCAGTCTTCAGCCAATTTAATTCACTCCATGTAATATCAGGAGGCGCTGAATACTCAAAAGTCAGAGAGTCTTGGCAACATTCCAGCAACAATACCGAAGACTTGTCTTCCAGAATTCGCCACATCCCTAGCCAAACTGTTTTGGTACAGCTAAAACACTGGCATATTCCCAACAATGTGGAAAACTGTCCTTTCAAAACACAGCTGAAGAGAATTTTTGGAACTGTCTTCTTTGAAAGGCAGTGGAAGCAGAATCATCAAATCTTTTAAGGCAGGAATGTATAGATTTTTAATATGCATGGGGACGAAAGACTATGACAAGTAAACAGAAACATAGACACAAAACTGGGCAGGATGGAGATTGCTGAGGAGGATATAAAGCAGTTTCAGAGTGCTTCAGAGACATTCAATGAGTGGTCAAATACATGGGGGATTCAGTATGACAAACATAAGTGTGAAGCTGCCACTTTGGTCAGAAAAGCAGAATGGTAAAGTATTATTTAATTAGTGATAGATTGGGAAGTATTGATGTACAAAGAAATCTGGATGTTTGTGTGCACTAAAAGTAAGCATTCAAGTACAGCTTGCCATTAGGAAAGCATAGCACGTTCACTATCATTATAAAAGGATTGGAATATAGGAGCATGAAAGTCTTATTGCAGCTGTACAGGTCTTTGGTGAGATCATACCTTGGGAAGGGTCTGTGGTTTTGGTCTTCTGACCCAAGAAAACATATACTTGCCATACAAGGATTGCAGCAAAGAGTCATCAAACTGATTCCTGGGATTGAAGGTTTGTGATAGGAGGAGAGATGGAGATAACTGGCTTGTATTTACTGCAGTTGAGAAACATACAAAATTCTGGCAGAACTGGACAGACTAAATGCAGAGATGATGTTTCTTCACAAACTAAAGACAAAATACAGCAGATGCAGGAAATCTGAAATAAACATTTCTGCATTCATGACGTTTCTCGTGGCTGGAGGAGTTCCAAACCAAGAGGTTACTGTCTCAGGATATGCTGTAGGTCACTGCTAGCCTGACGTGAAGAGAGCTCCCATCACTTAGCGGATAGTAAATCTGTGGAACTCTTTACTGCAGAAGACTGTGGAGGCCAACATATTTAAGAAATACATTGGTCTTGATCAACGTATTAGAACATATTGTCAACAGTGCTATTAAATGGCACTTCCTCATCAATGCCAATGGTCAACTTAGATTATACCACAACCATTCAGTTTCAGACCTCAATGCAAACTTGGTTAAAGCATGAAAAAAGAACTCAGTGTTACCAAACTGGTACCTGAACATGCATGGCACCAACGAGTCCCCGTGAAAGTGAAGTCAACATGAATTAGGGAGGGAGTGAACACTTGCCACTGTCTGGAGTCATTAGCACAAAGATAGATTGTTGGCAGCTCCAATTATCTCAGCTCCAGGACAGAAGGGGGCACCGTTTATTTAAGATTGCAATGTTATAATCAATTTGCAACTCGTCAGAAAATGGAGCAGTCTGTGCTCACATATGTAAGACTGAGACAACATTTGGGTTTCGGCTGATAAATAGCAAGTAGCATTCACACCACTCAAGTGACCACTTCCAACTCCCCTGACAGTGAAGAGCATGCTGAATCCATAACCATCAGCTAACTTGGGCTTCACTACTGGTGAAACATTTAACTGGTCCAGCTACATTAATACCATAACTACAAGAACAGCACAATGTATTCTGCAGGGAATCACACATTGAGTGATTCTCAAAAATCACCATTGACAAGTATGATGGTATGCTCCTCAACCCAGGTGATTGGCACCTCCTCCAACACCAAGAAAATATTTCCTCTCCAATGCTATCACCATGCCGGAGAATGTATATCTCCATGACGTTGCGCATCAATTCAAAGCTTCTTCAACAACACTTCTAAACCCTTAGTTTATTTTGCCTAAAAGAATATGGGCAGCAGGAGCATGGGAATACAACTGCAAGCTCTTCTCGAAGTCACACCATTTTGATTTGGAATTAATCACTATTCCCTCACTGCCAATGGATCAAAAATATATGGACTGTGGCAGTTCAAGGTAATAATTCACCATGCCTTTCTCAAATATAATTATGACAATAAACACCAGCCTTACCAACAACGCCCATATCCTATAAAGTGACAAAAGAAAAATCACCAACACCAAAAATTAAGAGAATCAGAAGATTGCATAGATAAAACAAAGGACAGTAGATGCCGAAAATCTGAAATAAAAATAGAAATTGATGAAGAAACTCAGCAGATCTGACAGCTTCTGAAGCAGGGTCACTGGACTTGAAATGTTAACTCTGCTTTCTTTCCATTGTTGCTGCCAGAACTGTTGAGTTTCTCCAGCAATTTCTGTTTTTGTTTTGCTAAGGTTAAGAAAAATGCTTTTACGGAGGACATGATCTATGCGACCATAAATATTAAATCCCATACAATTGCAATTAGTTAAGTGCTTTTGCAGACTGCAAACTTTGAAATTGCTGTGGTTTTGATGCTTAAGTATCTTTTACATCAACTAAACAATCTCATATGCAATGATGACTACAGAAGGCAGGCTATTATAAGCAAATAGGATGCAAGACTCAGTGCTCAAATATCAACTCAAATCATCTAGGAGAGTAAGACTAGAGTACAATATTTTTCACTGTTTAGTTTCTACATACAGTTCAGGACTGAAATGCTCCAACTCATTTAGAATTTTTTTCAGAACATTTATTTAAGACACTTCTGGAGAAATAAAATTCAGAAGAGCTAAACCAGGGGCAAAGAAATCTCCTCCACTCTCACACTGAGAATACCTTTTTAAGAAAGGCAATCACATCTTGTTCAACACAGATTTGGAGGAATTTTAAAATCAAAATGTGCGAATATTGCAGATATTTCGAAGCAGTAAGAGAAACACACAGTACTATATTTTTAATTTGTTAGAGTATGGTGATAGCAAGCTGTTCAGAATCTTTGCATATACATTTGACTGACTATAGACAGCACAGTGAACTGTTAGATAGTTCATGTTCATTTGAATATTGTTGTCCACGCATTTGGAAAAGAAAAGAATACATTGGCAAAAGCTTGCCGAATAGCCCAATGGCATGGAGATGAAACATCTTTTATAATAAATTTGCAACATTGATAATATAGATGTATGCAGAATGATAGGTAACAAACATTAATTTAACAGCAGCAAAAATAGAAGTTTTTGGAAAAATCCAGGAAACTGACAGTTTCTGTGGAGAGAAAGCAAAATTAATGCTTCGATTTCAGTGACCCTTCTCCAGAACTCTGCTTTCTCTCTGCAGATGGTGCCACACCTGAATTTCTCCAGCAATTTGTGTTTTTGTTTCAGATTTTCAGCATCCAGTTTAACAGCATTTGCTTTCACGGCATATTCAGCAGTTTCATTTTTATTACATTTCAGTGATGTTTAACCTGAACAAACAAAGTGGAGATTTACTACTATACAATCAAACAACTAAAGACCAAGCAATAAAATGCAAGAAATATCTGTTCTTACCAGAGCTAAGAATATTTTGTCCATCAGATCCATGATATTTTATTTTAGTTGGAGGGGCACTGTGACCAATACGGCAACGTAAAAGGCGACCTCCACCTTCTGGAGCATCAAAAATCCATACCTGGTCATGAAATGGAATACATTTCGTCATTTCAAAACAGATGGAGGATGAGTAAGAAAATTAACATTCATGATTCATTTGGTTTAGTTTTAATTAAAACATATCCATTGATTTATCTAATATATTATTCTGCTTAACTGTAACTAATGTTGAATTTAGTATTTTAATATCATATAACTGCTTAGCCTCACTTGACAAAGAAGAGTTACAGGATTAGTGCCGAAAGACCCCTGATTATTCCATGATTGTGACAACATGCAAACCTAAAGATCAAATAAGGTGAGGTAACACCCGACCAGCTCATTAACTCCTGATCAGGTAACAAAGGATGTAAGGAGGGATGATTACAACTTTGCTCTGCACTGGCTTTATTTCAGTTGGTTTTGGAAGAAAGGAAACTAAATTTAAGTCTATCACAATTAACTTTGTAACAGTATGTATTTAACTTTGTAACTTTACCATCCTTTAGACTTCTATCTCTCAAGACTGTGTCATTACTGAAGGTATAAGAATATTTCATTACTTCACCGTTTTTACATGTTGTACTTTAAATACTTATGGTCACTTATTATCATTCTGGATTTTTTCCACTGTCTCATGCTAATTTACACTCTTTTTTACTCTGTAACAACATTTTTTTTTAAAAGATTTGTACCTAGGTAGACCCTGTTCAAAAGGGCTACAACACACTGCAGCACTCCCAACCTGCGAAGAGAAGAAAAACAACATCCCGACAAAGTCTTTGCCAAGAACGGATATCCCCACAACGTCATCCACTGATACCTAGCAGACAAACAACGCCATGAGGATATACCAAGACCCAACACATGAGCCATGCTACTTTATATAAAAACATCTTGGAATTAACAGCCAGACTTCTCCAACCACTCAGATTCATGACAGCCCATAAACTAACAGCCACGCTCAGACAACAGCTTCCCACAGCAAAAGACCCTATACCCATCACGTGCAACCCTAATGTAATTTACAAGATTCCATGCAAAGACTACATAAAACACTATTTAGGGACAACAGGCAGACAACAAGCAATTTGCATCCACAAACACCAACTAGCCACTAAAAGCCATGACCATCTGACCCTAGTAGCCAAACACACAGATGACAAGGACCACAAATTCAACTGGGACAACACAATGATCATAGGACAAATTAAACACAGGACAGCTGGAGAATTTCTAGAAGTATGGCACATCAACTGACTCCATCAACAAACACATAGACATAAACCCAATATACTGGCCACTACAACTACCGGAACCAACAAATGGAAGCAGCAGGAATAAATTATAGAAAACACAGTACAGTAGTGCTTCACAGGATGCTCCAAAGCACTGAAGATGTCACCTAGACAGGGGACGAAACGTCTGCAAATCACCTTCCCAGCTCGGCGAACATACTCACAACTACGGCAACCATCATCAGAACTATAAATCTTAATGCAAACCTTGAGCAGTAGCTACAAGAGCAGGTCAGAGGCTAGGAATTGTCACAAGGCTGGTCCTTTTTTCAAGAATACTGTGTCCTTGATATTTTTCCAGAAAGCTCGTAAAACAGTCCAGGCTGAATCGGCTGGGTTGGTACAGAGGTGGAAAGGGTATTGGGAGGCCTTTTTGTTTGTACATAAACAGATCCCATAATTATACTGATACTGTTAATTAAACAAATGAGACTTTAGGCTACAGCTTTCATGTTTTAGAAGAAACCTTTATAATGAAAGGGGAGTGGGCAGTCCTGAAAGCTGAATTCTTGTTTTTTAGTTCAGTTCAGCAGTGGAGCTGTGGAAGCAGACTGCTAAACTCTCTCCTTCTGCCCTTCTAACTTCGACTTGTAAGCCTCCATTTCAGTTTCACTCTGTTTATGGGGAGTGTTTATTGGAACTGTTGTGCACTTTTGGAACAGCATAATTAAGTCTAATTTGGATAGACTGAGTTCTGTGGGTATTCTTTATTCTGTTTTTTGTGTTTCATTCTGTAATTTTGTGAATAAATTTTTGTCTGATTTAAAACCTGGTAGTCAACCTAGCTAACTTACTCCAGGTAATTTTCACTGTACACTTACCAAAACAAATAGCAAAGTTACAGTCTGGGCTGCCTGCTTAAGAATGTTTTGAGTGGTCTGGCCAAGTCTATAACAGAATACTGTTGCAAGTAACTCACCCCCTGACTCCCGAAAGCCTGTCAACCACTTACAACGCACAAGTCAGAAGTGTGATGGAATACTCCCTACTTGCCTGGATGAATGCAGCCCCAACAACACAATAAGCTTGATACCATCCAGGACAAAGCAGCCTGCTTGATTAGCACTGCACCCATAAGCATCCACTCCCTCTACCACTGACACTCAGTTGCAGCAGTGTGCACCATCTACAAGATGCACTGAAGAAATTCACCATAGATCCTCAAACAGCATCTTCCAAGCCCAAGAACACTTCCATGTCGAAGGAAGTATGCAGCAGATAAATGGGAACACTATCATCTTCAAGTTCCCCTCCAAGCCACATACCATCCTGACTTGGAAATATATCACCGTTCCTTCACTGTCACTGGGTCAAAATACTGGAATTTCCTCCCTAATGGCATTGTGGATCTACCCACAGCTGGTAGATTGCAGCAGTTCAGGAAGGCAGCTCATCGCCACTTTCTCAAGGGTAAATAGGGACTGGCAATAAATACTGTCCAGTTAGCAACACCCACATCCCACAAAATTAATATTTTAATAAAGTCTTCTTTAGAGCACAAGTTAGACAAAACATGTGGTCAGACCCACCGAGTTTCTTGAGCATTCTGTATTTGCTCAAAAAGATTTATAATGCCAAGAGACATCCTTGTTCCTGTGCTCGAACCCTCTCATTATGAATATCAACATAGTTTGCCTTCTTGGCTGCCTGTCCCAATGTAAACTTACTTTGTGACTGGTACAAGAGTACACTCAGGTCTCCTCTCTCAATTTACAGCCAATTAAATAATAATCTACCTTCCTATTTTTGCTATCAAAATGGATAACTTTACATTTATCCACATTATACTGCCATGCATTAACCTACTTTCTCAGCCTGTCCAAACCATGCTGTAACATCTCTGCATCCTACTCACAGATCACACTCCAACCCAGCTTTACATCATCTGCAAATTTTGAGATATTACATTTATTTCCTTCATCCAAATCATAAAACACTAACATTTTATTATCCTACGAATCTTTGAAGAGTAAGAAAATTTATGAGGGGGAAGGTAAATGACCCAACAGTTACTGATTCTCTCTTTTGTCAAGGTTTGCTCCCACTTTGTTGATTCAAATACTGAACTATAATGTTTTCAAAACAATGTCTTCCTCGGGTTAGAAAGGAGTAAGTGTAAAATTATAGTACTACCTAATGGCCAGAGTAAAGCCCTACATATCACAGCAAAAATCCTACTGATCTATAACAATTTGAATTTTAGCATTTTAACAAGAGGTGAAGGGAAGCAGTTGGAGCTGAAAATGTGTTGCTGGAAAAGCGCAGCAGGTCAGGCAGCATCCAGGGAACAGGAGAATCGACGTTTCGGGCATAAGCCCTTCTTCAAGCAGTTGGAGATAAAGCAAAATCCATGGATGGACCCAGACAAAGGAGAGAGGAGCAGAGTCGAGTGTTGTTGCTGGAAAAGCACAGCAGCTGAGGAACAGGAAAATCAATGTTTCAGACCGGAGCCCTTCATCAGGAACGAGGCAGGAAGCCTCAGGGGTGGAGAGATTATTGGAAGGGGGTGGGGCTGGGGAGGAAGTAGCTAAAAGTGCAACAGGTGGATGGAGGTGGGGGTAAATGTGATAGGTCGGGCAGGAGGGCAGAGCAGAAAGGTGGGAAGGAAGATTGACAGGTGGGACAGGTCATGAGGACGGTGCTGAATTGGAAGGTTGGAACTGGGATAAGGTGGGAGGAAACTGGTCAAGTCCACATTGATGCCCTGGGGTTGAAGAGTCCCAAGGCAGAAGATAAGGCATTCTTCCTCCAGGCATCGGGTGGTGAGGGAGTGGTGATGGAGGCGGATCGGGATCTGCATGTCCTCGGCAGAGTGGGAGGGGGAGTTGAAATGTTTGGTCACGGGGTAGTGGGGTTGATTGTTGCAGGTGTCCCAGAGATGTTCTCTAAAGCGCTCTGTGAGAGGGCATTCAGTTTCCCCAGTGTAGAGGAGACCACATTGGGAGCAACGAATACAATAAATGACATGTGTGGAAGTACAGGTGAAACTTTGATGGTTGTGGAAGACTCCTTTGGGGCCTTGCATGGAGGTGAGGAGGTGGTATGGGCACAGGTTTTGCAATTCCTATTTTCTTTCCAATCCTCCCACTTTCTCCAAACAAAAGGAGTAGCCATGGGCACCCGCATGGGCCCCAGCTATGCCTGCCTCTTCGTAGGGTATGTGGAACAATCCATCTTCCGCAACTACACTGGCCCCACCCCCCATCTTTTCCTCCGCTACATTGATGACTGTATCGGCGCTACCTCGTGCTCCCACGAGGAGGTTGAACAGTTCATCCACTACACTAACACCTTCCACCCCGACCTCAAATTCACCTGGACAGTCTCGGACTCCTCCCTCCCCTTCCTAGACCTTTCTGTTTCTATCTCAGACGACCGAATCAACACGGACATCTACTACAAACCGACCGACTCCCACAGCTACCTGGACTACACCTCCTCCCACCCCGCCCCCTGTAAAAACGCCATCCCTTTCTCCCAATTCCTTCTTCTCCGCCGCGTCTGCTCCCAGGAGGACCAGTTCAAAATACGCACAACACAGACGGCCTCCTTCTTCAAGGACCGCAATTTCCCCCCCGACGTGATCGACGATGCCCTCCACCGCATCTCCTCCACTTCCCGCTCCTCCGCCCTTGAGCCCCGCCCCTCCAACCGCCACCAGGACAGAACCCCACTGGTCCCCACCTACCACCCCACCAATCTCCATGTACAGCGCATCATCCGCCGTCACTTCCGCCACCTCCAAACGGACCCCACCACCAAGGATATATTTCCCTCCCCTCCTCTATCAGCTTTCCGTAGAGACCACTCCCTCCGCGACTCCCTTGTCAGATCCATACCCCCCACCAACCCAACCTCCACTCCCGGCACCTTTCCTTGCAACCGCAGGAGGTGCAACACTTGCGCCCACACCTCCCCCCTCACTTCTCTCCAAGGCCCCAAAGGAAACTTCCATATCCGCCACAGATTTACCTGCACCTCCACCCACATTATCTACTGCATCCGCTGCAGCCGGTGTGGCCTCCTCTATATTGGGGAGACAGGCCGCCTACTTGCGGAGTGATTCAGAGAGCACCTCTGGGCCACCCGGACGAACCAACCCAATCACCCTGTAGCACAGCATTTCAACTCCCCCTCCCACTCCACCGAGGATATGCAGGTCATTGGACTCATCCACCGCCAAACCACAACAACGCAACGGTCGGAGGAGGAGCGTCTTATCTTCCGACTGGGAACCCTCCAACCACAGGGGATGAACTTGGACTTCACCAGTTTCTTCATCCCCCCTCCCCCCACCTTGTCTCAGCCGAATCCCTCCAGCCCGGCACCGCCTTCCTGACCTGCAGTCTTCTTCTTGACCTCTCCGCCTCCACCCTACTCCGACCTATCACCTTCACCTTGACCTCTTTCCACCTATCACATTTCCAACGCCCCTCCTCCAAGTCCCTCCTCCCTACCTTTTATCTTCTCCTGCTGAACACTCTCTGCTCATTCCTGAAGAAGGGCATGTGCCCGAAACGTCGAATCTTCTGTTCCCTAGATGCTGTCTGACCTGCTGTGCTGTTCCAGCAATAAAGTTTCAGCTTTGATCTCCAGTGTCTGCAGACCTCACTTTCTCCTCAATTCCTATAGTGGCAGGGAAAGGTGCCAGGAGGGGAGGGTGGCTTGTTAGGGGGCCTAAACTCTCCCTAGATACCCTTTTGTCCTGAACGTATTTGTAAAAACCTTTTGGATTCTCCTTAACCCTATTTGCCAAAGTTATCTCATGTCTCCTTTTTGTCTTGCTGATTTCCTTCTTAAGTATACTCCTACTGCCTTTATATTCTTATAAGGATTCACTCAATCCATCCTGTCTATACCTGACATATGCATCCTTCTTTTTCTTCAACAAACCCTCAATTTCTCTAGTCATCCAACATTCCCTACATCTACCAGCCTTTCCTTTCACTCTAACAGGAATATATGGCTCTGGACTCTCGTTATCTCATTTCTGAAGGGTTCCCATTTTCCAGCTGTCCCTTTACTTGTGAACATCTGCCCCCAATCAGTTTTTGAAAGATCTTGCCTAATACCATCAAAATTAGTCTTCCTTCAACTTTTAGATATGGTCTATCCTTTTTAATCATTATTTTAAAACTAATAGAATTATGGTCATTAGCCCCAAAGTGCTCCCCTAATGACATGTCAGTCACCTGCCCTGCCTTATTTCGCAAGAGTAGGCCGGTTTTACAACTTCTCTCGTAGGTATATCCACATACTGAATCAGAAAGTTTTATAAAATTATACTTTAAATAAATGATCTTTATTCAAGGGTATTTTCTTATCATGATTGACTAATCTTTCATAATTAAGTGGGGAAATTAAGACAAGCAATTAGGCAGTTGACAATATGCAAAACCTGTGCGTGAATTACAACTTCTCAAAAACATCTAGATACTCGAATAGTCTAGTAGAAACTAAAACCTCACTGCATTGAAAACTGTGTTCTAATCTAACAGTACAATCCTTATCTGATGTGACACAAGTCAGTACAATTGACCATCTTAAAGAACTATTAGAGCCTATCAAGTAAGGACAATATCTTCACTATCAGATTTTTAAAAATAACTGTAAAACAGTAACAAAGAATGGAGATAGCTTTGCGAGTTACAACAAACTGTAAGTTTAACCCAGAGTGTTTTACTGCCCTGATAAAGTTCATGCTGTAGTATAACCTTCATGCTAATTGTTTTCTCCCTTTGGAGGGAATACATAATAATCAAGTTATCTATTTACAGATCTTTCATCCAGTTTCCTTAGAAAACATATTGTCAGGATTTTGTATGGAAGTAGTAGCTCTGCCACTGATCAATGCCAGCTGTTCCAGCCCTGAAAGCCAGCACCTTATTTTATGGTTCTAAGGCAATTAATTGTCTATCGTGGATTCTGGTCCTCTGGGAGAGCATTCTCCATCTCCTACAGCTGCTGGTGAATTATAAAGCTGGAAGGTGTCCAGTCCTAATAGCACTGGTAGTGGTACCTTCTGCTGGGATTACAACAGATTCCGGAGTGGGGACTACAGCAGGTTCCACAACGGCCACATTAGAAGACAGCAAGTTGGAGTGGGGACAGCTTTCTATACAGGAAAGGCCACCCCCCTCCCCTTCCACCAAAGACTCGGAATACATTGGGTTTTATTTTGTGCCCCTCCCTTCATTTATGAAGTGCTGATATCTTTGGCAAAATTGTGAAGTCCAAAATTCCACTCAATATTTTCTAAGCTTGCAATAAGCAGATTCAATTAACAGCACATGGACTATACCCGAATTGCATTGTCTTCACCAGTGGTAATGAGAAGTGGTTCTCCATGAACAAATGTTAGTCCTGTAACTGCTGTTGTATGAATTTCCCTCATTTGAGCAATCAGTTTCTTTTCCTCCAAATCCCATAGTCCAATATGACCCACAGGGCTCCCGGCTGCCATCACTGGATAACCATCTTAAAAAATAAAAGGTAAAATAATGTGCTGTGTGAGGATTCTAACAACAGTGCACAAAGCAATTTATAAGGAGTGCAGTACAAAGTACAGCTAATTCATCAGATATCATAATAAAGTGAAAAAATGAGTTTTTCCATGGTCAGTGCAAAAATTCTGCTTCGCAATACCTCGACAATTGTAAAGTGAACATACTACATCTGAAATTTTAAACTCTCATCAGCAAATGGTATAGTGATTTAAGTTTTACTTCATACAACAATTGAATTATGAAAGAGGTATAGAATTAATTGCAAAATCAAAATAATGAAGCCTTGCCCTTAAACAATGACAGTGCACTGTCCTTAAAGCATATTAAAGATTCCTAAATCTTCACCTAATACATAATTCATCAATCTCAACTTTATATCAATCTTGATTAAAAGGAGTTTATCAATTACCTGTACGAAATGATATTGCCGTGATTGGTCCCCAATCTTGTTGGAATTTCATCAACATCTCATCATATTTCACATTTTGAATAATTATCTGACCAGACAGGAGGCCTACAGCAACTACATCCACTGCTGGGGTCTGAACAGTAAATTAAAAGCAAATGAAAACATGGAAATCAAAACTTTTGTGCAACTACTGTACTTTTACTACCTAAAAGTGAAATTTTCTATAAGGAGTATAAACGTGACTGAGTTATGATAACCAATTAAATGGAATTCATTTATGAAGTGTACTTTTTAAATTTTGAAAACCATACTCCACAATCCTGTACATTTGTTTTGAAAGCCATAAATGAGTGGCCTAGGTTAGAGAGTTATGTTCCTTAAGTACTAAAACAGTAACATATGAAAACCAGGGAGTACCTTTCTTTTAGGCATACCCTTTTTTTTTATTCTTTGCTCTTTGAAAAGTTATTCAAATTAAAGTTGTTTTTTAAATTACACATTAAATTAAGGAACTAAAAATGTTACTACTGCTGAAAATATGCAGCATGCTGTTGAAGGTTGTTGTCACACACATGATCGATAAGACTATGCCAAATTTCAAAGGGGTAGCAATTTATACTGCAGCAGTTCAAGGCGGCAGCTTACCACTTTCTCAAGGGCAATTATTGATGAGCAATAAATGCAATCCATTTAGTGGAAGTAGACCCACAATGCCATTAGGGAACAAGTTCCAGGATTTTGACCCAAGTTGAAAGAACAGTCATATTTTCAAATCAGGATGCTGAGCGGCTTGAAAGGGTAGAACGTACAGGTGGTGACATTCCCACGTATCTGCCACCCTTGCCTTTCTAGATGGTGGTGGTTTTGGAAGGTGCTGTCTAAGGAGCCTTGGTGCAGCACATCCTGGAACACACTTCTGCTCCTGTGCATTATAGTGTCAATCAAGTCCTGGATGGTGTCAAGCTTAAGTGTTGTTATAGCTTCACTCAATCAGACAACTGGGGAGTATTCCATCACACTCCTGCCACATGCCTTGGCAATGGTGTACAGACTACTGGGATGCAGGAGAGGAGTTCTTTGCTGCAGGATTCTTAGCTTCTGTATTGCTCTTTCAGCCACAGCATTTATATGGTTATTCAGTTTCTTGAGAGTATGGGACTGACCTTGTTACAATCACTACAGTGGATGCCAGGACACTGAGGAGACACAGATTTTTAACTGGCAACAGGTTGAAGGGTTATGGAGAGTGGATAGAAAAGCACAGTTGACAACAAAATAAGATCAGCCATGGTCTCATTAAATAGCAGAGCAAGCTCATGGGGCTCAATTGCTGACTCTTGATACTAGTTCTTATGTTTCTTTTGAAATAGAACTGGTTCATGGATCATCCAAGCTTTGACTAATTGGAATAGCTATTCAAAGAGTTAAAGTAGACTTAATAAGTAAATTTCCTGTCTGTTTCTAGAGCATTTTTTGGGGAAATAAGAAACTAATGATTGACTTGTATGCTACAAAGCATTTATACAGAAGTTATACAGAAGTGAGAGCATCATGCTTTCAAATATATGTACTATAATAGTTAGTAATTAAAACAATAAGCAGCACATTACAAACACTGCACTGACCTGTTGAAGCGCTGATACTCCTGAGCCCCAACCTTGAAATGTATACAAAAGTTTGCTAGAACAGAATCAAAAGACATAAATCACATTAAAACTATTGTTCAGTAAAGGAAATCCCTTCACTACATTTGTGAGCTATATCCAGCTCTAATCATCAACTATATTATTAATAATTCCCATACGGATTATTATTTAATGAATATGACAGAACAATTCCACACAAAACATCCTGTATTGGAGGGAGGAAAATCAAAAACGATTCTAGAAAGGAGGTCAACTTAAACTGAATACTCCAAGTTACCGCAAGCTATTTGTGAAGTCTAACAATAGCCACATTCTTTGAAAAATGTTGCATTTGCAGTAGTAAAGATAAACCAGAGTTAAGTTCATTCAGTCAGATATAACATTTCAGACATATGGTTTACTTTTCTTAGAAATGACTCGCTCCATAAAACCGATAGAGAATCACTGAATGGTTACATGACAGCAAACATTTTCATAAATATTATCTGCATCTTCAAATTGCCAAAGTGCAGTGTCCAAAATTTAAAACATTTTTTCAGTTGTGGCCAATCAAATATTATTTGAACATTGTAACTTCCTTGCTTTTAACTCCATACCTCTATGTATAAAGGCCAGGATCTCATACTTACTCAGAAATGTTAAACAGAATGAAATGATAGTGATTAATTATTTTGAACAATCACAGGGAGGTGTTGCTTACAATCAGTTGTAATCATCAGCAGTCCCCAAATATGCAATCTTTCTCAAGGAAATGATATTCATAGAATCCCTTAGAGTGGAAGCAGGCCATCTGGCCCAGACCATTCAGCCACACCAACCCTCCAAACAGCATCCCACCAAGGCCCAAACCCCTACTTTATATCCCTGCACTTCCCATGGCTAAATCTACCTAGTGGGTACATCCCTGGACACTATGGGAAATTTACCATAACGAATGCACCTAACCTGCACATCAAAATGGGGATAGAAAATTAATAAAAGTAGAAAGAGTTACACAGGTCAAGATTTAAATTCGACTTGAAAAATAGTTTGTATGTTCGATCTTTTATAAATGATGCAGCGTGTAATGCCCATAAAATTTGGCTGCAGTTTTACAAATAATGAGCTATCATGCATATTAAAGTTGCAGAACTCCACAAATAGTAACCAGCATCAGCGAGCTGAAGTCAATAATAAAATGCAAATCCCATGCACAAGGAATACAAAATTGTATTATGCCTTAAATAAAACAGGACACAGTGTCAAAACCTGGAACTATGGCATGATTCTCTAGACAGTGAAATCCCAATCATTATCCTTCATCAATAATACAGGCAAAGTGGTCAGATTAAACCTAGTTGTTGGTCTTAAACTGGTTTTCATTTTAATTGAATTTTATGAAGCAAAATCTTTAATACTTAAATGATTTTATAAAGAAGCTATTAAAATTGAACTGACTTGGACTTGATATTCCATAGTTGAAGACTCCCTTGTTGACTGCCAAGAAGAATTTTGTTGATATAGGTGCTTGGATGCAAAAGGGCAGAAATTGTAAACATGATTTTATCAAAGTTCAATTGAAGATACTCCTCTGTAAATAAATAATCAAAAGTTAGGCCAAAGTAACAAATACTTACTAAGCTAATATTCCAGTCATTAATTAATGGTATTTTGCAAAGGCAAGTGTACTTTAACAACTATAGAGGTACAACTATAGAGGTACTTTCCATTCTCTTGCCAAGCCTATCGCATTGAATCCAGAACTGAAACTATTATTCCAGCTATCATCAATTTCTTTTTAAAACATCTTTTACATTTGTATTCTATCTTTTTTTCCATGACAATAGCTACACATATTACCAGGGTATTTTTACAGAATTTTAAAATATCAAATATTTCACAGTGATATATAATGTAATGAAGCTCATGTCACCATCAAGCTCAAAAGCACCACATGCAACAATATTGAACCTTACAAATCAGAAAAGTATCAGGATCAAACATCCATTGAGCTAAATCTGATTTACACGAAGTTTTGCAATGATTACAGATGCAGCTGCAATGCACTGCAATTATTGCCAGAGTCCTCAGGTGTAGACAATTCAGCTAATGCTCCCACTTCCAATCGTTACACATTTAGGTTTCAGTACAATATTGTATAGAAGAATTAAGCTCTTATATCCGGACATAATTGAGATGAAGGAACTGAGGGCATTGTTGCTAAAATTGCATTTGATACAAAGATAGATGGCAGGACAAGTAGTGTTGAGGAAGTAGGGAAGCTGCAAAAGGACTTGGACAGGCTAGGAAAGGGCAAAGAAGTGGCAAATGGAATACAATGTGAGAAAGTGTGAGGTTATCCACTTTGGTGGGGAGAACAAGTGTAGACCATTTTCTAAAGAGCAAAGGCTTTAGAAATCTGAAGCAAATGAGAACTTGGGAGTCCTCATTCCAGTTTTCTTAAGATTAACACGCAGATTCAGTTGGCAGTTAGAAAGGCAAATGCAATGGTAGCATTATTTCAAGAGGACTAGAATACAAGCACAGGGATATATGGCTGAGGCTGTATAAGGCTTTAGTCAAACCACATTAGGAATATTGCAAGTAGTTTCAGGCCCTGTATCTAAGAAAAGATGTGTTGGCCTTGGACAGGGTCCAGGAGAGGTTTACAGAATGATCTCTGGGATGAAGGGCTTGTGATACGAGGAGCGGTTGAGAAGTTTGGGTCTGTACTCGATAGACTTTAGAAGGATGAAGAGGAATTTCAATGAAACTCTCAGAATACTGAAAGACCTGAATAGAGTGAACATGGACAAGATGTCCATGTCTCCCATTAGTAGGAGAGCCTATGCCCAAGGACACAGTTTCAGAGTGAATGCACAACTCTTTAGCACTAAGATGAGAAGGAGGTGAATCTGTGGAACTTATTGCCATAGAAGGCTGTGGAGGCCAAGTCATTCTGTAAATTGAAGACAGAGAAAGATAGGTTCTTGAGTAATAGGGAGATCAAAAGTTAAATTAGAACTGGATAATGTAGAACACAGAATAAGTCACCAACTTCAGACTTGCAAGGTTAAAATTAAAGAACCAAAAAGCAAGCAAACTAATAGTGCAAATCTTAATGATGCATGGTATGTTACCTTTTATTCAAGTTAAATTGATAATCTCAATACTTCCAAATGATTTTCTTTGAAATGTAGGAAGGTATTGTTTAAGGAGGTTAAACTGTAGTTGTACTGGAACAAACATTACATCATCTAATAAACTCACCCTCTGATTGTACATCCCAAACTATGAGTTTGTTATCACGATCCACTGAAATCATGTGATCACCAAATGGCAACAGGAGGTGGACTTCTCCATTATGTCCTTTGTAAGAGTGCACAATCTAAAATTAAGGGTAAAAAATAGTTGGTTACAAAAAACAAATATTGCTTCTGAACTGAAAAAAAACATTGTACTAACAAGTTAAATGAACGAATTACAATGAAAGAATTCACTGAACAATCAGTGGATAATTTCATATATATGCGCATCAGATCAAAAGTAGATCATTTGGCGCTGAGAACCTGTCCTGCTACTCATTTCCGACAGGTCTGAATCTTTTGTTTTTAAAACTAATTTGCCTAGTCCAAGACCCTAAACAAAGACTCTTGAAGCAGCAGAAATAAGCATATTGAGAGGAAAAGGTTCCCTTTGTACCGAAACCTTCGATCTAATTACCCTTTAATTTTGTACATTCCAAGGAAATTGGCTGCAGTTTACATAATCTCTTCTTGGAGTCTGCGCTATGCAAGTCGCCAAATTGGGCAAGTTTTTTTTTTTAAAACTGACAGAATATAAACTTTATATACCAAATATTTAAAAGGTACATTTTGGCATCAGTTGAAAATTTAAGATTCAATGGATGAGAAGATAACATCTCTAGTTCTCTTCTTCCTCTCTTTCAATACTGGACATACAAAAAAAAGAAACAGAATTTCAGAAAACATGTTACGAATACAGGTCTGATAAAAAAACGGTTGTTTGCTTGATCGTCATTCAGAACAAAGTATCACAGATACTACAAACATGAAATAAAAACAGTGAATGTTGTGACTACTTTGGCCTACAGTGTCTAGCCAAGTAAAGGAATTATTGTTTTCAACTGAACTGGAAAAAGACAGAGCCATGACAAATTTTCAGCAAGTACAGACACAGCAAAAGAACTGAAAAGTATTCTGCGTGGAAGATTCCAATATTCATCATCAAAAGTGGTTCAGCAGCACCACGACTGGCACAGCTTGTAGAGTCCTATTGGACATAGTTGATAAACTGGGTTTGCAGCAGGTAGTGAGGAAACTAACAAGACAAGCAAATTTACTTGGCCTCATTCTCACCAATCTACAAGTTGTAAATGTACTCATCCAGGCCGGAGTGACCACTGAATAGACCTTGTGGAGACAAGTCCTGTCTTCAGATTGTGCACACTTTCCTGAGCGCTTTGGGACACTACCACTGTTTTAAATTGGACAGACTTCATACATATCCAACAACTCATATCTGGGCATTTTTGAGGCATTGTGGGTCATCAGCAGCAGCAGAGTGGCCAGATACTGTCAGACCAGAGTAGTTCCAACATCTGCTGTTTTTATTTTGCGTTTGTAGCATATGTAATTATTTGCTCCTGAGTGAATATCAAGAAACAACTTGAGGCAAGACCATTTTTACTAGATCTATATCCATAACTTGTTTTCCCAAATTATATCCATTACTTGTTTTCTACATGGCAATATTAAAAGTGAGAAAATGGATCCTAACTTTTCATCTACTGAATTTTAAATTTTCAACTGATGCCAAAATATATATTTTTAAAACAAGCTGTAATCTCATGGTCAACATATCCCCACTCTACCATTACCATCAGTTCAATCCTGGCTCACTGAAGAGTACAGGTGGACCTGTTAAGATCAGCAAAAATTCCAAAAAGTGTTAATCAAGTGAAACTACAACATAAGACCACCTGCATGACAAACAACAGAAGCAGCATGCAATAAACAATAATGAAGCAATCCCACTACAAACAGATCAAAACTAAACTCTGCAGTCTTATCAAATTGTCATGAGTAGTTATGGACAATTAAACAACTGACAGGAAGTTGAAGCTCCACAAACATTCCCTTTCTCTACAATGAGGGAACCTAGCATAGTGGAAGAGGTAAAGTTGAAACATTTGCATCGATCTTTAGATCAAAGAGTCAAATGGATAATCCATCTTGGTAGCAAGTTTTGAGAAATTTGTAGCTCAGGTTGAGGTTCTGCATGTAGGTTTGCACGCTGAGCTGGAAGGTTCATTTTCAGACATTTCGTCACCATCCTAGGAGTGAGTCTCACCAACTTCAGTGAGCCTCTGGACGAAGCACTGCTGATGTTTCCTGCTTTCTATTTATATGTTTGGGTTTCTTTGGGTTGTGATGTCATTTCCTGTGGTGATTACATTTCCTTTTCTTTTTTTCCAGGGGGTGGTAAATGGAGTCCAAGTTAATATATTTGTTGATAGAGTTCCGGTTGGATTGACATACGTGTAGGCATTCTTGTGCGTGTCTCTGTTTGGCTTGTCCTAGGATGGATGTGTTGTCCCATTCGAAGTAGTGTCCTTCATTATCTGAATGTAAGGATACTCGTGAGATTGGGCAATGTCATTTTGTGTCTAGTTGATGTTAGTGTATCCTGATGGCTTGTTTTCTGCCTGTTTGTCCAATGTAGTGTTTGTTACAGTTCTTGCACAGTATTTTGTAAATGACATTAGTTTTGCTTGTTGTCTGCATACGGTCTTTCAAGTTCATTAGCTGCTGTTTTAGTGTGTTGGTGGGTTTGTGGGCTACCATGATGCCAAGGGGTCTGAGTAGTCTGGCAGTCATTTTCGAGATGTCTTCGATGTAGGGGAGAGTGGCTAGGGTTTCTGGACGTGTTTTGTCTGTCTATTTGGGTTTGTTGCTGAGAAATTGGCGGACTGTGTTCATTGGTAACCCATTCTTTTTGAATACACTGTATAGGTGATTTTCCTCTGCTTTGCGTAGTTCCTCTGTACTGCAGTATGTGGTGGCTCATTGAAATAATGTTCTAATGCAGCTTCGTTTGTGGATGTTGGGACGATGGCTTCTGTAGTTCAATATTTGGTCCGTATGTGTTGTTTTCCTGGTTTGAAATTCCCCATTGGCTGTTCGCTCTGCTGCGACATCTAGGAATGGCAGTTTGTTTGTTGTTTTCCTCTTCTTTAGTGAATTTTATGCCAGTAAGGGTATTATTGATGGTCTTGAAGGTTTCCTCCAATTTGTTTCATCTAGTGATGACAAAGACTGCAGGCTCTGACAACATTTTGGAAATAGAGCTACAGACGTGTACTCCAGTCCATACCCATGGGCCTGCTGTTTCAGTACTGACAACACCAAACATGGAAAACTGCCCACGTATGTTCTGTACACACAGATCCAACCTGATCAATTAGCATTCCATCAAGTCACTCCTGATCATCAGCAAATGATGCAAAGACGACTTTGACAGGGCAATTCAGGGGTATTTGCAAAAGAATGATCTGTCCACAAACACTCAGCTATTGATATCAGCCTTGATCCAAAAAAATGGGCAAAAGAGCTGATTTTCAGGGTTGAGGTGGGAGTGACTGTTCTTAGCAACATAGGGCATGAAGGAACCCAAGACAAAACTGGGGTCAATGGGAATCCGAGGCGAAACTTTCACTGTTTGAAGGCATACCTAGCACAAAGAAAGGTGGTTTGGTTGTTGGAGCTCAATCCTCTCCACCCTAGGACTTCACTGTAAAAGTTGCTCAGGGTAGTGTCCTCAACCCAACCATCTTAAGCTACTTAACCAATGAACATCCCCCCATCATATGGTTATAAGTGGAGTTGTTTGCTGATGATTATATACTGTTCAGCATTATTCACTACTTCTCAGCGACTGAAATAAGTTCCGGTTTTGTGACTTATGGACAATATCCAGGTTAGGGTCGACAAGTGCCAAGTCACATCCACACAACACAAATGTGGATAATGACCATCTCAAAACGAGAGAGAGAATCTAACCATAAACAAATCCCCCACTGCCAACATCCTGGGTGTTACAATCAACCAGAAACTGAACTGACTCAGCTATATAGCAGTTACAAGAAGCCCAAGGCTAGGAATCTTGCATCAAGTAATATTTTTGCCCTTCCTCTATCGACAAGCTAGAAGTTAGAGGTGCAATGAAATACTTCCCGCTTTAGATGAGTGTACCTCCAACAACACTCAAAGCTTAACACCAGCCACAACAAATCATGCCAATCGATTAGCACCCCATCCAGCAATCATTCCCTTTACTTCCAATGCACAATGGCAGCAGTGCATACCATCTACAAGACACACTATAGTAACTCACCAAGTCTCTTCTGATAGCACCTTTCAAAGCAGCGAACTTTACCACCCAGAAGGACAAGAGCAGCATGGGAGCACCACCACCTGCAAGCTCCCCATCAAGCAATGTACCATTAGGACTTGGAAATTTTGCCACTCCTTTTCACTGCATCAAAATCCTTGACATCTTTCTTCAAAACATTATGAGCATACCTACACCAAATAGACTGCAACAAACAACTTTTATTGGCTTACCGTATATTAAAAAAATACACAATTAGGTTAGAACCGATTTTCTTTGAATAGGGAAGAGCTGGTCATCTCTTATTAACTCACACTTCTCTAAATGATGATCAAATGTTGTCAATTGGCTACAGCAGGCCTTCCAGTCACAGTCACATCAGACTGCTTGATCTGTAACTATATCTTTGCTCCTTTTTGAATAGGAATTTAATATTTGCAGGCAGACTCCTTTACCCAAGGATATTTAAAAATTTGGGGTAACAGCCCATATCTCCAGCCTATCTTAGCATACTGACCTAGATTGCATTCCTATACCAGGTGACTTTTTAAACTTTGAAGTTTGCCACGTGATTTGAGTATCTCCATTCGATCTACATTTATCCTTTATCATTAAAGATATTTAAATTGTGAGATTAATAACTTGTGTACACAACTGGAAAAAATACAAGTTGATTTTGAAATTAAAAAGTCTCAGAAAATGCTCAACATCTTTGTCACTTTCACTGAGTGAGCAAAAACATAAACTCACCTCCTTGTTTCTAGCAAATGCTTTTACTGAGTTGCCATGAGCTGCAAACACAAGCATTCTGTCTGCTGCCAGACAAGTGATGTCTTCAGGAAGTGCATTGCCTAAAGGGATAGATTACAATATTAAAACTGGAAGTCCATCAGAATTGATTTTTTGTAAATTAGGTGGTTTATTTTGTTCCACGTGGCAATGCCAAACATCCTTAGAAAAAAATAGTTCAATAACAATAATACAATTTCTACAACTAATATTTCCTAAACATAAAAATAGATTGAGGAAAAACTAACAAAACAATAGCCTGTACTTTCTATAGCAACTACACAAAAATAAAGATTTCATAATGCATTGCAAGGTGCTGGATAGACAAACAGAGCAGGAGAAGGAGGAACAGTTATAGGAGATTAAAAGCATGATCACAAAAAGAATTTTAAGATGGTTTCTGTTGTTTAGAGGAGAAGACATTAAGGAAAGGAGTTTCAGGAGTTTGACGTGTAGTGGTTGAAGAATGTTAAACAATTTATCTTGAAACTTATTTTTCTGCTATCAAATGCAAGTTTATCAAAAAATCAAATCAAATATATAGTTACTCAAGTGATCACAAATAATTTATTCTTTTAATGCATAGTTGCATTTTTAGCGTTCCACAACTTTAAATGCTGCTCATCTAAAATATTTGCTAAGTTTGCTGAAAGGTCCATATCCAGAACATGGTAAATCTACTTTTTGTCAATGCTGCCTGACCTACTGGTATTTCAAGTACTTTTATATCAAACCTTGGCTTATATGAAATTCCTATCATTTTACAGGCTCCAGACATCAATGGATTGAAAGTCCTTACATCTCTAATGCTATTGTGCAGCTATTGTGCAGATCTTGACGACAAAATGATTGTCATTTGCAAAGCCCTGCATTCTTGGGAAACACTGCCACCTGACAAAGGATTTGCCCTGTCAAACTTGCACCTCTTTCCACAGGGAATGTGAAGAGGTGACTGTTACTTGTAAAGTTCTGCTGGCATCTGTACAGTCACCAAAAATGCCATCTCTGTGAAAATAAAATGTTTACCAAGAGATGGCTCAACTTTGAAACATTTTTTCTTGTACTTAAAAAGAGGTGTCTCCATTTTTATGAGCTGCCAGAAGAAATGGTGGAGGCTGATACAATTATAACATTTAAAAAGCTGGATGAGTATATAAATAGGAAGGGTTTAGAGGGGTATGGGCCAAGTACTGAAAAATGGGAGGAGACTAATTTAGGATTCCTGGTCAGCACGGGCAAGTTGGACCGAAGTGTCTGTTTCCATGCTATACATTTCTATGACTTGATAATAATGACCACACTTCAACAACATATGGTTGGTAGAAGAAAACCATTGGTAAGGAAAGGCACCATAAACACAAGTAGCTCTTCTTTCTCGCAACTCTTTCCTGCAAGTGAATCCTTGCAGACTCAGCCTTATGACTTATGTTGGTAGCTAATGGTTCTGTTGATATGTATTAAATACCTAGTAGTTGAAGATAATGCAGTAATCAAGTAATGATTTATTGTTTACATACAGGTACGTTACTTTTAGAGGTTGTTGGTCATGGAGGCAGGTGGGGTCCTGGAGCGCATTATTTATGCCAGCAATAACATTTTATTTTGACCCGTTTCATTTTCAGTTAAAGTGCCCTAATGAACTATTGGAGATGTATGTATAAAGAGGAGCGAGTTAGCACTGACAGCGTTAGAAGGGAAAGAAGAGGGGGAGGAGAAGAAGAAGAGGGATAGGAGAAGGAGAAGAAATATAAACTCTATAGCAAGCATCAGCCGTCTTGGTGTATTCGTTACAGATATGTTAAAAGGCCTTTAATAATTTGCACCATCCCACTTCAGGATATGAAAGATATAGTAATTCAATATTAAACCATCAGCATGAAGACTATGTTAAATATGCACAGTACAAACAGCCACAAAAACTGATTAAATCAACAAATAAAGCTGATCTGTAATGTGAAGAAACCCACCAAACGCAAACAAGTTCCAGAAGACTACAATGAACTTGATATGCTTTGTTTCCCCCTACCCCGGCCTACATTCAGATTGCTGTTAGCAAAGGGCAGTAAAATATATCTCTTAGAATAGTCCATACTTATTTTTAAGAAGTTTCAAAACTATATTTCAAAGGCTTCTTTTATTCACTCATGGACATGGGCACACCTGGCTGAGCCAGCATTTACTACCCGACCCTAGTTGCCTTTGAGAAGGTGATGGTGAATTGCCTTATTAAACCACTGCAGTCCATGTGTCGTACGTAAACCCACAAGGTCGTCAGGATTCTGACCCAGCAATACTGAACTAACCACGATATATTTCCATGTTAGGATGATGTGTGGCTTGGAGAGAAACTTGCAGATGGTGCTGTTCCCATACATCTGCAGCTCTTGTTCTTCTAGATGTTAGTAGTCATGAGTTCAGAAGGCGCTATATTAGGAACTTGGGAAAATTCTGAAATGCACCTTGAGGATTGTACACACTTCTGTTTCTGAGCATAGATGGATGAGGGAGTTTGAAATGTTTCAAGTCTCTTAAGAACTTAAGAATGTAAGAACTGGGAGCAGGAGTAGGCCATCTGGCCCTTCAAGCCTGCTCTGCCATTCAATAAGATCATGGCTGCTCTTTTCTTGGACTCAGATCCACTTACCCGCGCTCTGCCCGAATCCCTTAATTCCTTTGCTGTTCAAAAAAAAATCTATCTTAGCTTTAAAAATGTTCACTGAAGTAGCGTCAACTACTTCACTGGGCAAGGAATTCCATAGATTTATAACCCTCTGGGTGAAGAAGTTACTTCTCAATTTAGTCCTCAATCTGCTCCCTCTAATCCCTCCCACTTGTTCTGGTTTCACCTGCCAATGGAAACATCCTCTCTACTTCTATCTTATCTATTCCCTTCATAATTTTATATATTTCTATAAGGTTCCCCCCTCATTCTTCTGAATTCCAATGAATATAATCCCAGTCTACTCCATCTCTCCTCATAAGTTAACCCCCTTAACTTCGGAATCAACCTAGTGAATGAACCTCCTCTGCACCCTCCACTGCCAGTACATCCTTTCTCAAGTAAGGAGACCAAACTGTACACAGTACTCCAGGTGTGGCCTCACCAGCACCAAGCCTATAGGACTCTACTCACCTTGCATTTTGATGCACATTCTTAGGCAAAATGAGCCTGAATTGTATTTCTCAAAATAAAAATGGAGACATCTCTTTTAAAGTACAAACAATTCAAATTTTCAGAATAGGAATAGATATTTGTATACTTACTAACTGCAACAATCCCAAGTTTTTTCACCTGTTGAACACAAAATTTTAGTGATTAGCTTATTCTTGATTTCTACATGATAATATACAAATTATATGATTAATGCTAATGAAATCTTGACAAAGCATTTCAAAATTTAAAAAAACTAACTTATCCTGTACAAAACAAAAAAAAAACATAAGGTTCATGTGGCAAATGGCCCCCCTCAATGTTGTTCACAGGATGCTGCAGAATTTTGACACAGCAGCAACAAACAAATGGCAACACAAGTCCAAGCCGATGACCAGAAGACAAATTTAGCAGTGACTGTGATTCAATGTATATGTCACCTGTGTTCTTCAAAGTGATGGCGGTCACAGGTTTGGAAGATGCTGCCAAAGAAGCTTTGTCAAATTGCTTTAGTGTATTCTGTGGATATGCTGTGCTGATGAATGGAGGACCATTAAGCAGGTTCATAGAACACAGAACAATACAATGCAGAACAGGCCCTTTGGCCCTCAATGTTGCACCGACCTGTGAACTAATGTAAGCCCATCTCTCTACACTATCCCATCATCCATATGCTTATCCAAGGTCTATTTAAATGCCCCTAATGTGGCTGAGTTAACTACATTGGCAGGCAGGGCATTCCACACCCTTACCACTCTGAGTAAAGAACCTGCGCCTGACATCTGTCTTAAATCTATCACCCCTCAATTTGCAGCTATGCCCACTCATACAAGCCGATGTCATCGTCCTAGGAAAAAGACTCTCACTGTCCACCCTATCTAATCCTCTGATCATCCTGTATGTCTCCATTAAATCCCCTCTTAGCTGCCTTCTCTCCAATGAAAACAGATCCAAGTCCCTTAGCCTTTCCTCATTAGACCTCCCTCCAGACCAGGCAATATCCTGGTAAATCTCCCTTCCACCTTTTCCAATGCTTCCACATCCTTCCCATAATGGGGCGACCAGAACTGTACACAATATTCCAAGTGAGGCCACACTAGCATTTTGTACAGATGCAGCATGACGTCACGGCTCTGGAACTCAATCCCTCTACCAACAAAACCTAACACACCATATGCCTTCTTAACACTATCAACCTGGCTGGCAACTTTCAGGGATCTATGACCATGGACACCAAGATCCCTCTGCACATCCACACTACCAAGAATCTTTCCACTGACCCAGTATTCTACCTTCCTGTTATTCTTCCCAAAGTGCATCACCTCACATTTATCTGCATTGAACTCCATTTGCCACCTCCCAGCCCAATTCTGCAGTTTATTCAAGTCCCCCTGCAATCTGCAACATTCTTCCATACTGTCCCCCGCTCCATGGACTTTAGTGCCATCTGCAAATTTACTAACCCATCCACCTATGCCTGCATCCAAGTCATTTATGAAAATGACAAACAGCAGTGGTTCCAAAACAGATCCTTGTGGCACACCACTAGTGAACGGAATCCAGGTTGAATAATTTCCATCAACCACCACACACTGCCTTCTTACATAAAGCCAGTTTCTAATCCAAACTGCTAAATCACCCTCAATCCCATGCCTCTGCATTTTCTCCAAAAGCCTACCGTGTGGAACCTTATCAAAGGCTTTACTGAAGTCCATGTACACCACATTAACTCCCTATCCTCATCCACATGCTTGGTCACCTTCTCAAAAAAACTCAATGAGATTTGTGAGACACGACCAGCCCTTGATGAAACCATGTTGACTATCTCCAATCAAATTGTTGCTTGCTAGATGATTATAAATCCTATCTCTTATAATCCTTTTTAAAAACTTTTCTTAAAACAGACATAAGGCTCACTGGTCTATAATTACCTGGGTCATCTCTACTGCCCTTCTTGAACAATGGCACAACATTTGCAATCCTCCAGTCCTCTGGCACAAAACCTGTAGACAATGATGACTCAAAGGTCAAGGCCAAAGACTCCACTATCAACTCCCGAGCTTCCAGAGAATCCTCGGATAAATCCCATCTGGCCCAGGGGACTTATCTACTTTCACACCTTCTGGAATTGATAACACCTCCTCCTGACTAACCTCAATCCGTTCAAGTCTAATAGCCCATATCTCAGGCTTCTCCTCTACAATATTCTCCTTTTCCTGAGTGAAAACAGAGAAATATTCATTTAGCACTGCTCCAATCTCCACAGGGTCCACACACAACTTCTTTTTATTCCTCACATACGTATAGAAAGCTTTAGGGTTCTCCTTTATTCTATCTGCTAAAGACTGTGCATGTCCCTTCCTTGCTCTTCTCAACTCTCTCTTTAAATCCTTCTTAGCTAATCTGTAACTCTCCATCGCCTCATTTGAACCATCTCATCTCAATGTCACATAAGCCTCCCTCTTCCGCTTAACAGGAGATACAATTTCTTTAGTAAGCCACGATTCCCCTACCTTATCACTTCTTCTCTGCCTGACAGGGACATACCTATCAAGGACACGCAATATCTGTTCCTTAAACCAGCTCCACATTTCTATGGTCCTCATCCCCTGCATTTTGCTACCTCATTCTATGCCTTCTAAGTCTTGCTTAATCACATTATAATTGCCCTTCTCCCATCTATAATTCTTAAAAGGGTAAAAACAATGACTGCAGATGCTGGAAACCAGATTCTAGATTAGAGTGGTGCTGGAAAAGCACAGCAGTTCAGGCAGCATCCAAGGAGCAGGAAAATCAACCTTTCGGGCAAAAACCCTTCATCAGGAATAGAGGCAGAGTGCCTGCAGGGTGGAGAGATAAATGAGAGGAGGGTGGGGTGGGGAGAAAGTAGCATAGAGTACAATAGGTGAATGGGGGTGGGGATGGAGGTGATAGGTCAGAGAGGAGGATGGAGTGGATAGGTGGAAAGGAAGATAGGCAGGTAGGACAAGTCATGGGGACAGTGCTGAGCTGCAAGTTTGGAACTGGGGTGAGGTGGGGGAAGGGGAAATGAGGAAACGGGTGAAATCCACATTGATGCCCTGGGGTTGAAGTGTTCCGAGGCGAAGGAGGCCCAGGACCTCCATGTCCTCGGCTGAGTGGTAGGGGGAGTTGAAATGTTGGGTTACAGGGCAGTGTGGTTGATTAGTGCGGGTGTCCCAGAGATGTTCTCTGAAATGCTCTGCGAGGAGGCATCCGGTTTGTAGAGGAGACCGCATCGGGAGCAATGGATACAATAAATGACATTGGTGGATGTGCAGGTAAAACTTTGATGGATGTGGAAGGCTCCTTTAGGGCCTTGGATGGAGATTAGGGGGATGACGTGGGCACAGATTTTGCAATTTCTGCGGTGGCAGGGAAGGTGCCAGGACGGGAGGGTGGGTTGTTGGGGGGCGTGGACCTGACCAGGTAGACCAGGAAATAGTCTTTGTGGAAGGCGGAAAGGGGTGGGGAGGGAAATATATTCCTGATGGTGGGGTCCGTTTGGAGGTGGCGGAAATGTCGTCAGATGATTTGGTTTATGCGAAGGTTGGTAGGGTGGAAGGTGAGCACCAGGGGGCTTCTGTCCTTGTTAAGGTTGGAGGGGTGGGGTCTGAGGGAGGAGGTATGGGATGTGGACAAGATGCGTTGGAGGGCATCTTTAACCACGTGGGAAGGGAAATTGCGGTCTCTAAAGGAGGAGGCTATCTGGTGTGTTCTGTGGTGGAACTGGTCCTCCTGGGAGCAGATACGGTGGAGGCGGAGGAATTGGGAATACGGGAGGGCATTTTTGCAGGAGGTAGGGTGGGAAGAGGTGTAATCCAGGTAGCTGTGGGAGTCGGTGGGTTTTTAAAAAATGTCGGTGTCAAGTCGGTCGTTATTAATGGAGATGGAGGGGTCCAGGAAGGAGAGAGAGGTGTCAGAGAAGGTCCAGGTAAATTTAAGGTCAGAGTGGAATGTGTTGGTGAAGTTGATGAATTGCTCAACCTCCTCGCGGGAGCATGAGGTGGCGCCAATGCAGTCATCAATGTTACGGAGTAAGAGGTGGGGAGTGGTGCCGGTGTAACTATGGAAGATGGACTGTTCTACATAGACGACAAATAGATAGGCATAGCTGGGGCCCATACAGGTGCCCATGGCTACCCATTTAGTAGGGAAGAAGTGGGAGGATTCGAAGGAGAAATTGTTTAAGGTGAGCAGTTCGGCCAAATGAATGAGAGTGTCGGTGGAAGGGTACTGTTGGGGACGTCGGGAGAGGAAGAAACGGAGGGCTTGGAGGCCCTGGTCATGGCGGATGGAGGTGTAGAGGGATTGGATATCCATGGTGAAGATGAGGCGTTGAGGGCTGGGGAAACAGAAGTCTTGGAGGAGGTGAAGGGCATGGGTGGTGTCTTGAACTTATGTGGGGAGTTCCTGGACATGGGGGGATAGGACACTGTCGAGGTAGGTAGAGATGAGTTCAGCGGGGCAGGAGTATGCTGAGACAATGGGTCGGCCAGGGTGGTCAGACTTGTGGATCTTGGGAAGGAGGTAGAACAGGGCAGTGCAGGGTTCCCGGACTATGAGGTTGGAAGCTGTGGGTGGGAGATCTCCTGTGGTGATAAAGTTCTGTATGGTCTGGGAGATGATGGTTTGGTGATGGAGGGTGGGGCTGAAAATGTGTTGCTGGAAAAACGCAGCAGGTCAGGCAGCATCCAAGGAGCAGGAGAATCGGCATTTCGGGCATGAGCCTGAAGAAGGGCTCATGCCCAAAACGTCGATTCTCCTGCTCCTTGGATGCCGCCTGACCTGCTGCGCTTTTCCAGCAACACATTTTCAGCTCTGATCTCCAGCATCTGCAGTCCTCACTTTCTCCTGATGAAGGGTGGGCTCATGGTCGAGGTGGCGGTAGGAGGAGGATGTTCTTCAAGTTGGCATCTGGATTCAGCGGTGTAGAGGTCAGTGCACCAGACTACCACTGCACTCTCTTTATCGCTGGCTTGATGGTGAGGTCGGGATTGGAGCAGAGCGAGTGGAGAACTGTGCGTTGAGAGAGTGAGAGGTTGGAGTGGGGGAGAAGGGTAGACAGGTTGAGGCGGTTAATGTCCCGGCAGCAGTTGGAAATGAAGAGGTCGAGGCCGGGTAATAGGCCAGCACGGGGTGTCCAATCAGATGGAGTGTGTTGGAGGCGGGCAAAGGGGTCCTCGGAAGGTGGGCAGGAGTCCTGATTGTAAAAGTAAGCTTGGGGGCAGAGGAAGAAGTGTTCGACGTCACGGCGTGTATTAAATTCATTGATGCATGTGTGGAGGGGGATTAAGGTGAGATCTTTGCTGAGGACTGATCGTTTGTCCTCAGTGGGGAGGAGGTCTGGAGGGATGGTGAAAACTCAGCAGGGCTGGGAGCAGGGACCCAGTGTGGGTGTGGAGCTGGGAGTGGGGGCAGTGCCTGTAACTGGAGTGGGTGTGGTGGGGGGAAATGGGTGTGGAGTCATGAGCAGGGGTGGTGTTCCCCTCAGTGTTTTTGGGGCGGGATGGTGACATCTATAACTCTTGCCCTGTGGCATGTACCTATCCTTTTCCGTCACTAAACTAAACATAACCAAATGACGGTCACTCTCTCCAAAGTGCTCACTTATCACTAAATCAAACACCTGGCCTGGTGCTCACCCAGATGGAGTTGGTCTTCAAGCGTTGCTGAGTTGAATTTACTCATCTAGTCAAGTAAAGAGTTCTCTACCACTGTTTTGATTGTAAGTTATGGTTAGGTTTGGCATGTCATGAGGTGAACTGTTGGTTACAAAAAGCTAACATGTTCCAGTGGACAGACTGATCAGTAAATGGAGATTGGATGTTTCACTGGAATTGTCCTGGTAAATGTTTCTAAACTCTCTCTCCTTTTCCTGGTAATGAAGGTGGGATGCAGGCCCCGTGGGTGTTAGATTATAATGCTTCTCTTCCTCTTTCTCCCAATCCTAGTTACAGGCTAAAGGCTCTGGGATCTCTGGTGAATGCAGTACTGTGGTCAATCTCCGTGGTAGTTTGGGTGCACAGAAGGCAGTTTTTATGATAATTGAAGATCCTTCACAGAAGGTCCTGCTTAGTAGGATCTGGTCTATCTCCATCAATAGGGAACCACACACCCTCATAGACTTGGGTTAGTTTATTTAGAGCAGAAGAGACAGAGAGGGTCATGATTGAGATGTATAACAGTATAAGAGGTATAGACCAGATGGACTGGAAAGAAGTTTTCCACTTGTTGGCGACATCAATGATAGAGGGCAGAGGTTCAAGGTGAAGAGCAGGAGACTTTGAGGTTTCTACTTCCCTCGCGGTAACAGTGCGTTGGGAATCTGGAACTCACTGCTGTAGAGACAGAAACTACCATTAACAGTTAAGTATTTAGATGTACACTTACGATGCGAAAGCATATACAAGGCTATGGTCCAGGTGCTGGGAAATGGGGCTAGGATAATTAGGTGGTTGCTTTTTTTTCCACTGGCACAGACTACATGAGCCACAAGGCCTTTTTCCATGTGTGACTCTATTTTTAGTAAATGGTGCCTCCCAGGACATTATTGGTGGCAGACTTGTTCATGGCACACTGGCTTTTCATGGTCAGATCTAGCCTACTCCTGATTGTATTTGTGCCATTATAAATTCAAAACCTTACAATGTAGTAGTGAGACAAACTCTCCACAGCACATTTGTATATATTAGGTTTTGTTTCCAATGCTCACCTTCCAATCACAAAGCTCATTTTCTGCAGTCATAATTTTTGTCAACTAATTATGTCTACTTTTGATATAAATTATTCAGTGCAAGATTTAACATTTTACAACTGAAAACACATCACCATGGGCGATGGTGATGGTGTTGTGCTGTTCACTCTAATCCAGATACCCAGGTACTGTTGTAGGGACCTATTGTTACGACACGGGGTAAACCCCTCTACTAATTTCAAACTCAACACACAGAGAAGGTCACCTCATGCTGTAATCTGTTAAATTTCAAGAAGCAAAAGAACTATCCCAGAGGTCACCACTTAAAAGTAAAAATTAACAATTTTATTCTTTAAGTACAACAGAAAATACTAAAACCAATAATTATTTACAACTCCTTTCTCTTAAACCTATCTTTTACCTCCCATTCTATAATACTGATCCAATAAACTCCCTCTTAAATTTACAGCAAAATCAATTTCAAACTCAGATATAGTCTTCGGATGTAGCTTCCTCTCGGTCGTCTTTGGTGTTCTGCTGCACAAATTTCTTATAGACAGGTAACTTTCAGAGTTATTCTGCTAGCAGTCTACAGCTCTTTGGAGTTCTCCCCCATATGGTCAAAATGTCCAGTTTTATATCCCAAAACATCAGTGCATTTAATTGGTTTGATGGCATGCCAAACAATAAAATTCAAATTCAATTGGATTTTGGTATCTGGGGCATAATTTAAAGCTGATTGGCCAAATTTGAATTTGCTTTTATTCCACAGCAATCCAACTCCAGCTATTTGTTTCGACCAAGTGTTACAATTTTTACCTTCTCCTGGACACTCTGTGCTTCAGTCAGTCTTTGCTAGTTTCCTATCTCTCTTAAAGGTACAGTACACCTCTACACCTTCATAACATCTACATTCAAATCCCACCACAGCAGATTGAGATCAATTTTAAAAAGGTTTGAAATTTGACCATGAAATTATAATTGATTGTGTAAAGAGCATTACATCAACATCCTTTAAAGACATATAGGAGACTTGCAATCCTTTATAGTCTATCTTCAACTCTGAAATCCCAAATACATTGCTCACGGTTGCCAACTTTAATCACTGACAACACATAACAGGTCTGTCAATTCAACACATACAGAATTCTCAAACCCGACTGTCATATCTCCTATCTTGATTATAACACATTTCCATCTTCCCTACCTTGAGTATATAATTTAAACTGAACTCAGAACAGTATCAATAAAAGTTAAGTTGCCAGTTTCTCAGAGGACTATAGGACTACTCTTTCATTAGAAAGACATGACTGGTGGGGAGCTTAGCCTGAATATCACCATACGTCAGGCAAGGACAAGATTGTTAAGGCAGGACCTTCATGATTACCTCAGCCAGTGTGGTAACTGTACTGCACTGTTGGGGTTAGTGTGCACCACAAACTAGCCATCCAGCCAAGTGAGCAAACTAACCACCAAGAGTGCAGAATTATCAGAAATGGCAACATGGAACCTTGATTTAATATTTCATTCACATCTTTTTAAGCACAAAATTTAAGATTGCATAGAATGATTCAAAGTCAAGTAGTGAAGTGCTTAATTTTGCTTCTAAGATTTTGTGGCTGTATTTGACTACTTAACAGTAATTCATTGATTGTGAATATATTTTAAGGAGTTTAAAAGTGTCTTAAAATGGAAACTTCATTTTCTGTAACTCACTGTTATAGGCAGGCCACCTACCTGTCATGTGCAGTTATCATCATCTCTAATACCTTATATGCATTACATCATCCCCAGAGGCTACAGCAGTCAAGAAGCATAGCAAATATGTGGCCATAATGGGATTCAAGATTTTGGGAGCCCCAAATCTTGTATAAATTCCCCCCAAATGCTGCTTGATTCTAATTTTCACCTATTTCTTGAGTCTGCATCCCATAATACACTTATCACTAAAATTTAAAAAACCAAACACAACAACTTTCTGCTTTACCTTTCAGTGTCTCAATTTTAAAATTCTCATCCTGATGTTCAAATTTCTACCCCTGCATATCTCTAATCTCCACTAGCACACTCCTTCAAGATTTATGAATTCCTCTAATTCAAGCCTATAGACATCTTGATTTTAATTGCTATACTAATGGCAAGTGTACCTTAAGTTGCCAGGGTTCCAAGCTTGGAATTCAACCCCTCCATTCCTACACTGTTCCTTCACTCACCTCCTTTAAGACACCCTTTAAAAACCTCTCTTATTAATCAAACTTTTGTTTATTTGCTCTAATGTCTCCTTATGTGTCACAGTGACAATTTCTTTCTTCTAATATTCTTATGAAGCACTTATGACATTTTACTACGTTAAGGTACTAAATAAACCCAAATTGCTGCTTACTCATTTACGACTACCTTCTTACTCAAACAAATTTATACTTTCTCAGCAGCACAAAAATCTGTCAAATTCTTTTCTGTTCAACCTCTAGGTTCATCACTTAATTATTGAAAAAAGGTTCTCCTGTTTAATAACCCTACAGCTCCCAGAGATTAATGAAATCAATATGATTAAGGCACATGTCAGAAGGTAGTGTGTCCTATGTTCATTCTCAGCCAGTTTGTCAGAGCACTGCCAGATCAAATGGCTATTTAACTGCTGCGAGCAAATTTCTTGCCACAATTCTTAGAGCAATGAGGTTTTAATTGCCTTCCTTGGGACCTGCTGAAGTCATCAAAGGCATTGTGAGCATACGCAAATTTGCTTTAACTTCATTACTAGTAAAAATGAATTAAACAGGAAGCAACTCAGATCCATCATACAACCATCTGGAACAATAGTAGGACTGTTCCAGCATGCAAGTATGATCATGACATCCATAACTCCAATTAATCTGCTTCTGTTCAATGTCTCTAGAGACACACACAAAAAATAAACTAGTCCTGCCATGCAAGTTCAAATGGAGATATGAAAAGTTGTTCTTAACATACAAGGAAGAGTGATGTTATTCACACAGGAGGTGTTCACTGAGCTATAACTTTTTTTATTCCCTCATGGATAGGCATCACTAGCTGGCCAGCTCTGTTTTTTATTGCTTGTCCCTAGTTGTGCTTGAGAAAGTGGTAGTGAGTTGCCTTTTTGAACCACTGTAAATCCATGTGCTATAGCTGCACCCTCAATGCCATAAGGCAGGGAATTCCTTCACATGTCCAAATAAGTTTGTTAAAATTCTGTGGCTACTGTATGCAGGCAAAGTTTGACCTGACTATACTGGTGGTGAGATATCTTAACCTTTGTGATGACCAGCATCATAAGCTAAAAATGCATCATGACTTCTCAACTTCTGCCTATGGCTCTCTCCATTGTTTCTAGCATCCTGCTGCTGGGCAGAGAATTCCAGGTCTGCCATTAGCACCAAAGAGTTCTGAAATACTTCCAGCAAAGACTTTCAAAGTCCATCATCAAAATTCAATGGTAGGACAAAATCACATACAAGGCCCTTCTTTGTCATGAGTTCTGCAGTCTGGAGACCACCTTTGAGAAAATTCAAGTTCATAGTAACTTCTGTTCTACCAAAGAGAATCCCACAGAATCTCCAAAAAGATCTTCCATGGGGAACTGTCTCAGGACATCAAAGTACATTAAAAAGTAAGGATGCCATGCTTAGTTATTTGGATGGCTGGCTTGCGATGCAGAGTGATGCCAACAATATCAGTTCAATTCACGCACTTGCTGAGGTTACATTAGAGACTCTCCTTCTCACCTTTCCTCTTAACTAGGGCATAGTGAGCCTCAGGTTAAACTATCACCAGTTATCTCTTTCTAATTAAGGAGAACCCTTATGATCTGGTAGGACTATTGGCAGCTTCCCCCTTTTGCAAGGACACCTTAAAAGGACTTGGAAACTTCACATTTCAGACCATTTGTCTTAAGAAAACACTGCAACTGACTGACTCCTGCAATGGGAGACAGTGAAACTTGGATCAGCATATGTCAAAGACCAGCTATGTCAACCTCTCAGTGGCAACATGCCCATAAAAAATGACAACTGGAAAAGCTACCTCAAGCATCAACATAAATTGCCAGTTATGTGCAAGCCCATGCCAACTCTCCATCTGACTCTTCAGCCATGATGACCCCTCACCACAAAGAAAAAGCTTGGACATCAAGTGTAAGCTGTCATTTGTGCGTGTATGTTTGAAAGCTATTAGTCAAACCCAAAGAAGTGTGTACTCAGTGTATATTTGAAAGCTGTTATTGACAGCTAGGCATAATTATGTTGAAGAAACAACAAAGAGGATTGATGAGGGCAGAGGGATGTGATCGATATGGACTTCAGCAAGGTTCCTCATGATAGACTGGTTAGCGAGGGTTGATCATACAAAATACAGGGAAAACTAGCTATTTGGATACAGAACTGGTTCAAAGGTAGAAGACAAAGGGCGGTGGTGGAGGAATGCTATGCAGATTGGAGGCCTGTGACAAGCAGTATGCCACAAGGATCGATGCTGGGTGCCTTTTTGTCATTTATGTAAAAGATTTGGCTGTGACCATAGGAGGTATGGTTAATAAGTTTGCAGATGATACTAAAATTAGAGGTGCAGTGTACAGTGAAGGTTACCTCAGGGTAAAACAGACTCTTGATCAGATGGGTCAATGGGACATGGAGTGGCAGACGGAATTTGATTTAGATAAATGTGAGATGCTGCATTTCAGAAAGGCAAAACAGGACAGAACTTATACACTTGATGATGAGGTCCTAGGGGGTGTTGCTGAACAAAGAGACCTTAAAGGGCAGGTTTATATTTCCTTAAAAGTGGAGTTGCAGGTACACACAATAGTGAAGAGATCATTTGGTGTGCTTGCATTTATTGATTAGTGTGCTGAGTATGGGAGTTGGGAGGTCATGTTGTGGCTGTACAGGATATTGGTTGGGCCATTTTTGGAGTATTTCGTGCAATTCTGGTCTCCCTTGTTAGGAAGGATTTTGTGAAACTTGAAAGGGTTCAGAAAAGGTTTACAAGGATATTGCCAGGGTTGGAGGGTTTGAGCTATAGAAGAGGAAGAATAGGCTGGGGCTGTTCTCCCTGAAGCTTTGGAGGCTGAGGGGTGACCTTATAGAGGTTTATAAAATCATGAGGGGCATGGATAGGTTAAATTGGCAATGTCTTTTCCCTGATGTGGGGAATCCAAAACCAGAGGGCATAGGTTCATGGTGAGAGGGGAGAGGGGAGAAAATATATAAAAAGGACCCAAGGGGCAACTTTTTCAGAGGATGGTGTGCATATGGAATGAATCACCAGAGGAAATGGTGCAGGCTAGTACGATTACAACATTTAAAAGGCATTTTGATGGGTATAGGAATAGGAAGGTTTTACACAGTTGGGGGCCAAGTGTTGGCAAATCGGACTAGATTAGTTTAGGGTACCTTGTTGGCATGGCCGAATTGGACCTAAGGATCTATTTCTGTGCTGTACATCTCTATGACTCTGAGTGAGTTTACTCATCCTGTATATTTGAAAGGCATTATTAGCTGCAGGGTGCGAGTTTACTCACGTTGTAAGTGTGAAAAGCAGCCCCCACGGCGGTGATCAGGTAAAACTCTCGGTGTCGCTGGTGGAAACGGACCACGTGCGGGACCTGGTTGCAGTAGAGCGCCAGGGCTCGGTATCCGCTGAAAATGTTGCTTCCTTTACTCCGCGACATCCTCCTCGCCGATGGACGAACCTGAGAATGAGACCCTAGTCGTTCTCTACAGCTCCGGGCCTCCGGTAACCGGCAATGCTCAACGGCTAACCGGCTGTGAGTGTGTCGCTGTACATCTTCCCCCGAACCCTCCGAGACAGCAACACGGTTCCGCTGTGTGTTGTTTTTATTTTCCCCCTCACTCCGGCAAGTTCCCTGAGACCCGGAAAACAGAATCGCACAATTCATCTCATTCACACCAAATATTAAGTGCCATGCATCGGCGCGAACTAAATAAAAACTGATGACTACTGATCAAACTTTTAAGACATAACGCAATAGATTTGCGCAAAGTAAAAAGAACAGCTGAAGCTGGAAATCAGAAACAAAAACAAAAATTGCTGGAAAATTGAGCAAGTTTGCCGGCATCTGTTAAGAGAACAGGACTGAAGGTCTGAGAGCATCTGTGGAGAGGAATTAGAGTCCCGTGACTCTTCGTCAGGACTGTCCTCTTACATGAAAAATTCTGTGCAAATCTAGAAAAACTGAGCAGATTTGCCAACATCTGGTAAGAGGACAGTACTGAAGAAGAGTCACTCGACCCTGATTTCTCCACGGATGCTGCCAGATCTTCAGTCCTGTTCTCTTGCCAGATTTTGGCAAATCTGCTCAGTTATTTCCAGATTTGCACACAATTTTTTCATGTACTCTATTTTAAATTCCACTTTTCAGGATTGTGACCAGTTAGGGGGCAGGTTTAAATTTTGTAAGAATTAACACATTGATAACCCTGAGGATTGACAGTATGTTGCCCAGTGTCACCAAAACCAAATAAACGTTGCAAATGCCAAACACCATTAATACAATATATAATAAAATCAAAACATCCAATGGCAGAAATAAACTGCATTTTGGACAGTTTTTCTCAAGAGTAATCAGAATATATTGGAAGATCGTGTGATAGATGACCAAATAATATTTGCTTCATCTAATTTCGTGGACTAGGCCCAATCACTTGAAGGGTTGAAGAAAAAAATTGTCAAGTTTGTTTTCCTTTTGCTTTTAGTTTTTTATTTCCTTTTCTAGCTGATTACAGATCATCTAATCATGAACACCAGCAAGTAAGAAAGGGTAGGTTTGATAGTGATAGCGTCATAGAGAAGTACAGCATGGAAACTGACCCTTCAGTCCAACTTGACCATGCCAATCAGATAACCTAAACTAACCTAGTCCCATTTGTCAGTACTTGACCCATATCCCTCTAAACCCTTCCTATTCATATACTCATCCAGATGCCTTTTAAATGCTGTAATTGTACCAGCCTCCACCACTTCCTCTGGCAGCTCATACCATACCTGCACCAGCCTCTGCGTGAAAATATTGCCCCTTAGGTCGCTTTTATCTCTTTCTCCTCTCACCCTAAACCTATGCCCTCTCGTTCTGGACTCCCCCACTGTAGGGAAAATACTTTGTCTATTTATCCAATCCATGCACCTCATGATTTTATAAACCTCTATAAGATCACCTCTCAGTCTCTGACGCTCCAGGGAAAACTGCCCCAGCCTATTCAGCTTCTCCCTATAGCTCAAATCCTCCAACACTGGCACTTCCTTGTAATTCTTTTCTGGACCCTTTCAAGTTTCCCAACATCCTTCTGTCATACAGGAATTTAAAATATTTGACTTGCATTATGTTTCCTTAGATTAATACAAATATATGGGGAAATGTGGTTATGTCAATGCATAAATAAACCTACTGTGATGCCCTGGTGATAGATTCAAATCCTGGTGGTAGATACCAGATGAAAAGCCATCTTGTGTACTAATATCCATTGGAGAAAGAAATTCGCCATTTGTGCCTGGTCTCCACTCATAGCTGCCTCTTGAAATAACCCACCAAATCATAAATAAAAGAATGAAGCCACACAGAACTAGGTACTGGAAATGGCAAGGGCAAATGCAGCTCTGTTGACCCTGCACAGTCCTTTTTGCCAACACCCAACAGCCTTGAGTGAAAATTGAGTGAGGCATCCTGGTTGAATAATACAATACAACCAATGTTCCAAATATCACCATCTCTGGGTACATCTTGTCCCACAAGAGGTAGTGGTGCAATGTCAGAAAAATGTTTTGGTTGCTATTTTGACAACAATTCAAATTTAAACAATTAATTTAAATTATGATGAGGACACTAAAACCCAATTGAGTTTGAATTTATTGTTTTGACAACATTGGACCAATGAGAGGGTACAATATTGGGAGTTATAAAAAAGCACGGGCATTTTGAAAATTGGTTAGAGCAACTGCCACTGAATAGCAATGCAACTGCTGTAGAGACTTTAACTGCCCATCTAAAATCTTGCTCTCAAAGAAATTAGGCGATACTCTATATCAAAAGGCACCATTTCCTGAAAAATATGCTCACAGTAAAAAGAAAGAAGATGCAGGGAGATCAGCAGATGGAAGATTGAAGACAGCAGAGAAGACTGAGACTGAGTGAGCTTGAGAGTAAGTTAATATAACGTTTAATAGTTGTGTTATTTGAACAGCATGTTAATTGGATTGTGTTCAGTTAGGGGAAAGAGTGTTCAGTTTGTTATTAGTTTTGCTGAATGTTCTGTTAGGAAAATAAATTCTTATTTTTATTTAAATAGTGGAAATTAGCAGTTCTCTTTCAGTCTCTCACACCTAACAGCTTATGAAGCGAGGCAAGCTTTTCTGGGTGTTTGATTTTAATTAACAGAGAGGTTCAAACTTTGTGTCATAACAGTTTGGGAGCCTGTCGTCCGGGATTTGGACTAGAATTTGGACAGATTTGATCAGGTTTGGGATACAAAAAATCCCAGCAGATTTAAACACTTGGTCATTAGTGTTCTAGATCTTTAAATAAAACTTTGATGAGAAAATTTGATTAATTTTCGTTATTTATGGTTGGTGAAATTAAAAGTCAGGGAAATGGCTCTTAACATTGCTAACGAGGTTCTGGGGTTTGAAGGTGCTTCCCAAATTTGACAAGGAATTTTAGAAAGACAGAGAAAGGATATACTTTTAGAATTAGCAAACAGGTGAGAATTGGTTTTAATCAGGGGCAAAGGGAAAGCTGAAATTATAATGGAGTTGGTCAAGCGCTTAGGTAGATCAGGAAAACAGCCAAGTGCAGTGGAGTTAGAAAAACCAAATTTGCAGATGAGGCAACTGGAGTTAGAAAATAAAGAAAAGGAGAGAAGGTTCTTAGTTGAGCAAAAAGAATAAGAGGTGAAGAAAGAGAAAGGGATAGAGAATTTGAAGTTTAGAAGTTGCAAATTAGTCAGGAAAATCAAGTTAGCAGGATTAAGATGAAGGGAGAAGGTTGGGATGTATACAAATATGTTAAAACATTGCCACATTTTGATAAGAAAGATGTCAAAGCCTTTTTTATTCATTTGAAAAATTGGCTAGGCGGATGGAATGGCCAGAGAACTTGTGGGTAATGCTAGTTCAGACTAAGCTGATCGGCAGAGCTAGTGAGGTATTTGCAGCGCTGTCAGATGAGGGTACAAGAGACTATGCAGATTGCTTATTAGTTTGGTACCAGAAGCGTGTAGACAGCAGTTCAGAAACGTAAAGACTTATGTTGAGTTCAAAAGAATTAAACATAGCAATTTTGATAGATGTGTGCAGGTCTTAAAAATAGACAAGACATATAAGGCTCTAAGAAAGATTATGCTGCTGCCGGAGTTAAAAAAAAACACTTCCTAGAGATGATAAGAACTCATGTGGATGAACAGAAAATTCAAGAAGTGAACAGAGCAGCAGAGATGGCAGATGAATATGCATTGGTGAATAAGATGAAACTTAGCTTCTGACAGGAATTTCATCCCATGAGGGATAGAAATTAGGAGATGGGGAGATCCTTCACTACAAAACAAAGAGTAGAGCAAACTGGGAATAGTTTACCATAGTTGAAGAAAGAAGTCCTAGGGAATTGAAAAGGAGGTGAAAGTCCTCAGGTTTCCACTGTGATAAGGTGGGACACATAAAATCACAGTGCTGGTCAATGAAGAAAGGCACTATGGGAAAAGATGTGGTAAAAGAGGGTTAGCCATTGGGATTAGTGAAAGTAGTGAAGGAAACCCCAAGAAAAGTCGAGTGCACAGCCCAGGCAGAGGCAGGAGAGTGCACAGCCCAGGCAGGGGCTGGGTATTGACTTAGTGCTTGATCTCTGCAAAGAATTCACCTCTGTGGGTAAAGTTTGCTCAGGAAGAACAGGGAAGATGGGAAAGAAGTTAAACTTTAAGAGATAAGGGATATGGTCAGTCACTAATAATAAGAAGTGAAAGTATTTGCACTCTTTCTGACATGTTACCCGAGATGGTGATAATTTGTGGCATAAATGGACAGAAATTTAGCGTTTCCATGTGTAAGATTAGGTTAGAGAGCCAAATCAAGACTGCGGAAGTAACAGTGGGAGTGTTTGACAGAGTGTCAGTTCCAGGAAAACAGTTTGTTCTTGGCAATGACCTAGTAGGATACCCTTTGTGTTGGAGAAGCCAAAGGAAAACCAGGGAAGTGAGGAGTTAAAAGAAAAATACCCTGGAACTTTGCAGACTGTGTGGTAACAAGATCCCACTATCAGAAGTTACAGAAAGAAGGAAAAACTAAAGAGAAAGACAAAAGAGTTGAGGTTCAGTTAGCAAACAGTTTGTTTGATGTTATGGTTCAGGAAACATCTGAACAGGTAGAGGGTCAGGCTGGACTGTTTAGTCCTGATTTAGAACAGAAAGATGAGACAATAAAAGGTATATATTGTGATGGATACTCGGAAAAGGAATCAGAATGTATTTGCAAGCATTATTATCTTAAGTGGAGAATCATAAGACGAAAATGGAGACCATGGCGGGTGAGTGCAGAGGATAAATGGGCAGAGGTGTACCAGATTGTGTTGCTGGTAGCATATAGACAGGAAGCATATTACAGGTAGCAAATGAATTGCCAATAGGAGGTCATCTAGGTGTGACAAAGACTCAGGCTAAGGTACAAAAGCACTTTTATTGGCCTGGACTGCATAAGATTGTAGTTAAATTTTGCCAGACATGTCATATGTATGTAGGCCACAGGCAATAATAAAATCAACACCGTTGTTGCCAATTCCCACATTAGAAGAACCTTTCATGTGGGTTATAATTGATTGTGTAGGTCCCCTCCCTAAAACCAGAAGTAGGAACCATTACTTGCTAACCATAATAGATGGCGAAAGTGTGGTGCTGGAAAAGCACAGTAGGTTAAGCAGCATCAGAGGAGCCGGAGAATCAACGTTTCAGGCAAAAGGCCTTCATCAGGAATGAGGCTGTGAGCCAAGGGGGTGTTAAGATAAATGGGAGGGGGGGTGGGGCTAGGGGGAAGGTAGTGAGAGTGCGATAGGTAGATAGAGGTGGGAGTAATGGTGATAGGTCGGAGAGGAGGATGGAGTGGATAGGTGAGTAGAAAGATGGATAGATGGGACAGTTCATGAGGGTGGTGCCGAGTTGGAAGGTTGGAACTGGGATAAGGTGGAGAGAGGAGAAATGAGAAAACTAGTGACATCCACATTGATTTTGTGGGTTTAGAGGGTGCCAAGGTGGAAAATGAGGCATTTTTCCTCCAGGCATCAGGTGGTTAGAGAGTGGTGATGGAGGAGGCCCTGGACCTACATGTCCTTGCCAGATTGGGAGGGAGAATTGAAGTGTTCGGCCATGGGGCAGTGGGGTTGGTTGGTGTGGGTGTCCTGGAGATGTTCTCTGAAGCGCTCTGCAAATAGGTGTCCTGTCTCCCCAGTGTGGAGGAAACCGCATCAGGAGCAACAGATACAGTAAATGACATTGATTACACTTCTGGAGTCATCATGTCTGTAACTTGCCTTTTTATCAAGGTAGCTTCTCTGTTCCTTATTATATTTGGTGTTAGCTGTCTTTTTAAAACACATTAACCCCTTTACCTCAGGACATTCCTCAATCTTAAATGCCCATTTGTCACAAGGCAGTAAGTTACCAAGCAATTGTTACCTCCTGTCTCCCATTAAACAGTTTGTTTGCATGGCTTCAACTCCTTCTTCCCAAAGATGGCTAATTATCATGTTGTTTTTAATTCCTTTAAAACAGTTTGTCCTTTTCCCTTTCATCTCAGGGAGCAATTTATTGCAGAAAGAATTATTGATTATTCTTTCAATCATGAACAGTTATTAAAGTTCTGAAGTTTACAGTATCACAGTCCTCCCATTTGAGCATTATTATTAAAACGATACACAAATACTGATATGATTGACCATTTTCTATCACATTAGTTCATATCCAAGTTGAATTGCTACACTATTACTATTTAAACAAAAAGCAACATTTCATTATATAATACCAATATGTGCTAATAATCCATAAATGAATTACAAAATAATGATTTGTAACAAATCATGAAACAAAATAGGGTAATAAACATGCCAATAAAAGTAATAAACTATTATTATTCTGAAATAATACAATGCTATACTTGTTGAAGTTTTAAGACTATCATGTGTTAGAGTCCTAGAGTCAGAGAAATGTACAGCGCGGAAACAGACCTTTCTGTCCAACTCGTTTATGCCGACCAGATATTCTAAACTAATCTAGTCCCATTTGCCAGCACTTAGCCCATATCCCTCTAAATCCTTCCTATTCATATACCCACCCAGATGCCTTTTAAATTCTGTAATTGTACCAGCTTCTACCATCTACTCTGGCAGCTCGTTCTGTATCACCGTCTGTGTGAAAATATTGTCCCTTAGGTCTCTTTTAACTCTTTCCCCTCTCACCCTAAACCTATGCCCTCTAGTTCTGGACTCCGCCACCCCAGGGAAAATACCTTGTCTATTTACCCTATCCATGCCCCTTATGATTTTATAAAGCTCTACAAAGTCACCCTTAACTGAACTAATTCCATTTTCATTTACTGTTGATGCCAACAGCCAAACATAGTAGTCATAAAAATAAAATGTGAACAATAACACAACAGTATAACAACAAAGATGTGAATTAATATGAACCCAATTCCAGATATCGTCCCACCATCTTTAATGTTTTTAGTATCAGATTGAATTTTCTCACTATTACGCTGAACTTCAATATGTAACCTGTGTGCCTTTCTTAAAATCGCTTTTATTTCTTCCAGATGTTCCCTTTGCAGATCAATATGGACCTCATACATTTGCCAATAAAGTAAACATCTTTCCAACTGAGACGGTCACATCATGAATCACAGATTTTTCTTCCTGATGTCAACCAATTCCTTAGTTCCTATGTGCATAGACATATGAGGGTGAATGCAAAACAGTGAATCAGCGATGGATCCAAGACAGGTTATGATAGTGATGGATCCAAGACAGGTTATGCTAGGGATAACCCATAGTTTTATCTGTCTGTTGGCATTCCTTGAGTGGTGTCCTTAAAAGTGGTCCCTCATCCCCCGACTTTTCTACCAGTTAAGATAAAATCTCAGCCAGATGGTGTTTTGAATCATTCCAATATTGTTGTAACATTTAATGGTTTTTAATCTTTAGATACAACAGGTATATCTAACACAAGCCCTATTCCAGTCTCTCCAGTACATGAATCATTAGTCTACACTTTTGTTAATCACCTTAACTCACAAATAGAGATTTTACCTGAAGTTCAATCAGTTAAATCCCTCAATTTGGTGTTGGCATATGCATGTAGGAATGTCTCCCTTTATTTGATTTATGTTTTCTCTATACTCATCTAATATCCAATTGCCATATATACAATGCAAAGTTACATTTATTTAATGTTGTAGACGTGTCACTGTTGGACTGGGTTGTACAAGATCAAAAATCACACAACACCAGATTATAGTCCAACTGGTTTATTTGAAAACACTAGCTTTCAGATCACAGCTTATTCATCAGGTGCTAGTGAGAGAGGAAGACCTTAGACACAGAATTTATAAGGAAAGGATCAAAAGGTCATACAACTCATGCGAACAATTTGAACACACCTAAGATGCCTCTTAAATCTTTAATCAGTTAGAATGGAGGAGCAGGTTTCGATTGATTAATATGCAAATCCCAGAATTTCTTTCAAGTCTCTGCTCCAAGATAACCTACAGCGTTATCAATATGAAGGAGCTGACACCTCCAGTCAGACAATGTATTTCAGGTATGAGATCTTGTTTGGAATGTTTCTGTGTCTTAACTTGGAGTCAGACTGGTTCTATTTACAAAGTAGGAGTTTATAAATTGCCACTTTGACTGAGTCTTCACAAATTGTGTGCTTTTAGAACAAAAAAAGAATGTATTTGCAAATACAAATTTGCAAATGGAAATTCACTCCACAGATTTATATGTGCGTGCATATGTGTGTGTGCGTGTGTGTGAGAGAGAGAGAGAGTGTGTGTGAGAGTGTGTTTATGTATGTGTGTGTTTAAGAATCTGTGCGAGTGTGAGGGAATCTATGCATCTGAGAGTGCATGTGTACGTTTGTGTGAGAGTATGCGCGAGTATAAGAAAATATATGCACTGAGAGAGTGTGCGGGATTGCATGTGTGTGTGAGACAGAGAAAGAGAGAGAGAGAATGTATGGTGTGGTGGGGTCATCTGTAGTGCGCCATAAACCCAAGATCCCAGTTGAGGCCGTCCTCATGGGCACTGAACTTGGCTATCAGCTTCTGCTTGGCGACTCTGCACTGTTGTCTATCCCAAAGTCCACGTTGGAGGATGTTTACCCGAAGATCCGAGGTTGAATGTCTTTGACCACTGAAGTATTCCCCCACTCGGAGGGAACATTCCTGTCTGGCAATTGTTGCATGGTGTCCATTCATTCGTTGTCATAGGGTCTGCGTGGTTTTGCCAATATGCCATGCCTCGGTGCATCTTTGCACGCAGCATATGAGATATACAATGTTGGCTGAGTCACATGAGTATCTGCCATGCAGGTGGTGGTTGGTGGCCCCACAGGTAATGATAATATTCATGTCAATGCTCTGCAGAGACTGCCCTGATTGGGTTGTATGGTATTGTGATTGATGTTGTACTGAAGGTTGAGTAGTTTTCTGTGAACAATAGTCTGTTTAAGGTTTAGCGGTTGGATAAAGGCAAGAAATGGTGAGGTATTCATTGTCATCATTAATGTATTGCACACTGCAAAGAACATGGCATAGTCTCTCTGCTCCCTAGAAGTACTGAACGACGAAGGGTACCCTATTGGTCGTATCCCGTGTATGTCTTCTGATGAGGTCATTACGGAACCGTGGGTACCCTTGGGGATGGCCTCAACCGGGACCTTGAATTCATGTCACACTACAAGTGACCCCACTGCACTATCTCACACACACACACACTCCTACAGACCCATACATTCATGCAGACCCTCTCTTATACATTCCCCCACTCACACATGCACCCACTCACAGACTTACATCCCTTTACACTCACACTCACACACATACACACACTCTCTCACAGATACTCATAACCATTCCCCCCAACACAGACCCACATGCACACACACACACACACATATAAGTTTGTGGGTGAATTTGTATTTGCAGAATTACATTTTACTTTGCTCAAAAACTGATGAATCCATGAAAGATTCTGTAAGTCTGTTTCTTAGATTAGAATCAGTCTGACAATTGTGGCATAGACAGTCTCACTGAGAGCAGCTCACACCTTAAATGCATTATCTGGGCCAATATGACACCAATTGTTAAAGTTCACTTGAGAATGTGACTTTTAAAAATGTTTTGCAATTTACATATGAAAGAACTGAAACCAACATGGTCATTCTAAAAGATGAGAGACTTAACAAACAATCCTGGTCTTTTTCAATATATAATTTTAGTTACATCACACTGTAAATGTTTGCTATAAATTCTGTGTCTTACAATCTTATATTCCACAACCACCTGTTGAAGGAGCAGTGCTCCAAAAGCTAGTGTTTCCAAATAAACCTGTTGGACTATAACCTGGTGTTTTGTGATTTTTAACTTTGTACACCCCAGTCCAACACCGGCATCTCCAAATAGTGGAAACTCCAGCAGCCTCCTTGTTGAGGTAAATTTGCCACATCATTTTCCATGCTGTCAAGGAACACATGACATTGTTGATTGGTTTGAGCCCCAAATGCTTTTAACTGATTTGTGTGGTACCATCCCTCTTTACCAGTCACAAATAAAATTTTGTATGCCAATGGCTAGCTTCGTCAGTTTTCGAATTGGGTTCCAAATATTTTGGTGACAAGCATGTTTTAGTTTGGAAGTCTTGCAGCATTATTTTCTTTCCTATAGCATATTCAATGGGTTCAACTTTCATGTCAAATAATGCCTTACTTTATTCCTGTTTCTTCCTCACTTTTACTGCTTTTGCTAGATGTGTGACCTGCATGTTTTTTACTAAGGTTTCCACAGCTTTCATCGGTAAGAACTTGAACTTCTGGCTGAAAGAGATCAAGCTCTCCATTCCTTTCATGGGCCTCCTTGTCTTCAACATGTGTGGGGTAAAATCTATGAAGTTGGATGGTGTGTTTCTCACCATCATTAAGATATAAGGGAGGATGTCACTCCATTGATCACAATTCTGGTGTGCAGCTTTCCAAATCATTCCCTTTAAGGTTGTTTTCATCCTTTCTACTATTCCACTCGTGGATGGTATGTTATGTGGAACTTCTGATCTATTTCTAACAGAGCCATACATGTCGCATAACCTGGGTGGTAAAATCTGTCCCTTGGTACAACTCAACATTTCTGCGAAGCACCACATAGTAGCTACCCGTTTTATTTGTATGACTTTAGCCATGTTGGTTCTAGTAGGGAATGCTGCTACCTATTTATGATCACCAAAATATATTTAAAACCTTCCCCAGTCCTTTGCATGGAGGCAACATAATCTTTTTACAATTTGGTCCATGGACTTTCATCAAATCTAGTACGTCTCCACACCTCTTTATTGGAAATCCATCTGGGTTATCAGGTACTAAACATTTATCCACACAGTGATTCACATTGTCCTCCAACTTTGACAATCAGCACTATTTGTTAAGACATTGCTGGAAATTGTCTTTTTCTTAATGTCCATGTCTCTCATGGGCCATATAAACTGGTTCATTCCTTTCACTATGGGGTGCAACATATTTCTCTTCCTTTATTGATATTCTATTCTTAAACTGAACTTTCGTCTTTCAAAATTTGTACCCATCAAGCCATTCATATTGTTAGATTTTCAACAAATCTTTGTCTTTACTTTGGGCTTGTACCAGATCTTCTGTTTTAGATTGATTTCTTTTACACACGGTGGCTCAGTGGTTAGCACTGTTGCCTCACAGCACCAGGATCCTGGGTTCGATTCCAACCTCGGGTGACTGTCTGTGTGGAGTTTGCACATTCTCCCCGAGTCTGTGTGGGTTTCCTCCGGGTGCTCTGGTTTCCTCCCACAATCCAAAGATATGCAGGTTAGGTGAATTGGCCACGCTTAAATTGTCAATTAGGTGCATTAGTCAGAGGGGAAAAGGGGTTTGGATGGGTTACTCTTCGGAGGGTCGGTGTGGTCCTGTTGGGCCGAAGGGTCTATTTCACACTGTAGGGAATCTAATCTACTGTTTCAATCACTCCCATTCGTTATCAAGGCTTGCCCTCCTGGGCTCCATGTTTCACTAACTCATCTGTGTGGACATTTCTCAGGAGAAATCTATGACAGGCTATAAATTTAATAATCTCAAATTCTCTGTCTCTTGCCTGTTCTATAACATATTTCAGTTCTAGTGTCAAAGATAATGATTGCCCACCTGTTGTCACAAAGCCTTTCACTTCCCAGAAGTCAGGCTACTACAAACATATATATTTTCAGAGTAAAGATCTGATGGGGATGTAATTATTTGGGATGACTCAATATATACACTTCCATGGCTAATTCTGCTGCTTGTGTGTTGATACTGCTTGGTCATTTTAAAAAGACAGCATGTGTTACCCCTATTAGAGTTTGCATATACATGCCACACCCTCTCTTCCTGGTACCATCTTTTACCATGGAGGAGCCATTAAGAAAAATCTTAAGTTTGCCCCTCCCCCACTGTCTTTGGAACAAATGGTCCTTTTAGGGGTTTTTTTGCGACTACAACACAAATATGTGGTTCACCCTGAATTATCTGCTCAAAATATTTTTATTTTATTTTTCAACTGTAATATGTAATCCATATGTGTTCATTGAGCTATTTTATTCTGACTAATATTCTACCATCCCTAAGACATTCATTCAGCAGGGTATGTTCAGTTATATTGAGATTAAGGCCAATTATGTATGCTAAATGTTGTACTGCTCAGAAAACAATAAATATACGTTTTTCCCAAAATGAGAAGCTTTGTTTCTGGGGTGTTAATAGTCTGGGAGCATAAGGGACAAGACCTAAATGCTGATGTCTCTCTTTGTGGTGTCAGTGGCTGCTACTTCTTGTGCAAAAAAGTAACTCTGTGTATGGAATATGTAAAAAAAAGTTTGATCTGATTATTGTAGTTACATGTACCTAAGTGCAGTGAAAAGATTTGTCTTGCGAGGAATACAGGCGGATCATAGCAAACAGGACATATGTATCATAGGGTGCTTAGACATCACAAAGCATATAGGTTACAACTGCAAAGGAGGTGGGCAAAGCAAGATCAACATTAGATATATCAATATTATTTGAAGTTAAAGAGTCCATTCATCAGTCTAAAACAGCAGGGACGAAGCCATTCTTGAATCTTTTGGTACATGTGTTCAGGCTTTTGTATCTTGTGGGCGGCACGGTGGCTCAGTGGTTAGCACTGCTGCCTCACAGTGCCAGGGACCCAGGTTTGATTCCAACCTTGGGTGACTGTCCGTGTGGAATTCCTCCCACAGTCCAAAAATGTGTAGGTCAGGTGAATTGGTCATGCTAAATTGCCCATAGCATTAGGTGCATTAGTCAGAGGGAAATGGGTCTGGGTGGATTACTCTTTGGTGGGTCGGTGTGGACTTGTTGGGCCGAAGATCCTGTTTCCACACTGTAGGGGATCTAATCTAATCTTCAGGCTGATGGAAGAGGTTATAGGTGAGCATTACTGGAGTGAGAGGGGTCTTTGATGATGTTGGCAACCTTTTCTTGGCAACAAGAAGTGTAAATGGAGTCCATGGTTGGAAGGTTGGATTCCATGATGATCTGAGTTGAGGACGCAACTTTCTGTAGTTTCTTACAGTCCTGGGCAGAGCGGTTGCTGTACCAGGCAGTTGTGCATCTGAACAGTATGCTTTCTTTGGTGCATCTGTAAAAGTTGTTGAGGGTCCTTTTGGACATGCCACATTTTCTAAGTTGCCTGAGGAAGAAGAGGTATTGTTATGTCTTCTTGACATTTACATTTTCATGGCAAGTCCAGGAAAGGCTGTTGGTTATCATCACTTCTAGGAACTTGACACTCTTGACCCTCTCCACCTCTGCTCCGTTGATGTAGATGGAGGAGTGTCTCCCTCCTTTCTTCCTGAAGTCAACGATCAGTTCTTTTGGTTTGACAACATTGAAAGAGGGGTTGTTATCAATGCACCATGATACCAAGCCTTCTATCTCCTTTCTGTATTCTGATCTGTCACTGTTTGATATCAATCCTGCCACAGTGGTGTCATCAGCAACTTGTAATGGCATTCATTCAGAATTTGGCTATATAGTCATGGGTGTACAGGGAGTACAGCAGGAGGCTGAGAATGCATCTGGAGCGCTCCAGTATTGAGAGTTATTGTGGAAGAAGTGCAGTTACCTTTCTTCACTGATTGCAGTTTGTGCATCAGAAAGCTAAGCATCCAGTTGCAGAGGACGGAGCCATGACCTAGGTTTCGGAGTTTTCATATTAGTCTGGAGGGGGTATTAGTATTGAAGAAGGAGCTGTAGACAATGAGTAGGAATGCTGGGACTTGAACTAATGCTTATTTCAATTTATTGACTGCTTGGGTGTGTTGTCCCATCCATTCTCGTGGAATATCCTTTATTAACAGATCACCCCTTTACCTGACAACGGAGCTGCTTTAGTAGCAAAGCCGTCAATGTGCAAAAGTTCGGTACCCGTGAGAATGGCCTCAACTGGAACCTTGGGTTCATGTCACACTACAGGTGATCCCACTGCACAATATACTCTCTCTCACACACACATACTCTTACATACTCACACACCCATGCAGACCCTCTCTCATACACAAGCTCTCTCATATGCACACACAGACACCCCCTGCACTCACACCCACACATGCACGCTCTCACAGACACATACCCCATCACACTTACACAAGCACTTAACCAAGCTGACCCACACACACATATATACGCACACACACTATCATGTGCACTCACACCCACACGCGCACACTCACATGTTCACTCACTCTGTCACTTCTACACGCGCACACATATAAGTTTATGGGGTGAATTTGTTTTTGCAGAATGGCATTTTGTTTTGCTCAAAAACTGCATGAATCCATGTAAAACTCTGTAAAACTATGCAGTGGGCTTGTCACTTTGACTTTACACCTATTGTTAGAAAAGCTGAACTATCTTGAGAATGTAACTTAAAATAAGTTCTGGGGTTTACATATCAAAGAACAGCAAACAACATATCCAATTTTAAAAACTGAATGGTTTAATCTAAAATTGTTTATTGTATCACATCTCCGAGATACTGGCCACCTTTGGCTATAAATTCTGTGATCATGATCTGATACTCCACAACCACCTGATGAAGGACCAGCGTTCTAAAAGCTAGTGCTTCCAAATGTGGGATATAAATGAATTAATGTTATTTCTGCAAGTATAAATTCTGATACAGAATAGGAATGAGAAATACATATTCAGCAAAAAGAAAGGATATGTTAGCATGAGACGTGAATACAGAACAATGGTGGATATATGGGCAAACAGGAAAGCATCTGTTTCCCCCTTACACGGGGACACAGGAACAAACCCTAATCAAAGAGGTCAAAGTGGCCTCTGGATGGAAATAGATGCTGATAGAAGAAAAGATATGCCTAATCAATAATCTATAATAGACTGACGTCAAACACCCTTATGGGAGTCAGAGATAAGAGTTTGTCACGGACAAAACAGGATAAACAGAAGTTGTGGGATAAGTCTTAAGGAAATGAGTGACGTAAGCGAAGCAGGGAACAGACAATGGAATAAGGAAAACATATGGTATAAATTGCGAGGGTTTTTTGGATATAGTGTGCATTTTGTCATTACCTGACCAGGTAATTAGACAAAGCACCCATCTATAGGTGTACAAATAAACGGCTGATTCAGATATTCATCTCGGACTGAAATTATTAAAGTGAGTGAGCTTTTGTTTCTCACAACTGGGGGCTCGTGTCCGGGATTTTCTTCCATCACCGGGGGGAGTGGCTGGCCTTGGACACTGGGAAGACGCGTCCCGTTCCCCATTGAGGAGCGGTCTCGTGTCCCGGTTTGGTCTGCTCCCTTGGGTGACTGATGTGAATCCTATAAGAGAGACAACTGAATCAGACAGTGATAGGAGCTCGATAGAAAATACGGTGACAAAAGGGGCCAGGCAACTCTGTGCACAGACCAAGGTAAGAAAATTGACTTTTAAGTATTGCCTTGGTGGCCGGGATTGAGTTTTAGTAGTTAATAAGGGACTAACGAAGGAACTCAATATGGCTTGCGCTTTGGGTAAGGAAAAAGCCTCCGGGGAAACAAAGTAAGGACACGGCAATGGAAATGGAGGCGGAGTCCCTTACAACATTCCTCCGGAAAGTCCTTTGGGCAGGATGTTGTGGAAATTGGCAAAATAATACTTGTACAAGGGAGAAAGATGATTAAATATTGTTGCTTTGTATGGACTAAGGACTCCATTCTTCGTCCCGCTGTCTTCTGACCAAAGTACAGATCGGACGAAGACTGGGTTTGTGAATATCTGAATTTATATGTCAATGTGCGAGAGACAGAGAGAGAGAGAGAGAGAGAGAATGTAAAGAGCTGTACAGCTGGTAGGAAGTTTAACCCTTTGTGATTTGGTTTGAGTGAACATTTGTTTGTTGGTGATTGAATGTTTGTGTTTTATTCCCTGGAGCTTGTGTTCCAGGACTGTTTTGAATCTGATTTTGTTATGGAAACTTAACATGATTTCTTTTAAGGTTAAGGATTCTATTGAGATTAAAAAAAAAGGAATGATAACTCCTGTTCTTTTTACAGATCATGACTGCCTTACTATCAGTTTCTAACTAATCTCTTTTATCTTTACATAACAGCGATTTATGGAGGACAGTTGAAGTTTCAGTTCAACATTAGATTGTAGTAAAAGCAAAATTCTATGGTTAATATCTGTGACCTTGGATTCAGCCATTGTTCATGCATTAGAAGTTTTTTTTTAAAAAAAACTTGAGTAGACAAATTCTTTTAAGGCAAGCTCTGATTATTTTACGACCTATAGTATTGTAATTGAGCAATGATTGGTCAGGACTATTTAAGGAAACTAATTCTGGATCTAAATTAAAGGACTAAAACTGGGTAATTACAGTGAATTGTAAAATTGGGAACTGTATGCATTTTGCATTTTAACTATTAAATACTGAAGAAATGAACGTAAATATATATAAATATATTTATAAGTTAGGAACAGGCTTTGAAGGTTAGTCAAGCATGAATTGATGAATTGGTGTTTGAAGTTATGGGGAGCTAGAAATATTGCAATATTTCTTTTAAAAAAAAAGATAAAGGGGAAAAACGTAACGACTTATCCCCTTTGGGAGGTACCCATAGGGGACAAAGAGATTGGGTTTGTAAGTGCCCCCCTCACCAGTGGGGAGTTCAGAACATTTAAAAAGGAAATGGAGGTCCTGGTTGAGGATCCGGTGGGGTTGTCTGAACAAATTGATCAATTTTTGGGGCCCAGTCTGTATACCTGGGCTGAATTAATGTCTATTTTGAATATATTATTTACTGGGGAGGAAAGGGGCCTTATACGAGGAACTGCCATTAAAATATGGGACAGGGAACACCCGATTGGAGATGGGGATGCTGGACAGGGAGAGGTGAAGTTTCCCCTCAGAGACCCCCAGTGGGAAAACCAAAACCCGGAGCATAGAGAAGAAATGAGGGAATTGAAAGACCTGATTCTAAAAGGAATAAGAGAGGCAGTTCCGAAGTCACAGAATTTGATTAAAGCCTTTGAAATTAGACAGGAGAAAGATGAGACTCCCTCAGCTTTCTTGCAAAGATTAAGGGACTCAATGCGGAACTACTCTGGAATGAACCCTGAGGACCCAGTGGCACAGGGTCTTTTGAAAGTACATTTTGTGACAAGAGCATGGCCAGACATACAGGGAAAGATACAGAAGATAGAAGGATGGAGTGAAAAACCATTAGATGAATTGTTGAGAGAGGCACAGAAAGTGTTTGTAAAGAGGGAGAGGACAAGGGGGAACATTTGATAGAGGGTTTGAGCAACAGGGGCAGAGATGGAAGTCGCTACAGGCAGGATGCTATTATTGTGGAAAGATAGGGCATTTTAAGCGGGAGTGTCCTGATCTACAAAGGGAAGAAAAGGCAATTCCGCTTATGAATTATGATGAAGAATAGGGGTGTCAGGGGTTCCTGCCCTCAGGGGCCCACCAGGAACCCTTGATAAACTTGAAGGTGGGACCGTGTAGGGAGGAGGTAATCTCCCTAGTAGATACGGGGCAGCACGGTCATCGCTGAATTTTAAACCAAAGAAAGTAGAAATGTTAACACGGTCAATTACTGTTTCGGGGGTGAAAGGGGAAGGATTTACTGTTCCAGTATTTGAACCTATGATGATAGAAGGTCCTAAAGGTAGGGTTACAGGGGAACTGCTGTATATCCCTGATATAGGAAGTAACTTACTGGGGAGAGACCTAATTATCCTTTTAGGACTGGAGATTGGAGTTCAGGAAAGAGAATTAGTTGTACAACTGGCGATGTTGACAGAGGATGCTGAGAGAAAGATAGACCCTATTGTATGGGCTAGAGAAGGGAATCGTGGAAAACTACAGATCCCTCCCCTTACAATAAATTTAAAACGAAAAGGAGACGTTGTCTGTGAACGACAATATCCTATTTCCATAGAAGGTAAACGGGGACTGCAGCCAGTAATTGAGGGACTGATTAGAGATGGTTTGTTGGAGCCATGTATGTCTCCTTATAATACCCCAATTCTACGAGTGCGGAAATCTGATGGAACTTATCGATTGGTGCAGGATTTGAGAACATTAAATCGGATAGTACAGGTCAGGCACCCAGCGGTGCCAAACCCCTACACATTATTAAGTAAGATCCCTCATGATCACAAATGGTTTAGTGTGATAGATTTAAAGGATGCCTTTTGGGCTTGTCCCTTGGCGGAGGAAAGATTTGGGACTATCCCCCTATGAAATCTTATTTGAATTACCTTATCTGGGAACACAGGGAGAATTGCCAATTCCTGAAACTAAAGATTTGTTTTTAAAGAAGTATATACTGGGCTTGTCCTCCTCTTTATCTTTCCTCAGAAAACAGGGTCTATTGGCACAGACTCCGCCCCTTGAATTTGCTGTTCATCCCATCCGGCCAGGAGATTGGGTCTTAATAAAATCATGGACAGAGGCTAAGCTGCAGCCAGACTGGGAAGGGCCGTATCAGGCTCTTTTGACTACCGAAATGGCAATAAGGACGGCGGAGAAAGGCTGGACTCATTATACTCGGATCAAAGGGCCAGTGGACCCTCCAGTTGAGGAAGAAGTCTGGACGCAATCAACGCAAGACCCGCTGAAACTCAGACTAAAGAGACTTTGAGTAATTGACTATACAGTGGCGACGCGAGCGCGGGATTATTTCTGTAAGATTGTATATTAAGCCTTTTTGTGTTTTAGCATAATGATCAGAATACTGGGAATGCTTAGAGTTATGATGCTAGCCCTCTTCGTATTGGGATTTTGTTACATATCATTTTCATATGTATTATTAATGGTTCCTGAGTCTGATAATCCACAAGTAATAGACACTGATATATGTAGCTTAGTAAATTGTGGGAATGTAGCTAATCAGAGACAATACCGCAACTCAGAGATACATCTTAAGTCCTATGGGGATGGCCTCGGGGATGGTACCTGGTATAATGGTCTTGTCACAATACACCGGGCCCCCTTTCGACCAGCACTGATTGTCCCGATAAAAAGTGTAACCCCATATATTTAACGATAAGAAAAACCACATGGCACGAAGCAGTTTTGGGAGGTGGCACTTATGAGGTACAATTAAATGAAACATTTGGGATTGAAATGAAAGCAAATGGGAAGGAGTTTGTGGGCTGTTGTTTTTGAATTAGCATAGGACAGGGAAAAATGGGTAGAATTACTGGGTAATGAGATACAACCTTTCACCCCTCCCAATGATCCCAAAGTAGTAAAAATTATAGAGGTAAAGGATTTGAAACAGACCATCGAGATAGAGACTGGGTACGGGGATGCAAATGCCTGGGTTGAATGAGTAAAGTATACTGTAAAAAGTCTGAACAAAAGCAATTGCTATGCATGTGCCTCCGGTAGGCCAGTGGCCCAGGTGGTTCCCTTTCCGCTTGGGTGGAAGCGAGACAGGAAGGGCATGAAATGTATGATAGCCCTGTATCAGGATGAGACTGCATGGAATGATAGGAATTGTACCTCCCTATCTCTGATGTTCCCTCCCTTGGAGGAGAAAGATGCAAAAGTTCCCCCCACATTTTCTGCCGCAGTTGGAAATCACACGTCATGTGTGCACAGGCGAGGTACGAGTCGGTCGAGACATTTGGGGGAGCTGAAATTATGTACAGAGATTAAGAATGTTACCGAAACGGAGAAGGGAGGGAACTACTCAGCATTAAAGGTTCCCCGAGCGGATCTGTGGTGGTACTGTGGAGGAAAAATATTGAGACCCACCCTACCTCCGGATTGGAGAGGGATATGTGCAATTGTACAATTGGCAATTCCATTTACCCTGGCATTTGAGAAGGGAAAGATAGTAGGGAAAAAGGGAAGGGGTAAGAGATTACTGTTAGATACTTCTTTTGATGACAGGATTTATCTCGATTCGGTAGGAGTCCCTAGGGGAGTACCTGAATTCAAAGCTCGTAACCAGATTGCAGCAGGCTTTGAGTCAGCTCTCTTTTGGTGGGTAACAATTAATAAAAATGTAGACTGGATAAATTACATTTTTTATAATCAACAGCGATTTATAAATTATACAAGAGATGCGGTTAAAGGAATATCAGAACAGCTTGATGCGACGAGTAGGATGGCATGGGAAAATAGAATAGCCCTTGATATGATTTTAGCAAAGAAAGGGGGTGTATGTGTGATGTTAGGAGGAAGCTGTTGTACCTTTATTCCTAATAACACTGCGCCTGATGGTTCAATTACTCGGGCCTTACGGGGATTGACTACCTTAGCAGAGGAACTGGCTGAGAATTCAGGAGTAGACACATCTCTCACAGGGTGGCTTGAATCCTGGTTTGGAAAATGGAAGGGGGTGGTGGTTTCTATCCTTACTTCCCTGATAGTAGTAGTCGGGGTATTGGTGGCCATTGGCTGTTGTATCATACCCTGTATACGAGGGCTCACCCAGAGGCTGATTGAAACAGCCTTGATGAAACGAATGCCCCTGAGGGGAAATCAGACAGAGGAACTTTATCAACTAAATAATAAGGAGATGAGTGAGACTAAGATGGATGAAATCTCTGAAATGATGCTTGCGAATTTTGGGAACAATGTTTAAAAAAAAAGAGACAAAAATGCAGAAGATAACAGATAGTAATGAAAAGAAAAAGGGGAAATTGTGGGATATAAATGAATTAATGTTATTTCTGCAAGTATAAATTCTGATACAGAATAGGAATGAGAAATACATATTCAGCAAAAAGAAAGGATATGTTAGCATGAGACGTGAATACAGAACAATGGTGGATATATGGGCAAACAGGAAAGCATCTGTTTCCCCCTTACACGGGGACACAGGAACAAACCCTAATCAAAGAGGTCAAAGTGGCCTCTGGATGGAAATAGATGCTGATAGAAGAAAAGATATGCCTAATCAATAATCTATAATAGACTGACGTCAAACACCCTTATGGGAGTCAGAGATAAGAGTTTGTCACGGACAAAACAGGATAAACAGAAGTTGTGGGATAAGTCTTAAGGAAATGAGTGACGTAAGCGAAGCAGGGAACAGACAATGGAATAAGGAAAACATATGGTATAAATTGCGAGGGTTTTTTGGATATAGTGTGCATTTTGTCATTACCTTACCAGGTAATTAGACAAAGCACCCATCTATAGGTGTACAAATAAACGGCTGATTCAGATATTCGTCTCGGACTGAAATTATTAAAGTGAGTGAGCTTTTGTTTCTCACACAAATAAACCAATTGGACTATAATCTGGTGTTGTGTGATTTTTAACTTTGTCCCTAATGCTAGTTTAAGAAAAGCATACTGTCTCTGTGGCTTAGGATCTAAGCCACCTATTACTAGTTTCCCAATCATACATCCACAATCATGTTGATGGGTAACAAGTGCATTCTTAGACAATGTAATAAACCTCTGAAAAACTTGATGATGAGCCAGCTCAAGGGGGTCAAACTATAATTCTCCCACTGTGCAGATTCAGTGGCTGCACTCACCAGTAGGAACCTGAAGGGGTCCCTGTCCCCCTGTCTAGGACATCTGCCAGATGTAGCAGTTGCTAGATCAAAGCCCAGATCACATTTACTCATAAAATGTGAAACCAAAAAATATTCTGTTTCCCAGTCTACCTCTACCAGGAGGACCAGATGTTCATGCTGTTTATTACTAATTTGAATAAGTAGTGGGTGAATCTCAATACCCATCTGTGACTTGTAAAGCCACTTAAATGAAGAGTCACTGGACCTAAAATATTAAGTCTGCTGTCTCTTAGTTTCAGTCTTCAGTAGCAGTTGCTGGGTTCTTGAAACTGGATGTGGAAGCTCTTATTCCTCTTCTTGTCATTCCAGAGATGTGGCCTGTTATCCACCAGGTAATCACAGAGAAGGTAAAAACAATTGGTGGTTCAGTGGTAGAATTCTCACCCGCTACACAGGAGGCCCGGGTTTGATTCCCAGCCAATGCATTGTAGCATCCTTTATTTCAAATGTTGTTCGTGCATAACAGAGTTCAGCCAGATGCAATGTCTGTTTTGCCTGGCTGCAGACTCAACAATTCAGGTGTAATCACAGAGAAGGTCAATCTTTGGCAAAATGTCCTGAACTCTCACAATTAGAACACAATGGCAGTGTTCTGCCTTCTCGACTAGAGGGCAGAAAAGATGAGCAATCCCTGCCTTGGAACCAGGTCTTTCATTCCTCCAGACAAATGGATCCCTTTGAGGCTCTTGTTTTTTTAACAGGGTTCATTTTCCCTGTGTTTTTACTCATTCCTCTACTGGGTTTCCCTTTCCCATTCACCTAAGAGCTGACATGTGTTATGTGTTATCCTTGGGGTCCATGGCTTCACAGGTGTTCACCAATGTCTGAGCAGAATGTTCTGTTAGGATTCATAAACACTGCACTGTCTATCATCAAAATTGTTTCTTTGCTGCATCCCAAAAAAAGTTATAAACTGGGCCCAGAGATGGGAGGCAAATGCCATCAGGTGTTCCCCTTTCTGTTTTCTACATTTATTCAGTCCGTTTACGGGATCCCTTCTGTTATATCGTGTTGCTGTCAGCATTACCTTCTCAATAAATACTATAACTTGTGTACTCCTCCTCCAACAATCACCAGCTATGCTTTGTGGATCAAAAAGGGTATCTCATATCGAATCCCTTCAGTGGGCAAGTTTCACCTCTGCTACATCATGGAACTATGCAAACTTCTCTGAGGGAGAGGAGTAGAGCTTCCACACCCAGCTTCAAGACCCCAGCAACTGCTTCTGAAGACTAAAATTAAGATAAAATTCTGGCTCCAAGGGAGCTTAACCCTTGTTCCAACTTTAAGAAAAACCCCAAGACTTCACAAACTGTTTACTTAATTGCCTTTGGAGCAGGCTACACGGCATTTTGTCTCAATGTGTTTTAATTAAAGAAAAATTAGGCCACAATACAACTTTTAAAGCCATAGTATCTTCGTACTGTACAAGTTCCAAAGTACAGCAAAACCCACTGCAGCTGGAAAATTGTGATTTCTTGTTGACATTTAGAATGATCAACATTCTGCACTTCTTCCTCAAGTTGCACATGATAAGTGCTGCCTGGATATCTTTACATTTACTTTCAAGCTTCTGTGACTTCTCAGCATCCTGTTAGCAGTGTCAAATTAACATTGATCATTTGCAAGATAAGTTATCTTCTCCTGGTTGGCCATTTCTAGCCATTTAACCTTGTCTTTAAATTCTATATTTTCCAACTGGAAAACTACCCTTTCCTGAATGACATTCTTTAGGGTATCAAGTTTCTGTTTTAGCTTTACATTTTCTGACTCCAACTCACTTATTTCAGCATTCCTCTGTTTGAAAACATGCTTCACATACCAATTCTCCACGTAAAGACAACAAATTTCAATCAGCTGATAACCTTTGCATGCAATCTTTTCCCAAGAATTCTTAACTGACTCTAACAAACGATCCGGTGCACCCTGACTTGTAATGTCACAAGCTTCCCAATGCTCTCTCCACTTATTCAAATGTGCCTTAACCAAGTTCTTTGAGGAGAAAGTGAGGTCTGCAGATGCTGGAGATCAGAGCTGGAAATGTGTTGCTGGAAAAGCGCAGCAGGTCAGGCAGCATCCAGGGAACAGGAGAATCAACGTTTCGGGCTCCTGAAGAAGGGCTTATGCCCGAAACGTCGATTCTCCTGTTCCCTGGATGCTGCCTGACCTGCTGCGCTTTTCCAGCAACACATTTCCAGCTCTTAACCAAGTTCTCCCAATCAAGTGGATTGCCATGATTTCACAATAATGTTTCAATGTCAGATTCAATAAAACTAAAATTTAAATGTTCCGAATAAATCTGGAAAGGTGGCGGTTCAAATTCCAGGGACTCCAAAAATTGCCTGTGAAATTATTTTTGTTTGAAGTGGCTTCAACTACATTATAACTCAAAACTGCTTTTACCCAACTTCTCTTACATTTTAAGGCAGTTCCTCTTGGATCCCCGATCCTGTATTTGGCAATCTTGCCTCTTTGTTTTCTCTCTCTATCTCTCTTTCCCTCTCTCTGTCTCTCAGATGTTCATCATAGGGATATGGGAGTCAACTGGGGCTGGTGTCCGGCTGGATCCAAAAGTGGTTGAGTGACGAGAAACTGCAAATAAGCAGTGAATATTTTTCGACTCGAGGAAGGTTTGTAATGGAGATTGCTGCAGATTGGTGTTGGGATTTTTGTTCTTTTTGATATATTAATGACATACATCTTAATATATGGGGCTCAATATCAAAATGTGTGAATGATACAAAACTTGGAAGGATTGGAATTGGTGAGAAATTTAATGCAGAACATCAAAGAACAATTTAGTGGAATGGCAGGTGGCAGATGAAGTCTAATGCAGAGAAATGTGAAGTGATTCATGGTGATGTTTTGAACTTTGGAAAGTCTGGCTGGCTAGAAGATAGCCTCAGGTAAATGGCCATATTGGAAGACTGTAGGAGGAAGTCCATGACCTGCTCTGTTCCCAGCAGCTCAAGATCTTGCAAAATTAGTGAACATGCATATGCAAGAGGCTGAATGTATGTTATAGATGTCATAGAGTCATGGAGTCATAAAACATAGAAACAGGCCCTTTGACCCATCCCATCCATGCTGACTAGGTTTGCTAAATTGAACTAGTCCCATTTGCCTGTGTCCATATCCTTCTAAGTATTTCCTATCCATGCAACTGTCAAAATATCTTTGAAGTGTAGGAATTATACTTGCCGCAACCATTTCCTCTGGCAGCCCATTTTATATACACACCATTCCTCTGTTTGAAAAAGCTGTTCCTTAAGTTCTTTAAAATCGTTTCCTCTCACCTTATACAATGCCCACTAGTTTTGCACTCCCCTATCCTGAGGAAAAGACCTTGGCTATCATTGGGTCAGACATTTTTCAAATATTCTTGTGTAGGATCTTGCAGATTTCTGATTAAATGGCCTCAACCTGAAATGTTAGTTGTTTGTCTGTTCACAGTGTTGTTTTAAGAATTAACTATTATAGTTCATATATTTGAAAGCATGATGCTCTCACTTTCTAGTTTTTTTTCATGAAAATGAACTTCTGTATAAATGCTTTGTAGCATGCAAGTGAATCTTTCGTTTCTTATTTCCCAGAAATGCTATGGAAACAATCAGAAAATTTACTTATTAAGTCTATTTTAACTTTTTGAATAGCTATTCCAGTTAGAAGCTTAGATGGATCTACTAACCTGACTTACTTTTTCCTTTCAAGTATTGAATCAGTTTCATTTCAAAAGAAACGTAAGAACTAGGATCAAGAGTCAGCAACTGAGCCCCATGAGCTTGCTCTGCTATTTAATAAGATCATGGCTGATCTTATTTTGGCATCATCTGCACTTTCATACTCACTCTCCATAACTCTTCAACCTGTTGCTAATTAGAAATCTGTGTCTCCTCAGTGTCCTGGCATCCACTGTAGTGATTGTAACAAGGTCAGTCAGGTGGACCTCATAGAATATGAGTTTCCTGATTGGAGCTGATAATCTGGTCCAAACAAGGAATCCTGGCTGACAGTTAAGAACAAGACTGTTACACCACCCAGTTCACACTGACAGCTGCCTCTGAGGGAGCTGAATCAGTGTGAATGAGTCTCCACATATAAATACAGGGTGACCTGGTGACAGGGTACCAGCCTTTGTGACTTTCTTTCATCCATCACATTTTGGGATAGTGAATTTATCAGATTCATGACCCTTTGACAGAAGTAATTTCTTTTCATCTCTGTTTTAAATTTGCTATCCCTTACCCTAAAACTGCCGCCTCTCCTTTTGTTGCGCAAGAGGAAACACCCTGCCTTGTCAATCCCCTTTATCATCTTATATATAACTCAATTAGATCTCTTCTCATTCATCTAAACTCCAGAGTGTATCGGCCTAAAGTGCTCAATCTGTCTTCATAAGGTAAATCCTCTCATCTCCGAAATCAATCTAGTGAATCTCCTCTGTACTGCCTCTGACACATTATATTCCTCCTCAAGTAAGGGGACCAAAATTGTATGCAGTACTCCAGATACAATCTCACTAATGCCTTGTACAGATGCAACATTCCCCCACTTATACATTTTACTCCTTTAGCAATAAAGGGCAGCACGGTGGCTCAGTGGTTAGCACTGCTTCCTCACAGCACAGAGACCTAGCTTCCATTCCACCCCTAGGGAACTGTCTGTGTGGAGTTTGCGTATTCACCCTGTATATGCGTGGGTTTCCTCTTGGTGCTCTGATTTCCTCCTGCTGTGCAAAGGTATGCAGGTTAGGTGGTTTGGCCATGGTAAATTGCCCAAAGTGTCCAGGGTTGTGCGGGCTAGGTGGATTAGACGTGGGAATTACAAAATTATAGGGAAGAGGCGTTGGGTGTTTGGATGGGCTGCTCTTTGGAGGGTCAGTATGAACTCGATGGGTTGAATGGCCTGCTTCCACACTGTAGGGATTCTATGAATTCTATGAGATGCTGCCCTGATCTGCTGTCTATTTCTAGTAGTTTCTATTTTTCTTTGGCCATTGCACTCATTATAGATATTTTTAATCAACCTGTTCTGGGATGTTATGACACACCTCTGGAGCAGGTTGGACTGAACCTAGGCCTTCTAACTTAGCAGAAGGGACTCTATCCTTTGGTGCTGGCATTGTTCCAGGAGGGACAAGCAATCTACAAGGAATGTAATAAGCAAAATTGATAAAAGCAGATAAAATGAGTCACTAATTTGCATCTGGTTTCACTGACTAACAAGGAGGTTTCTCAGTATTTTCACAAGGGGGACTTCCTCAGGTCATTGGCAGCCTTAAACAAAAACAGAAACTTAGTGAAGTTGTCCAACAACATTAATATGAATAAGAACTATTAAAGTTTAGATTATGTAATATAGATTATGGACGAAAATCAATATAATTGAAGACTGCTTTTATGCCGTTCAGATTTATTCTTTATGATAATATCATTACAGAATATATTTTTATTAAGATTGCATCAGCTGGATGACTAAAACAAATGCAGTATCTGGAAGAAAATACAGAAATTAGTGAACACATACAAATCATCACTTAAGCCAACCTCCCTTCCATTGACTCTATTTATACTTCTTGTTGCCATGGAAAGGCAGCCAAATTCAAAGATCACTGATTATATTCTTTTCCAACCTTTTTCGTCAGGCAGAAGATACAAAATCTCAAACATATGTATTAACAGGTTCAAGAATAGTTTCCTCCCTGCTGTTATTAGACTGCTGAATGCAACTCTCAGACTTCAAATCTAATGCTGATCTTGTTTTTATGCGCCTCTTGTGCAGTGTAACGTTGTATGCTTTGCTCCCTTTAAACACCCTATTATCTGTATATCATTGTATGTTGTGATCTGCCTATACTGCATGCAAAACAAAACTTTCCAATGTACTTCAGGTGAAAATGTACATATGACAACAATAAAGCAAATTAAATCAAATACTGTGGATTCTGGAATCTGAAATAAAAATGGAAAATGCAGATTGGATTGTATCTATAGATCATTGACCTAAAACATCAACTCTTAGTTTTGTTGTGCCAGAGACTGGAGGGTGAGTAAATTTGCACTTTATTTAAGACATGCTGTAAGGAAAAGCTTGGGAACTACATACTTGTGGGTCTGGCATTGGTGGTGGGTAAGTTGTTGGAGGTAATTCTGAAGGAGAGGCCTTACATGCATTTGGAGAGACAAGGAATGATTAGGGATAGTCAGCATGTGAGGGAAATTGTGTCTCAAAAATGTGATTGAGTTTTTTGAGGAAGTAACCAAAAAGATTGATAAGTGTAGAGTGGTAGACATTATTTACTTGGACTTCAGTAAAGCCTTTGAACAGGTTCTGCATGGTAGACTAATTAGTAAAGTTAAATCATATGGGATTCAGGCTGAGCTTGCCAGTTGAATACAAAATTGGCTTTACAATAGCAGATAGAAGGTAGTGGTGTAGGGTTCTTTTTGGACTGGAGGCTTGTGACCAGCAGTGTTTCACAGAGATCGGTACTCGGTCCACTTTATTTGTAATTTATATAAATGATTTGGATGGTTAGTAATTTTGAAGATATCACCAAAATTGGTGATATAGTGGACAGTGAAGATGCTTATCTAGGATTACAAAGAGATCTTGATTAATCGGATCAGTGAGCCGAGGAGTGGCAGACAGAGTTTAATTTCGATAAATGAGAGGTACTACATTTTGGTAAAAAAAAACAAGGGCAGGACTTATATAATTTAAGTTTGGCCCCTGTTCTGGTCACCCATAGGAAGGATATTATTTAACTGGAGATGGTTCAGAAAAAATTAACCAGGAGTTTGCAGGGAATGGAGGGTTTGCATTATAAAAATAGTCTGGGACTTTTTCCACGGAAATGTGGGAGGTTGACAGGTGATCCTACAGAGTTTTATAAAATCATATGGGTAATAGATAAGATGAATAGCAAAGGTCTTTTCTCTAAGGTAGGGGAGTTCAAAACTAAGGGGCATATTTTTAAGGTAAGAGAAGGGTTTGAAAAGGACATGAGGGGCAACTTTTTTACCCAGAGAGCGGTTTGTGTGTAGAATGAACTGCCAGATGAAGGATGCAAATACAGTTACAATGTTTGAAAGACACTTGGATAAGTATATGAATAGAAAAGGTTTGCAGGAAGTATGGGCCAAATGCTGGCAGGTGGAATAAGTTTCAGTTTGGACTATAGTCTGCATTGAGTAGTCGGGCCAAAGGGTTTGTGTCCATGCTATATGACTCCATGGCTTTGTGATGACGTCTAACAGACTTACTGCTTCCAAAATTTTCGTTTTTATATGATTGATGTGGTTAACTGCTCATATTTGAGCAACAGTAAGAAATTTACAGTAATTCATCCACAAATCTGTATGAATTAGATAATTTAGAGAAACATGAGTGGTACCTATATTAAAGATAGAGTCAAACTAGACCAATATAACACAGCAAGGAACTTCCACTTGAACTTGAAACTTAGGAAATAAAATAAATAGTCATTATGCCAACTTCTTTCAATAAAAAGACCCTATCTTAAATCAGTTCAATGATAAGAACTGGCCTGAACTTCTAAAATTTCAACTATTATTGAAGAAATAACTTCACCTTATGCATCATACCATTTCAATTATATAAGGCTCGAAGTACAGGGATATGGCACTTTGAACAACTGATCAGATGCATAATTTAGTTTTATGCCCCACACATTCCAAAATTAGGCTTGCCAAAGAATTTTATTGCTCTAACCATTTCAAACTGATTTAATTTACTTGTAATCTTCTATTCATCTCATTAGAGTACTCTCTGTACTCCTGTCCATATCTGCAAATTAATTAGTGAATCATTATATAAATAGTCTGATTTTGGCAAGTTGAATGCTATTGACTCTTTATCATTCTGAAAGGATTAGTCAGTTTATGGTAGCAATGGATGCAAACAATGTTTATGCCTCCTGCTTAGATTATTAGCTTTGATCTAATTTCTGAATTATATTACTAGTTTGTATAATGATGAGCAGATGCAGCAAGCAATAGACAGACATAAACCATCTCATAACCAATGGATCAGTTCAAAGTTCCACAATCCTGCCACATGCAGTTGTGAATGATGATGGATAATTAAGCGACTCACTAGAGGAGAAGATCCCTCAAATATCCACATCTTCCATGATAGGAATGTCCAGCATGTCATGGCAAAATATAAGAATGAAGTATTTGCAACAATCATAAGCCAGAAGTGCCTCATGGATGATCTATCTCAGCCCTCTCCTGAAGTTCCTAGCATCACAGATATCCATCTTCAACTAGCCCTTTCAATACTACATAAGCTATGGGCCCTGGCATAATTCGGGCAATAGTTGTGTACTTCAGAACTAGATGCATCCCAGCTAATCTATTCCAGGACAGCCAGAACACTGAGAAATACTGGATAACTTGGACAAATGCAACCCAACCATTTATTGTTTTATCAGCCTACACTAAATCATCAGCTACTTTGTGCACTTGCAAAAGTATAACCTGCTTCCTGGTGCTCATTTTGCCTTCTACCAGGGTCAGTTAGCATCCGAGGACATTGCTGATAAAGGGCTTTTGCCTAAAATGTCAATTCTCCTGCTCCTCGGATGCTGCCTGACCTGCTGTGCTTTTCCAGCAGCACACTCTGGACTGTAATCTCTAGCATCTACAGTACTCACTTTTGCCAGGGTCAATTAGCACCTGGCCCCTTTTCAGACTTGGTCCGAACATGGACAAAACAGTTGCATTCAAGACATGAGATGAGAGTGGCTGCCCTTGATATCTGGGCTGCATATGGCTGAGTGTAGCATTAAGGAGCCCTGGCAAAAATGGAGTCAGGGGTTTCAGGTGAATCTCACCATTGTTAACACAACGAAAGATGGTTGTGGTTGTTAGAAGTCAATCATCTAAGCTCCAGAACATCACATTCCTCAGGGTAGTGTTCTAGGCCCAACCATTGTCAGCTTCTCCATCAAAGGCCTTCCCTCTATCATAAGTTCAGAATGGGAATATTCGCAGAGACAGTGTTCTGTACCATTTGTGACTCTTCAGGTATCGAAGCCGTCCATGCTCAAATACAATGACATCTGAATAATATCCAAGCTTGGGCTGACAAATGGCAAGTAACGTTCATGCCACAAAAGTTCCAGGCAATAATCATCTCCAACAAGTGAGAACTGAACAATTGTCTTTGATGTTCAATGACATTACGATCACTGAATCCCTGACTATTAATATTATGGGGTCTACCATAAATAAGAAACTAAATTGAACCAGCCATATAAATTCTGTGGCTACAAAAGCAGGCCTGATGCTAGGAATTCTGTGGCAAGTAGCTCACCTCCTGTCTGCCTAAAGTGTGGCAACCACCTACAAGGTATAAGTCAGGAGTGTAAGAGACTACTCTCAACTTGCTTGTGTGGTTGCAACTTGAATGCTCACATCATTTGACACCATTCAGGCCAAATAGACTGCTTGAGTCATCTACTACTTTCAACACTCATTCGCTTCAGCACTGATGCATAGAAACAGCAAAGTTTGCCATCCACATGCTCGGCAGTAACTCAGCAAGTGTCCTTTGACAGCACCTTCCAAACCCACAACCCACTATCTGGAAGGGCAAGCGAAGCAGATGCACAGCTCCACTTGCAATGTCCCCTTAAAATCACACAGGTTAAAACCCAGGAAATCCCCCTAAGAGCACTATGAGTGTTCCCATACTGCAAGGACAGCAGTGGCTCAAGAGGCAAACCTTCTCTAAGCTGACCTAGGCATGGAAACTTATAAACCGTCATTAATAACAGAAAGAAAAGGATAATCCAGTTATCTTATTGGTTCAAATAATCCATTAATACTATTGGACAACTTTACCAATATGTATATGTGTGCTTAAAGTTGCTGCAGAATGATACAAATTGATGAAGTCAGCAGAGTAACATCACATCCCTGGAATGTTCTGTGGCAATAGAACATAGAACATGACAGTGCAGTACAGGCCCTTCGGCTCTTGATGTTGCGCCAACCTGTGAAACCAATCTAATCTACACTATTCCATTATCATCCATTTGTTTATCCAATGATCATTTAAATACCCTTAAAGTTGGCAAGTCTACTACTGTTGCAGGCAGGGCATTCCACGCCTTTACTACTCTCTGAGTAAAGAATCTACCTCTGACATCTGTCCTATATCTATCATCCCTCAATTTAAAGCTATGTCCTCTTGTGCTAGCCATCGCCATTTGAGGAAAAAGGTTCTCATTCCACCCTATCAAATCCTCTGATCATCTTGTATGCCCTATGAAGTCACCTCTTAACCTTCTTCTCTCTGACAAAAACAGCCTCAGGTCCCTCAGCCATTCCTCATAAGACATTCCCTCCATCCTAGACAACATCCTGGTAAATCTCTTCTGCACCCTTGCCAATGATTCCACCTCCTTCCAATAATGTGGCAACCAGAACTGTACACAATACTCCAAGTGTGGCCGCATCAGAGTTTTGTACAGCTGCAACATGACCTCATGACCCTGAAACTCAATCCCTTTGCCAATAAAAGCTAGTACACTGTATGACACTTTCACAATCCTATCAAACTGGTTAGCAACTTTCAGGAATTTATGCACTCGGACACTGAGATTAATTTCTATTTTTGTTGGATAAGAGGTAAGCAAATCCAAAATAAATAAATAATTTGTCACACCTATTGAGTAAAAGTATTTATTCGTGTCATCCTATGTTAACCCCAGCCGCTCATAAACTGTACGATTTAGTGATGAGTAACTGTAATCAGCCAATGTCATCCATGCCGTACATCTCTATGAGGTCACCCACACTTTTCATTGCTTCCACATTCCTCTAAGGGATCAATAATCAAATGACAGTTACATCACTTAAAGACAGGCAGCATCACTTAAAGACAAAATGCACACTATCTCCAGGCAGCAAAGAAATACTTATTTGAAGAGGAATGTCTGTAAAGACCTGCAGATCATGGTTTCAGATTCTCTGAAACTGAGTTGGAGAGCTGGGTTTGCGGTCTCCTCTGGAATTACTCAGGAAGTGGGATAAAATTGCTTTAGGATATAAATTGTTGGCTCAATAAAGTTTTTTCTGAGTTGGAATAACTCACAGTTTAGGCCATTTCTACAACAGATTCCTGACAAAAGATATAAGCCATAAGTTTATGGCTTACTGCTTAATGTCTAGCCAACACCTTGAAAGACTGTCTGGCATAAAAGGCAGCTTGTAGGATTGATACAGAATGCAAGGGTCAGTACTGTCAATGACAAAGATCTCATGAAGTTCAAAGTTATGCAGAATTCAGAAGGCCATATAGTCTTGTCCATATAGTCAAACTGATTGCGCTGTCCAATTGTTTGCTTGACCATGGTCCTAGTGGTCCCATAGCTCAGGTTGTATCTTAGTTCAGGAGGAAAGTATTGTTATTGGCATTGATGTTATGATCCAAGCTTTGAGCATACCTTTTATCATTAATGTTTTAAATGGGTGCAATACAAAGAAAGATTTGCCTTTATTTTACCATTTCACACAATAAGATGTTCCAAAGTAATCTGCAGCCATTAAAGTACATTTGAAGTTCAGTGACTATTGTAGTATGAGGAAAAAGGCAGCCAATTTGAGTACAGGAAGGCCTTTCAATGAATAATGAATTATCAGCAGATAATAATTTTTCATGATGCATGTTAAGGGATAGATACTAATTAGACCAATGGAAAGAATTTTGCTGTTCTGCAAAATAGTGTCATAGGATCTTTTCAGTCTACTGATTGTGAAGACAGGTTTTGGTTTACTGTATCCTTCAAATAATCATACGTATGACAATGCAATATAGTCTTGATACTGCAGTGTAGTATCAAGCTAGATTTTGTGTGTCAAACACTCAAGTGGGATCTAAATCTATAACATTTTAGAGAACAGACAGTGACCTAAGGTTGGCATTGGCCAGGATACTTGTCATAAAGCTGTATGACTCACCGGTGGTGATCAATCACCAGGTTTACGTGAAGGGTGTTGACTCCACCTCTTCTATTTGTGAAAGTTAGTGACTCATTTGGAAAAGCCCTGATCATACTTTGATTATAATATATACCAACATGCTTGTATCAGCACTTTGAAAGAGTTATCCAGTTAGTCCTGTTCCCCTAGTTCTTCCTCATAACCCATAAAGCACTTATTTTTCAGGCATTAATTCAATTATCCAATTTTGCTTATACTTTCGTTTCAGGTCAAGCATTGCAGATCTTACAAATTCATTGTGAAATGCTTCCACAAGTTGCCTCTGGTTCTTTTTTCAATCACTTCAAATATGTGACATCTCGTTTACCAAATGTCCTGCCATTGGAAGCAGTTTTTAACCTATATACAGTTACGACATGGTGGTGAACCCTTCTGTTAATTAAACCAAATACCCAGAAAAGCTCACCTTGTCTCATAATCTGTTAAAACATGAGTGATGGAGAACTCCCAAATCCAACTAGTTAAAGAAAATAATATCAATTTTTTCCTTAACTCTAAAAGTGAACATCAAACAACAACTATCCATAATTCTAAGCCCCCCCCTTTCTCTTAATTGCTTATTATCTGCCTCCAACTCTATAACAATATAGTGTTCCAATAAAAACACTTATTAAGATTACATCTACTTAATTTCAAAACCATAGAGTGGCTGTTGTCATTGGTGTCTCTTTTCTGCTGGCTGAAGATCTCCCTGGTCATCTTCTTTCTTTTACTGCAAATGTTTTTATATGAAAAAGGTACCTTTGATAGAGAGTGTTTTGATCTTTTGGGTCTTTCTCTCTCTTGATGACAGTTACTTTGTCTGACTTTCAAAATGCCTGCTTTTTATACCCCCAACATCAGATTGCCTCGTTGGTTCGATATTGGCAAAAACAGTAAATTCAAACTCAGTTGGGTTTTAGTATCCTGGGGCATAATTTCAACTAATAGGTTAAATTTGAATTGTTGTCAGAACAAAGCAACCAACTCAAGTATCTATTTCACAGCCAAATGTTATACATTTACAATTTTCCAGTACTTTGACACTGCTAGCTAGTAATATGACGGGTGCTTATAAACTTTCAGTGCAAAACAGCATTCACTCTCTCTTTAAGGTATAGTACATGCCTTCAACTTCATAACACTTCCCCCTTAAGCAAAAAATAAACCATCATATAAAAAGTATGTTTTTTTCTAATTCTTAATTCCATTACAATGAAATACATAGGACATGAATCTAAGTTCATATTAATTTCTGCACACACATACATATAGATGTAAATAACATTGGTATTGGTTCAATCTTATCTATACTTTATCTTTTAAGTCTGTGATAATGCATCTGCTATCAAAGTTTTATGACCTGCAACATGTACAATTTGTAAATAAAGAGTCTGTAACATAAGACTCCAATGAAATAGTCTCATATTCTTGTCCTCAAATCATTTCAAGAATGTTAAGAGGATTGTGGTCCATGCACACAACTGTTTCCAACTCATTGTTCACCACATAAACATTAAAATGTTGTAAGGTCAGTACTAATCTCAATAATTCCTTTTCAATGGGAGAATATTTTCTCTGGTGGGTGTTGAGTTTCTACAAAAAGTAGTCAATTGGCCGTTCAATTCCATCATCATCTTTCTGTAGCAGTATACTCCAACTCCTATGTCATTAGCATTGATTGCAACTTTGAAGGGTTTCAAAAAGTTTGGTGTAGCTAAAACTGGTGCAGTGGTTAATACTGTTTTGAAATTGTCAAATGCCCCTTGGGTTGTTCTGTCCACCAAACTTTTGTGTGCTTCTTCAGTAAATTTGTTAGCAGTACCACCATGTTGCTGAAGTTTGGAACAAACTTCTGGTAGAATCTGCTTTAAAATTGAAGCACCTCTTTCTTCGAGGATGATTATGGAAATTCCTCAATGGCCTTAGCCTTTGCATTCCTTGGGGTCAGTCTTCCATGACCAAAATTTGCTGGAATCTAAATTTTGCTTTATGCTCCAATGCATATTCATCTGCCATCTCTGCTACTCTTCTCACTTCTTGAAATTTCTGTTCATCAGATGAATTATCATCTTGGGAAGTGAGTTTTTAAACTCCTACAGCAGATTAATCTCTCTTAGAGCCTCATAGGTCTTATCTATCTTTAAGGCCTGCACCCATCTATCAAAATTACAATGTTTAATTCTTCCGAACTCAACATAAGTCTGACTTGGTTCCTTCTTTATGTTTCTGAACTGCTGTCTATACCCTTCTGGTACCAATTCATAAGCATCAAAATAGCCTGTTTGACATCTGCATAATCTCTTGACTCCTCGTCTGACAGCGCTGCAAATACCTCACTAGCTCTGCCTACCAGCTTAGTCTGAACTAGCATTACTCACAAGTTCCCCGATCACTCCAACTGCCTTGCCAATTTTTCAAGTGAAATAAAGAAGGCCTCGACATCTTTCTCACCAAAATGTGGCAAAATATTAACATATTTGTATACATCACTATATTCACCTCCATCCTGTTAATTTGACTTTCCTGACTAATTTGCAACTTCTGAAGTTCAAATTCTCTTTCCCTTTCTCTTTCTTCACACACTCTCTTTGATCAGCTAAGGACTTTCTCTCTCTCTCTCTCTTTTTCCTTTCTCTCTCATTCTCTTCTCTCATGGCTCTTCTTTCCCTTTCTTTATTTTCTAACTACATTTTCCTCAATTGTAACTTAAGTTTTTCTAACTCTACTGCATTTGTCTGTTTCTCTGACACACCTAAGTGGTCGATTAACTCCCTTACAATTTCGGCTTTCCTTTTGTGCCTGGTTAGACCCAATTTTAACCTATTTGCTAAATCTGACAGTATGGTGTTTTTCTGTCTTTCTAAATTTTCTTGGCAAATTGGGAAGCATCTTCAAACCCCCGAACCTATTTAGCAATTTTAAGAGCCAATTCTCTCATTTTTAATTTAACCAACTACAAGTAACTGAAATTAAACAAATTGTTTCACCTATGTTTAATTTAAAGATCTAGCACACTAATCAGCATGCGTTTACATCTGTTGAGGTCTCTCGTACAACAAATCTGTTCAAATCTGTCCAAATCTCAGACTGGATCTGTCTACATCTGTCCAAATCATGGACCTAAGCCCCTGAACTGTTACGACACGGCAATGAACCCTTCTGTTAAATAAGCCAAATACCCAATTAAATGTCTCTCTCTCTTTTGATGGCAGTTACTCTGTCTGACCTTCAAACTTTCTGCTGTTCATACCCCCAACATCGGATTGCCTCATTGGTTTGATGTTGGCAAAAACACTAAATTCAAACTCGATTGGATTTTATTATCCTGGGGCATAATTTAAACTGATTGGTTAAATTTGAACTGTTGTCAAAACAGCAACCAACTCAGACAGCTATTTCACAGCAAAACGTTACATATTTTCAACTTTCCAGTACACTCTGAGACTGCTAGCTAGTCATATGATAGGTGTCTGTAAACTTTTAGTACAAAACAGCATTCACTCTCTCTTAAAGGTACAGTACATGCTGTCAACTGCATAACAATATGCAATTGAAACCTTTCAGTATTTGAATATATCTGATAACAAAATCTCTTAAACTTAGTTTAAGTAGAGAAAACACCATTTCTCTAGTTTCTGCATTAAACTGCTGCCTTCCTTGCCTACTTGCTACTAATCTAATAGGTTTCCGCAGTGCCTTCTCCAAGGCCTTAACATTCTTCCTAAAGTACGAAGCAGCAAACTGGATACAATTCTGCAGCAAAAAGCCAAATTTCTAAAAATTCAGCATGGTTTATTGGTTTCCTTATGGCCATCGGCAAGAAGGCCATCCTTGGGGGTTCCCGGAAGACTACACCTTTAGACTGAACAAGATTACCACAGAATCTATGAGAGAGGCCAGATTTTATTCTTTCCCTGAAATAAATCGCTGGATGGGATGGGAAACACAAGGACCTCGTCACATCATTAATAATTTTCTCAAGTCAGATAATAGGATGAGGTGATATAAAACTTTAGAAGAGTAATAAGGCAGGAGTGTAACATCATCCTCAATATTGGTATAATGATATTGTCTTTATTGTAGCTAGCTTCATGATGTGTCTAATCCTCTGTGAGGTTCAGTAGACACAGAAATGTTTGTCCTACAAGGGTCTTCTCTGTGCCCTTTTATTGTTCCCAACTTGTCATACAAATGAAATGGATAATGTCAATGGCTATTCCACGTTATTTTTAGTGATGTGTCTGTCATAGAAAAATAGCTGGAGATATAAGGAGACACCAAGAGATGGATATGATGCTGGCAACATTAGTAGGTGAGTAAGATTGGGTGGAGTATCTGGATGTTAGGCATGATTCCTAAGGATCAGAGGCTGCCGCTGGGTGATTTATTGGAAATTGCGCAATGAGCATTATCAAGATTTATGTTAAGATGATATGAGATATTATGTGCAGATGCATTCACTGGTTGACCGCTTATGTAAGATGATTAGGCCTTGTTAAAATTGCTGTCAGGTCCTTGTTCACAGAAATATAAGTCCCTTTATAGTAAAACTTCACAGTTAATTGAGACCAAGTTTAGTTATTGGAGTTTTTACCTACTTTAGGAAGTGGCTTTTAGATAGATAAAGGATTCAGAAGGCAAGGGTAGAAGCTGGTACTTGTGCTTAGCTATAGTTTAATAAGAAAACAGTTGTTCTACTGTATGACTCAGCATCGGATATCTGCCAACCAAATACTCGGATACAGACCTCAAGAGTCAACCTTCCCAGCCATCTTGTTTCTACTCTATTATGAGGATAGTCCTTGAAGGTCTCCTGAATCTTTCCACCATGCCTATTTTCCAATGGCACATCTAAAACCTGAACTAGAGGGCCCTCCATCTGCCTTGATATTTACTTCTGAAGAGTTTACATTCCAGCAATCTTTTTGTGCCTCCTCCCTTTAAGAAATGTCATGACTTTAAGAAAAGTAGACTGATTGTACCATGTTGTCGCAGATAATGCTTTTGGGCTTCTTGTTGTATGCAAACCTCATTGTGGATGTTCTGGAGCAGAGACCAACACTGGAGTAACACCAGGTAGTGCCACCATAATGAGTACACATACTTTGAGCCTTGTCCCCACCTAAATTTGGACAAGCACAGACATGTCATGGATCAAGAAACTCAGGCTAAAAATTCAGGACAATCCAATTTCTAGTCCACAGTATTTAACATAGTTAGAATGTCATTGGAGCTCGTATGAGCACTTCTCCAAATGTTACCATAAGGTTATTTCAAGATCACTCCGTCACCTTGTAGACGTCAATATTTTGTATCTGCACTTAATCAAACTGTGACCTTTAGGATTAGATTAGATTAGATTAGATTACTTACAGTGTGCAAACAGGCCCTTCGGCCCAACAAGTCCACACCGACTCGCCGAAGCGTACCACAGACCCATTCCCCTACATTTACCCCTTCACCTAACACTACGGGCAATTTAGCATGGCCAATTCACCTAATCTGCACATTTTTGGATTGTGGGAGGAAACTGGAGCACCCGGAGGAAATCCACGCAGATATGGGGAGAATGTGCAAAACTCCACACAGAGAGTCGCCTGAGGCGGGAGTTGAACCCGGGTCTCTGGCGCTGTGAGGCAGCAGTGCTAACCACTGTTTTAACCTATTTGTTTTAATATTTCAACATCTTTCATAATGGTAATTTTGAGGAAAAGTTAAAATCAAATGCTAGGTGTTGTGTTATTAAGACATATTAAAAACTAACGCTGCCATATTCTTACCAGATGATGGCTGCTGTCTCCTTACAGAGAGATGTATTGGACCAGAAAATCATCATAAAAACACTCCAAGAATTCCTCCTTGAAAATTCTTACCAGATGATGGCTGCTGTCTCCTTACAGAGAGATGTATTGGACCAGAAAATCATCATAAAAACACTCCAAGAATTCCTCCTTGACAGTATTGTTACTAGTTTGTTTTGCTCAATCTACATGCTGATTAACATCACCTGTAATTGCAGATGTTCCATTATTGCAAGCATCTCTAACTTTTCATTTAATACTCTTCCCAACATCACCCCTACAATTTGGGGTCTATATGTAACGGCCAGTAATGTTTCTGCCCGTTGGTGTTTCCCAACTGCACCCATACAGATTCCCCATTGTTGGAGCTAATATCCTACCTCACTATGGCATTAATTTTCTCTTTAACCAAAAATGCAAGTCTACCTCTTCATATTTGCCTGAGCTTCCTCAAAATTGAACACCTCTGGGTATTCAGTTCCCATCCCTGGTCACCCATGTCTCCATAATTCTGACTACATCGTACCAGTTTCCATCTATTTTTGCAACTGAAATTTGCATGGCGTGAAATTATTTCAGCTGGTCTAATAGACTTGTTAAAATTGTTAAGAAAACTAACTGCACAATTATTAGAGAAGAAAAATATGACTAAAGAAACAACTAATGTTTAATCCAAAAGCTCGTCTTGCCTGACTAAAATGTAGGAGGAGAAAGTGTGGACTGCAGATGATGGAGATCAGAGCTGAAAATGTGTTGCTGGAAAAGCGCAGCAGGTCAGGCAGCATCCAAGGAGCAGGAGAATCGACGTTTTGGGCGTAAGCCCTTCTTCCGGAATGAGGAAAGTGTGTCCAGCAGGCTAAGATAAAAGGTAGGGAGGAGGGACTTGGGGGAGGGGCGTTGGAAATGCGATAGGTGGAAGGAGGTCAAGGTGAGGGTGATAGGCCGGAGTGGGGGTGGGGGCAGAGAGGTCAGGAAGAAGATTGCAGGTTAGGAAGGCGGTGCTGTGTTCGAGGGATTTGACTGAGACAAGGTGAGGGGAGGGGAAATGAGGAAACTGGACAAATCTGAGTTCATCCCTTGTGGTTGGAGGGTTCCTAGGCGGAAGATGAGGCGCTCTTCCTCCAACCGTCATGTTGCTATGGTCTGGCGATGGAGGAGTCCAAGGACCTGCATGTCCTTGGTGGAGTGGGAGGGGGAGTTGAAGTGTTGAGCCACGGGGTGGTTGGGTTGGTTGGTCCGGGTGTCCCAGAGGTGTTCTCTGAAATGTTCCGCAAGTAGGCGGCCTGTCTCCCCAATATAGAGGAGGCCACATCGGGTGCAGCGGATGCAATAAATGATGTGTGTGGAGGTGCAGGTGAATTTGTGGCAGATATGGAAGGATCCCTTGGGACCTTGGAGGGAAGTAAGGGGAGAGGTGTGGGCGCAAGTTTTGCATTTCTTGCGGTTGCAGGGGAAGGTGCCGGGAGTGGAGGTTGGGTTGGTGGGGGGTGTGGACCTGACGAGGGAGTCACGGAGGGAGTGGTCTTTTCAGAACGCTGATAGGGGAGGGGAGGGAAATATATCCCTGGTGGTGGGGTCCGTTTGGAGGTGGCAGAAATGACGGCAGATGATACGCTGTATATGGAGGTTGGTAGGGTGGTATGTGAGGACCAGTGGGGTTCTGTCCTGGTGGCGGTTGGAGGGGCGGGGCTCAAGGGCGGAGGAGCGGGAAGTGGAGGAGATGCAGTGAAGAGCATCGTCGATCACGTCTGGGGGGAAATTGCGGTCTTTGAAGAAGGCGCCATCTGGGTTGTACGGTACTGGAACTGGTCCTCCTGGGAGCAGATGCGGCAGAGACGAAGGAATTGGGAATATGGGATGGCGTTTTTACAGGGAGCAGGGTGGGAGGAGGTATTGTCTAGGTAGCTGTGGGAGTCGGTCGGTTTATAGTAAATGTCCGTGTTGATTCGGTCGCCCAAGATAGAAATGGAAAGGTCTAGGAAGGGGAGGGAGGAGTCTGAGATGGTCCAGGTGAATTTGAGGTCAGGGTGGAAAGTGTTGGTAAAGTGGATGAACTGTTCAACCTCCTCGTGGGAGCACGAGGCAGCGCTGATACAGTCATCAATGTAGCGGAGGAAAAGGTGGGGGGTGGTGCCAGTGTAGCTGCGGAAGATGGACTGTTCCACATAGCTTACGAAGAGGCAGGCATAGCTGGGGCCCATGCGGGTGCCCATGGCT